>NC_073382.1:23864012-24171824 GCF_028641065.1 Leucoraja erinaceus | reverse complement strand
TTTGTGGAATTCTCTGCCTCAGAAGGCAGTGGAGGCCGATTCACTGGACGCATTCAAAAGAGAGTTAGATAGAGCTCTTAAACCCCCTTTTCACGGTGCGACTTGACGCAAGAGGTAACCAGAGTTTGACATCGTGGGAACCTCGTGCGGTAACAATACGGCATTCGTGGACCACCGTGGCGCTAACGGCATGTAAGCGTGTACCTTGGGTACTCGGGAGAAAATTCAAACATGTTTGAATTTGTCCAAGAGTGTCTTGTGCACTTGTGGTTAAGCATTGCAACATTTTATGAACGAAGTGTCCCGTGCGATATCGGTAGTAACTCTTGCGGTCACCGTGGGAACTCCTGCCAACGGTGAACCCGGAAGTTGGATAGAGTGAATCCAGCCAGTTTGCTATTTACATACAAATCTAATAAAACTAGCTAAGCATTTCATTAATGTCAGTGTGTCTCTTTTTGTCTGAAAGATGGGGGTGTCTTCATTTACTGGCGGTGGGTGTCTGTCACTGAAACAGGCAGGTAAGATTTTGCAGTGTGCGTCTCTCTCTCTCTCTCCCTCCCTCTCACACAGGCGTGAATGGATGAACTCCGCGGGCCAGACAGCATTTACGGAGAGAGTGGGAGGGAGAGAGAGAGAGAGAGAGCGAGGCAGTCCTGGTCAGGCGTTTGAAGATAGACACCAGTTGCTTGGAGCAACTCAGCGGGACAGGCAGCATCTCTGGAGAGAAGGAACGTAAATGCTGCCTGGCCCGCGGAGTTCCTCCATTCATGCCTGTGTGAGAGTGAGGGAGGGAGAGTGTGAAGAAGGCTCTCGACCCGAAACGCCACCCGTTCCTTCTCTCCAGAGATGCTGCCTGTCCCGCTGAGTTGCTCCAAGCAACTGGTGTCTATCTTCAAAGGACTGACCAGGACTGTCTCTCTCTCTCTCTCTCTCTCCCTCCCTCCCCCCTCTCACACAGGCATGACTGGAGGAACTCCGCGGGCCAGACAGCATCTACAGAGAGAAATGGACAGCGACCCATTCTTCAGGCTGCCTTATGTCTCTCTCCCCCCCCCCCCCCAACTCCCACCCACACACGCGAATGTTGCAGAAACTCAGGGGGTGCAGCAGTCTATGGAACGAAGGAAATAGACAACGTTCCACTGAGTTTCTCCAGCATTCGCGTGTGTGGGTGGGAGTTGGGGTGAGGGGGGGGGGGAGAGACATAAGGCAGCCTGAAGAATGGGTCGCTGTTCATTTCTCTCCGTAGATGCTGCCTGTCCCGCGGAGTTCATCCATTCATGCCTGTGTGAGATAGAGAGAGGAGAGAGAGAGAGAGAGAAAGAGAGAGAGGCAGTCCTGGTCAGTCCTTTGAAGATAGACACCAGTTGCTTGGAGCAACTCAGCGGGACAGGCAGCATCTCTGGAGAGAAGGAACGTAAATGCTGCCTGGCCCGCGGAGTTCCTCCATTCATGCCTGTGTGAGAGAGAGGGAGGGGGAGAGAGAGAGAGAGAGAGAGAGAGGCAGTCCTGGTCAGTCCTTTGAAGATAGACACCAGTTGCTTGGAGCAACTCAGCGGGACAGGCAGCATATCTGGAGAGAAGGAACGGGTGGCGTTTCGGGCTGAAAGTTTCTTCAGACTGAAAGTTTCACCTCTCAGTAGATCATAAAATAACACAATAATCACGGTCAATGTGAGATACAGTCTTTATTCATATTTGACAAAATAAAAAGACGACTTCTTGCACATATTGAGAGAAGGTGCATCACACCAAACAACATTTGTCTAAAAAAACAGATTATTCTTCAGCTCATTAAAGAGCTCGGGTGAAAAAAACGAATAGAGTGTGTGACAACAAAGTAACATCATTTGTGCCACGTGATTAACTACACTACAGTCCACGATGTTCATTCGGGAAAGATCGGGAGACGGACAAGTCACTCGCACAAATGACAGAATTGCCGAGTACCGTGGGAACTCTTTACTCTACCCCCGTTATATCGTGTGATATCGTGCTAGACCACGACCACTCCACTCTGGCTACATCTTGCGTCAAGTCGCCCCGTGTAAACTAGCCATTAGGACTAATGGAATCAAGGGGTATGGGGAGAAGGCAGGAACGGGGTACTGATTGTGGATGATCACATTGAATGGCGGTGCTGGGTCAGAGGGCTGATGGCCTACTTCTGCACCGATTGTCTATGTATCTACATGGCCAGAAATTGGAGAAATCTCCTCGAAATTTGCCCTCTACATTCCTGAGCTTCTCCAGTGAGGTTATTGGTGAACTCACCATTCATGTTTAGCTTAGGTTAGTTTAGTTTAGTATAGAAACAGGCCCTTTGGCCCATTAAGTCTGCATTGACCAGCGATCACCACACACGAACACTATCCTACACGCTAGCGACAAGTCACAATATTTTACTGAAGCTAATGAACCTACAAACCTGTATGTCTTTGGAATGTGGGAGGAAACCGGCGATCCCGGTGAAAACCCACGCAGGTCGCGGGGAGAACATACAAACTCCGGGTCTCTGGCGCTGTAAGGGAGTACCACTACACACTGGCATTGTTGAGCAATGCTGTAGATTTATGATGCATTTGAGCTCCAAGTGTGTGAAATGGATGTTATAGTGTAAGAAATAACTGCAGACATTGGTTTAAATCGAAGAAAGACACAAAATGCTAGAGCAACTCAGCGGGGCAGGCAGCATCTCTGAAGAGAAGGAATGGGTGACGTTTGGTGTTGAGACCCTTCTTCAGACTGATGTCAGGGGAGTGGGCGGTACAGAGATAAAATTTATTCGGAGACAGTAAGACTGGTCAGAGAAGTGGGAAGGGGGAGGGGATGGACAGAGAGGGAAAGCAAGGGTTACTTAAAGTTATAGAAGTCAATGTTCATACCCCTGGGATGTAAGCTGCCCAAGCAAAATATGAGGTGCTGTTCCTCCAATTTGCGCCAGGCCTCACTCTGACAACGGGGGAGGCCCAGGACAGGAAGGTCAGTTTGGGAATGGGAGGGGGAGGGAGATGTTATGGTCATCCTCTGCCCTGCATCGGCATTTAAGGATGTCACAAGCTTCCACTTTTTGATTGGTAACTGTTGATGCCTGCTGGAAAACGATTTGTCGAATGGTGGACTTAGTTATTGTAGAGCAAAATTTGATGAATGAATAAAATATTGAGTGTTGAAACCAAAAAATTAAAGATATGGATGATCATCTAAAATCAGTACCCTTTTCCTGCTTTTTCCCATATCCCTTGATTCAGCCCTAAGAGCTACTGTAAATCTAACTCCCTTTTGAAAACATCCAACATTTAACTTGTGAATATGATTAATTTTAGAAAAAAATTATGTTTAACTTGGGTTTATGGAAGCATTTTTCCTCATAACAGCAAACGCTAGATTTTATTAATAGTAGAGTCTGCAGTGGTGCAACGGTAGAGCTGTTGCGTTACAGCACCAGAGGCCCGGGTTCAATGCTGATGTTCTCCCTGTGACCACGTGGGTTTCTACGGGTGCTCCGGTTTCCTCCCACATTCCAAAGACATACAGGTTTGTAGATCAATTGGCTTTGGTAAAAATTGTAAATTGTCTCTAGTTTGTAGGATTGTGCGGTTGTATGGGAATTGCTAGTCGTCGGGGACTCGGTGGGCCGAAGGGTCTGTTTCCGCACTGTATCTCTAAACTAAACTAAGCTACACTAATAATAACTTTACGCTTTGAAATATAAAGCAAGTTTTCCATTTATATAAAGGAAGTCATGAAGCTCATGGAATTGAAGGCAGATTAGCAGCTTGATAAAATGCAGCTCTTTGTCTTGTAGTTTGTATATACCATGTCTCCCTAGATGGAAATTAGGTAAACATTAGTTTTGCTTATAATGCGGGTAACTTTAAATGTAGATGTTAAAATTGTCCCCTGACACCTGCATTGTATCAATCTTGCAGATCTGAAATCAGTAAGAATAAAACGGATGCAGTTGAATTGCAAAGAAAGTGACAAGCAAAGCCTAGAAAGGTTGATGTTGGTTCTCAGTTATTCACTATTTTGTGAATGTCCCATACAACATGAACTTATGTTACAGAGCTTTTGATACATTATGTGATTAGACAAAACTGTGGTAAATGAAATTCAATACAGGTAAGTATCAATTTATCTATTTTAGACCAAAACAAAAGGGACCCCACAAATTAGGTTCAGTCTACAGTCTTTGAAAGAGAAGTTGGAAACCATTTTGCACCGCATTATTACCCCAGATTTGGCAAGGAAATGCGAGCAGTTGCCTGCTGACTGCTGCCATCTCCCCGAGTCATTTTATGGCTGCAGGGGCCATTAACTGTGCGGTTGTCACACATGTACACAGGCATGTCCCCATTTTACGGGCTGCACTAGTGGGTTGCAGAGTGGGTAGTTAGATGGATGGGACCAAGGAGATAGGGTGAGGCCAGGTTTGCTGCGGTGATCTGCGAGCTATGAAATGAATAGGAGAACCCACCAATACCTGTCTACAGACACTCTCCTCCACCTAGCGGAGCTGGTCCTTATCCTTAATAACTTTTTGTTTGACTCCTCCCATTTCCTCCAAATACAAGGCATAGCTATGGGCACGCGCATGGGCCCTAGCTATGTCTGCCTCTTTGTAGGGTACGTCGAACAATCCTTGTTCGAGACGTACCAGGACCCCATCCCCGACCTCTACCTCCACTACATCGACAACTGCATTGGTGCTACCTCCTGTTCCCTCACACAACTCACTGACCATCCATTTCATCACTAACTTCCATTCGGCACCCAAATACACCTAGACCATTTCCGACACTTCCTTACCATTTCTTGACCTCACTATCTTCATTGCAGGTGATAGACATCTGACTGACATCCACTATAAACTTACTGACTCCCATGGCTATCTGGACTACACTTCTTCCCACCCTGCTTCCTGTAAGGACTCCATCCCCTACTCCCAATTCCTCTGCTTCCAGGATGAGGCGTTCCACACCAGGGCATCGGAGATGTCCTCATTCTTCAGGGAATTGGGATTCCCCTCCCTGACCATAGATGAGGCTCTCACCAGGGTTACTTCGATACCCCATGACATTGCTCTCTCTCCCCATCCCCCCCCCCACTGCTAACAAGGGCAGAGTCCCCTTGTCCTCACCTTCCACACTACCGAATCCGACCTTTCAGTCAGAATGAGGACCACCGGAAATTGGAGGAGCAGCACCTCATATTTCGCTTGGGCAGTTTGTACATTGCTAATGGATAACCTTACAGCAGAAACAAAGAATTGCAGATGCTGGTTTATACCAAATAGACACAAAATTTTGGAGTAACTTGGTGGGTCTGGCAGCTTCTCTGGAGAAAAAGGATGGGTGACGGTTCAGGCCAGGACCCTTCTTCAGACTGGTCAGTACTGACACTGACAGGAAAATAGATGAAACAGTTGAATTAAATATTAGTCACAGAGTTATGCACCGCAGAAACAAACCCTTCAGCCCACAGAGTTATGCACCGCAGAAACAAACCCTTCAGCCCACTCATCCATGGCAACCAAGATGGCCCATCTAAGCTTTGGTAATCCATATGCCTGCATTTGGCCCATTACCCTCTAAACCTTTCCTATCCATTTACCTGTCCAAGGCTCCTTTAAATGGGGTTATAGTACCTGCATCAACCGCATCACCTGGCAGCTTGTTCCATTTATTCATTACCTTCTGAGTAAAAAAGTTGCCCCTTAGGTTCAATCTTGCTACTCTCACCTTAAACCCAACATCCTCTGGTTTGTGACTCCCCCACCCTGGGTAGAAGTCTGTGCATTCACCCTATTTATCCCTCTCATATATCTCTGTAAGATCATCTCTCAGCCTCCTGTATTCCAAGGCATAAAGTTCTAGCCTGCTCTAGTCCTCGAGTCTCTGCACTCTTTCTAGTTTAATTACATCCTTCCTCTCGCAGGGTAAACAAAACAAAACACAGTACTCCAAAGGCACACAAAAATGCTGGAGAAACTCAGCGGGTGCAGCAGCATCTATGGAGCGAAGGAAATAGGCGACGTTTCGGGCCAAAACCCTTCTTCAGAAGGGTCTGAAGAAGGGTTTTGGTCCGAAACGTCGCCTATTTCCTTCGCTCCATAGATGCTGCTGCACCCACTGAGTTTCTCCAGCATTTTTGTGTACCTTCGATCTTCCAGCATTTGCAGTTCCTTCTTGAACACAGTACTCCAAATGTGGCCCCTCCAGCATCTTGTCCCAATTGTAACTGGTAAAATAGAGAGAGTACAGAGGAGATTTACTAGAATGTTGCCTGGGTTTCAGCAACTAAGTTACAGAGAAAGGTTGAACAAGTTAGGGCTTTATTCTTTGAAGCGCAGAAGGTTAAGGGGGGACTTGATAGAGGTCTTTAAAATGATGAGAGAGATAGACAGAGTTGACGTGGATAAGCTTTTCCCACTGAGAGGAGGGAAGATGCAAACAAGGGGACATGACTTGAGAATTAAGGGACAGAAGTTTAGGGGTAACATGAGGGGGAACTTCTTTACTCAGAGAGTGGTGGCTGTGTGGAATGAGCTTCCAGTGAAGGTGGTGGAGGCAGGTTCGTTTTTATAATTTAAAAATAAATTGGATAGTTATATGGACGAGAAAGGAATGGAGGGTTATGGTCTGAGCGCAGGTATATGGGACTAGGGGAGAATACGTGTTCGGCACGGACTAGAAGGGTCGAGATGGCCTGTTTCCGTGCTGTGATTGTTATATGGTTATATGGTTATAACGTAATGTCCCAACTTCTGCACTCTATATCCTGACCGCTGAAGGTCAATTTATCAAAAGCCTTATTTACCACCCTAAATACCTTGGATACCACTTGCACGAAATATGTACCTGTACTCCCAGATCCCTCTGTTCCACAATATACCCCAGGGCTCTACCATTCACTGTGAAGACCCTACCCTGGTTTGACCACAAAAACCACTTGCACTTATCTTTCTTAAACTCCGTTAGCCATTCATCCGTCCACT
This sequence comes from Leucoraja erinaceus, assembly GCF_028641065.1. NCBI lineage: Eukaryota > Metazoa > Chordata > Chondrichthyes > Rajiformes > Rajidae > Leucoraja > Leucoraja erinaceus. The sequence goes on along the minus strand of NC_073382.1, from coordinate 24,164,821 downwards.
TTGCCCAGATGATCAAGATGCTGCTGTAATTTTTGATAACCAGCTTCATTATCTATGATGCCACCTAATTTAATGTCACACTACAACAACCCAGTCAGAAGATGAGGTTCCTGAGCTTATATTAGGCCTAGTCAGAACAATGCAAGAGGCCACACCAGAGAGGTTAGAGTGGGGATAAAGGAGACAATTAAGGTGACACCAACAGCGTGCATTTAAACGTCAGCTTATTCATTCATTGGCAGAATAGCGGTATTCACTGGCAAAGCATGCATTTATTACCCTTCATGAATGCTGAAGTTGGTTATGAGGCTGTTCTTGATCTATTGCATATACCTTCGGGTGATGTTGTTAAGTTCAGAGTTTCAGAACGATTGTGAAGAACTGTAGAGGTTCAGGAAGCCAGATGATGATTATCTTCTGTGGATAATTAGATGTAAAAAGTAAGGTACAATTAATCAAGATGCATCAGCATCACAGAAAACCATTGTACCATGGGGAAATCATAGGTTGAAACCTGACTTACTATTCTGTGACACATTGCATTCTGTAATGTCTTGCTCTTTCAATGTTATTAATATGTGATCTTTTTCGTCTACAGCTCCTGATTCATTCTTTAGAGAAGATTTACAAATTATTGTTCAGGTTATCCTTGCCTCAGTGAATGCACTATTTTCTTTGAATTAAGAAGTTGCCCTGGCCAGCATTGATCCAGCAGCCCAAGACTTTAAATAGGTGATATGTTTGTTCATCTGATATCCGTAAATTGGTGGGGTTATCTACATCTCAACTGAGACTTTATTTCCAAAATTATTGAAAGATGTGTGCAGCACTTAGGGACTGTGTGAGGTCATGCGGGCACTGCATATATACCAGGGTTGGGAATTGACTTTGAACATTGACCACCCCTGTTAAACTTGCCTCTGACAATGAGTTCAATTGAAGTCAGTGGAACCAAACATATGGACTTCATTAAAACAGGCAGCCATTACTTACACATGCTTTTGATGATGATGATGAAACAAAAGCTATAACAATGATCAAAGCTTTCATTTACATAGATTATAGTTCATCCACCTGAAATGTTAACCCTGTTCGTTCCACAAATGCCACCTGATAAGTAGTCCGGCACTTCCAGATTTCTAGTATCTGCAGTATTTCAATTTTACATTTAAATAAGTTCATAAGTCATAGGAGCAGAATCAGGCCATTCGCCCCATCAAGTCTACTCCATCATTCAATCATGGCTGAACTATCTCTCCCTCCTGACAACCGTGCCCATCAAGAATCTATCTATCTCTGCCTTAAAAATATCAATTGACTTGGCCTCCGCAGCCTTCTGCAGCAATGAATTTCACAGATTCACCACCCTCCGTCAGAAGAAATTCCTCCTCATCTCCTGCCTAAAGGAACGTCCTAATTCTGGTCCTAGACTCTCCTGCTAGTGGAAACATTCTCTCCACATCCACTCCACCCAGGACAAATAGCAGCTTACATCTACTAAAAATAACCCAGAGTTTTCAAGAAGTAACTTTAGAGGAGGAGAAAAGAGGTGGAGACTCGAAATGTTTAAAGAGGAAATTACAGTTTATGGTCCCAGATGTTGAAGACATGCAACCAATGAGTAGTGAAATTTGGGAGGAGAAAACATAAGGTAAAGTTCTAAATTGGGGCAAGACTGATTTTGGAGGCATTAGGTGACAACTTGCAGAGGTCAAGGTTTCAAGGTCAAGGTTTCAAGGTCAGTTTATTGTCACATGTACCAATTAAGGTACAGTGAAATTCAAATTGCCATACAGCCATACTAAAGTAGAAGCAACAAAACACACAACTACATAAAAGTTATCATAAACATCCACCACAGCGGATTCCCCACATTCCTCACTGTGATGGAAGGCAATAAAGTCCAATCTCCTTCCTCTTTTATTCTCCCGCAGTCGGGGCAGTTGAATCCTCCGCGTTCGGGGCGATCTAAGATTCCACAGTTGGCGGTCAAAGCCCCCACGTCAGGGCGATTGAAGCTCCCGCATCAGGGCGGTCGAAGCTCCCGTGGCTAGGAGTTCCCGAAGTCGGCCTCTAACCGGTGACCACGTGCTCCATGATGTTAAAGTCCGCAGGCGCCCCTGGTTGGAGCCCCAAAGTCGAGTAGAACCTCCTCCTCTACTCCCTCTTCACCTATGACTGCACACCTGTACATGGTACTAACACCATCATCAAGTATGCAGATGATACAACGGTGATTGGCCTCATCAGCAACAACGATGAGTCGGCCTACAGGGAGGAGGTCCAGCACTTAGCAGCATGGTGCGCTGACAACACCCTGGCCTTTAACTCCAAGAAGACCAAGGAGCTCATTGTAGACTTCAGGAAGTCCAGGGGCAGCACGCACACCCCCATCCACATTAACGGGACGGAGGTGGAACGTGTTTCTAGCTTCAGGTTCCTGGGTGTCAACATCTCCGATGACCTCTCTTGGACCCACAATACCTCTACTCTGATCAAGAAGGCTCACCAGCGTCTCTTCTTCCTGAGGAGACTGAAGAAGGTCCATCTGTCTCCTCAGATCCTGGTGAACTTCTACCGCTGCACCATCGAGAGCATCCTTACCAACTGTATCACAGTATGGTATGGCAACTGCTCTGTCTCCGACCGGAAGGCCTTGCAGAGGGTGGTGAAAATTGCCCAACGGATCACCGGTTCCTCGCTCCCCTCCATTGAGTCTGTCCAAAGCAAGCGTTGTCTGCGGAGGGCGCTCAGCATCGCCAAGGACTGCTCTCACCCCAACCATGGATCCTCCTACCATCCGGGAGGCGCTACAGGTCTCTCCGATGCCAGACCAGCAGGTCCAGGAACAGCTTCTTCCCGACGGCTGTCACTCTACTCAACAACGTACCTCGGTGACTGCCAATCACCCCCCCCCAACCCGGACACTCCTCCCACAGGAAAAACACTATGTCTGTATATATGCTAATGTAAATATTTATTCAAATCGTTTGCTATGTCGCTCTTCCAGGGAGATGCTAAATGCATTTCGTTGTCTCTATACTGTACACTGACAATGACAATTAATGTTGAATCTGAATCTGAATCTGATCCTCGACAGGAATCGCGAGCTACCGTGATGTTAAGTCTGCAGGCTCCCGTGGTGGAGCTCTCGAAGTCGGTCTCCAACAAGAGGCCGCAAATTTCTTGACGTTAGGCCACAGTGCCGATGGAGATACGATACAGCAAAAAATGGCATCTCCGTTGGGGTAAGAGATTAGAAAACATTTCCCCCAACTCCCCAACCCCCCATCCTCCACCTAAAACAAGCTAAAGAACACTAAAAATATAAATTTAACATAAAAACAAACAACAAAGGAAGGGACAGACAGACTGTTGGCGAGGCAGCCATTACTGGCACCACCGGGTCAATTGGGAGAGTCTGTTTGCAAGTGAGGGGAGAGCTCGCAAGTGGGAAGCTTTCAAAAGTGAGATGGCAAGTGTACAGGGGCACCATTTTCTTGTTAGGATGAACGGCAATGTTAGTGAGTTTAAGGAACCCTGGTTTGGAGGGATTTGGGCTTAATGCAAGCAAATGGGACCAACTTAGATGGGGCATCTTCATTAGCATGGTTGGGCTGAATGGCCTGTTTCTGATCAGGAAAAAGGTTTATGTCAGATTTAAGCCGTCTGGATTAAGCAAATCCTTCAGTGAGTATTAGAAGTGCAGAGCTAGACTAAAGAAGATAATCAGGAGGGCAAGAAGAGGACATGAATGGAGCTGGCATGCAAGTTCAAGTTCAAGTGAGTTTATTGTCAAGTGTCCCTGTATTAATGAAATTCTTGCTTTGCTTCAGCACACAGAACATAGTAGGCATTTACTACAAAACAGATAAGTGTGTCCATATACCATAATATAAATATATACACACATGAATAAACTGATAAAGTGCAAATAACAGATAATGGGTTATTAATAATCAGAGTTTTGTCTGAGCCAGGTTTAATAGCTTGATGGCTGTGGGGAAGTAGCTATTCCTGAACCTGGTTGTTGCAGTCTTCAGGCTCCTGTACCTTCTACCTGAAGGTAGCAGGGAGATGAGTGTGTGGCCAGGATGGTGTGGGTCTTTGATGATACTGCCAGCCTTTTTGAGGCAGCGCTGCGACAAATCCCCTTGATGGAAGGAAGGTCAGAGCCGATGATGGACTGGGCAGTGTTTACTACTTTTTGTAGTCTTTTCCTCTCCAGGGTGCTCAAATTGCCGAACCAAACCACGATTCAAACGGTCAGCATGCTCTCTACTGTGCACCTGTAGAAGTTAGAGAGAGTCCCCCTTGACAAACAAGATAAAGGAAAATGCCAAGAGATTCCATAGGAATATGGAGTCAAAAGGTGGGTCGGGACAGAATAAAGCTCCTTAAAGTTCTTTGTGTTAAGCCACAAGAGATGAGAAAGATAGTTACTGAGGAGAAGATCATAGAAGCTAAGGAATTGAAGCATAGGAGTTGTGATGTCTTAGATCAGATGTGAATACCAAAGAGAAGGTATTGCTGGTTTTAAAGCACATTAAGATGGATAAATCCCTAGGGCCTGACCAAGTGTATCAATGCACCGTGCAGGGAAGCCAAGGAGAAAATTGCAGAGGCCCTTGTAGAAATATTGCATCCTTAGCCACAAGTGACATTTTGGAAGTCTTGGGAATTGCTGATGATGTGCTATCATAGTCAACATGGCCTAGTGCATGAGAAACTGTCTCTCGCAATTCTGAAAGAGTTTTTTGAAGAAGTTACCAAGAGGATTGATAAGGGCCAAGCAATGGACTTTGTCTCTATGGATTTTAGCAAGGCCTTTGATGCAGTTCCACATGGTAGACTAGAATGAAAGATTGCTGCACATGAAATCCAAGGTTAACTAGCCAATTGATTTCAAAATTGGCTTGGTGGAAGCCAAAGGGTCATTGTAGACTGCAGAGGGTTGTTTTTCTGAATGGAGTAGAGGGCTACAATGGTCAGTGCTGGGTCCACTATTGTTTGTTATGTACATTAACGTCAATGATTTGGATGACAATATAGTCAACATTGTTAGTAAATTTGCAGATGACACCACAAATGACAGCATAGTGGACAGTGAGGAAGGATATCTAATTTTATAACAGGGTGTAGGTCAGTTGGAAAGGAAGGCCAAGGAATGGCATATGGAATTTAAATCTGACAAGTGTGCGTTGTTGCATTTTGGTATGTCAAACCAGGGCAGGACTTGCACAGTAAAAATTAGAGTCTGGGAGAATGTTGTAGAGCAGAGAGATCTGTGTACCAATACATGAAAGTGGCAAGTCAATTGGTCAGTGTGGTAAAGATGGCATTTGGTATGCTTGGCTTCATTGGGAACCATATTGTCTGAAAATGGGTCTCAACCCGAAATGTCACCCATTTCTCCAGAGATGCTGCCTGACCCACTGAGTTACTCCAGCATTTTGAATCTATATTGAGTACAAATGTTGGGCCATTATGATTCAGCTGTACAAGCTGTTGGTGAGGCCACACTTGGAGCCCTGTGACAATAGACAATAGGTACAGGAATATCGACTTCTCTAACTTCAAGTAACCTTTGCCTTCCCTTTTTCTCCATCCCTCCCCCCTTCCCAGTTCTCCGACTAGTCTGACTGTCCTCGTTTACATTTTATCTCTGTCTGCTTTGCTGTTACCTTCTTCTAGCTAACAATGCTCTTTTCTACTTTTTCCTTGATCTCCATCCCCTCTGGCTTGTTTTCACACCTTACATTTCCTTATCTCCGTATCTCCCTCTCCCCTGATTCAGTCTGAAGAAGGGTCTCGACCCGAAACATCACCCATTCCTTCTCTCCAGAGATGATGCTTGTCCCGCTGAGTTACTCTAGCTTTTGTGTCTATCTTACATTGTCATTCTGGCAGGAACACGCACCGCCAGGCAAACAAATAATTTTCAGTCCATAGGGCCATTGCAGAATCAGCTCTTGAGAGTTAATCAGATAAACCAGTTTAAATGAGGCGTAACTAATGGCCCTGCAGTGTATAAACAAGGAAACACTCGTACATGCACAGATTGCAAACACAACTTTACAGCTCAATGCTTTACAAAAGAAAGCCAAAAAACTTTATACTTGTTCCCAATTCTCTGCTATTGCATTCTCTTCCCAAAGACATGGCGCATAGTGAAGCCGTACAATATGGAAAAAGAGAAACTTTATTAATTTATTGACTAATAACAACATAAAAGCCCACCAGGACCATACTAGCTTCCTGGGGATAAATGTCATGAATCCTAATTCCATTATTCTTATTTCCTTAATTCCCTCTCAGGGGCAATTAGTAGTAATCAATTAATTGATCCATATCCTTCAGACCCTTTCTATCCATATACCTGCCCAAATGACTTTTAAATGTTGTTATTGCACCCACCTCTACAGCTTCTTCTGGCAGCTTGTTCCATGTATCCAACACTCTCTGTGTGAAGAAGTGCCCCTCACGTTCTTATTCTGAGAGGTTCTTTCTTCTCTCACCATAAACCTTTGCCCAAACTTGGGAAAAAAAGACTGTGTGCATTTACCCCAACTACGCCTCTCATGATTTAACATCTATCTATATATTACTAAAACTCTCATCTTGTTTGTGATTCTGTCTACGTGCGTGTGTCTGCGTGCCCATGTGCTCCCAGAACTGTGGCAAAATGGTACACAATATCGCTACACTCTATGGACCTCCTTACTCACCAGTGTCCTGTGGTGCGTTTTATCAAAGTTTCGTTCAGATTGATGTTATATTTTATAAGTTACTCACATTTTAAACTTTAACACTGTAAAAAATCCAATTCCAACTTGCTGCCCCTGTCAGTTACAATGTTACAAAGAGAGGACACTTGAGTCCTCTGATTTGAAATATTGTAACCGGCAGGGACAGGGCAAGGAATTGGATTAAAAAGGGATGGTTTTTTTTAATGGGTGAGTGGTGGAATATTGCGTTGGGGGAACGGGTTGCATTGGGGGAATGGGTGAGTGGTGGAATATTGCGTTGGGGAACCCGTTGCCTTGGGGGACCAGGCCTCCGATGAGGGCTATGGGTGTGTGGTGGAATATTGCATTGGGGAAACGGGCTGTGTTGGGGGCCAGGCCTCCCAATAGGTCCCACTTGGTCTAGTCCCTCTATAAAATCACTCATAGCCTGCCAAACTGCCCTTATAAACTCAGTCCTTTGAATCCTGGCAACATCCTCATAAATCTTTCCTGCACTACTTCCGGCTTAATCTTTCCTATAACAGTGTGACCAAAACTGACCAAAACAAAATACTCCAAAGGCAATGTCTTTCACAACTCCAACATACCATCTCAACATTTATACTCAATGTCCTGACTGACAAAGGCCAGTGTGCTAAAATCTTCTCTTCACTGCCCTGATGACATTTTCAGGGAACTATAGACTTGTCATGCAAGATACCTCTGTTCCATAGCACTCTCCAGAGTCTAGAGAGGACTAGGGGAACTATATCCTTGGTCTGTCAGGGGGGAGGGGGAGTGAGAGCAGAACTATGGGACACAGAGGAGACATCAGTGAGGGATTGACCTATGACACCAGGGGGGAACCAACATTTACTAAAGAAAGAGGTCATTGTGGATGTCCTAGAATGGAAAGCCATATAATTTTACCACATTTCAGATGGTACATTTATTTTAGGGTGTCTAAAAACAATGTATCAACTTTTTATCTCTTTTGTATTTTTAAAGGGAAAATGCATCTTCAATTTATTATATTTTATACAAAATAGATCAGTTTTACCAGGTTTGCAACTGTAGAAGAAAAATTCCTTGTTACTTTTGAAAGCTCTACCTTTATTCATTCTTTAGGAAACAGGGGTTTCCCTCTTCCATTATAGATGAGGCTCTCACTGGGGTCTCCTTGATATCCTGCAGCTCCGCTCTTGCTCCCCCTCTCCCCATTCGCAACAAGGACAAAGTCCCCCTTGTCCTCAACGTCCACCCATCAGCCGTCGCATACAGCATATAATCCTCCAACACTTTTGCCACCTCCACTACTGGCCACATCTTCCTATCTCCATCCCTTTCTGCTCTCCGCAGAGACCGTTCTCTCCGCAACTCCATGGTCAACTTGTCCCTTCCCACCCAACCCACCCACTCCCCAGGTACTTTCCCCTGCAACTGCAGGAGATGCAACACCTGTCCTTTTACCTCCCCCCTTGGCTCCATCCAAGGAACCCGACAGTCTTTTCAGGTGAGGCAGAGGTTCACTTGCACCTCCTCCAACCTCATCTACGGTATCCACTGTTTCAGGTGTCAACTTCTATACATCGGCGAGACCAAGCACAGGCTTGGCGATTGTTTCGCTGAACAACTTCGTTCAGTCAGCTTTAACGTACCTGATCTAAAGTTGCTCAGCACTTTAACTCCCCCTCCCATTTCCAATCTGACCTTTTTGTCCTGGGCCTCCTCCATTGTCAGAGTGAGGCCCAGCACAAATTGGAGGAACAGCATCTCATATTTCGCTTGGGTTGCTTACACCCCAGCGGTATGAACATGGACTTCTCTACCTTCAAATAACCCTTGCTTTCCCTCTCCCTCTATCCCCTCCCCATTCCCAGATTTCCCACCAATCTTACGGTCTCTGACTACATTCTATCTCTGTCCCTCCCACTCCCCTGACATCAGTCTGAAGAAGTGTCTCGGCCCGAAACGTCACCCATTCCTTCTCTCCAGGGATGTTGTCTGTCCCGCTGAGTTATTCCAGCATTTTGTGTCTACCTCCTTTCAGACTCTTCGTTATCTCAATTATCTTATTTCTTTAAGACACTTCATATTACACATGGAATAACACCTGAAATATTCATTTATTTTTTATTTGAAAACATGCCAGCCAACAGAAGTAATATAATACACAAAGTACAATTTCACCAAGGGTGCAAAACTGATTAAAAGTTGCAACTTAATTATTATTCCACAGAGATACATTTGCAATTGTTTTTGTTTTCCTCCTATCTGGTTTTGCAATATTTGATTTGTGTTTCCTGGTCCTGCTTCACTGGGCAGTAGCTTACTGCTTGATTACCTTTTAGATTGCTTTGGTTTGCTTCATCACTTGTTAGCAGTCTTGGTTCAAAATCCATTTTATTATGTGTGAATAGATGTTTCTATTCAATATCGGGAACATTGGGGTCTTTCATTTCTTGTGTGTATTTTATAAATCTTTCTGTGCTTGCAAAATTACATTTTTTTGTTGACTTGGTATTTAAGGCCAAGATCACACATTTCATTCAGGCAAAAGATTCATATGTAGGGGGAACAGGTGTGTACAGAGTTCAAAGATAAATGGATGGAAGTAATTGTGCCTTGAGAGACATTAATTTCCTATTATTGCTTCACTATTATGACTTCTTTACTTCATTTCAAGCTCAACAGGGAGAGAAAGCCATAGAGATCATTTGTTTTTTTTAGATTTTATGCAGCGTAATAATAGAAATGAAGTAAGCTTCATGAAGCAGTGTATTTATGGTCTGTTGGGGTGTGAAGTCAATTAGAAGTTAATGAATATAACACATTGATGGCTTCAGGATAGGATCCAATATGTTTTGATGAATTATGTGAGCACATTTATAATTACCACCATTATTTTTTTTATTATGTACGCATTCAAAGATGAAATCATTTGTGCCTCAGTTTTGACTTGACAAACTGGGGGCAGAAGACAGCCAGAAACGGAAAAAATGTCAAAAATCTAAATTCATAGCTTTACTTGAGAACATATTTCTTTCCATACATCAGCAGTGACATTTTATATTAACTGAATGGATGATAATGTGTGGCACAAACATGTTTGACTTTATGATACAGTAAGCCATGTAATAATTCATTTAGAAATGGTGTCAGTATGTGAGAGATGCAAGTTGTAAATTATCTTTTTTTAGCATTATTATGGAGCAGAAATAAAACTCAATGTAAAAAAAGCAAACTTGATTTGCATGCTAATTTATTCATTTTTGTGCATTTAATCAGATAAAAAATCTTTTTCTTTTGATACTCAAGTTTTCATGACATTTTATAATAGAGCAGTTTGTGATTCACATTTTCAGCTGAGATGGAATCAATATGATACATTTGCTACAAATAGACATGTTCAATGAGTACTAAAGAAAGAAATCAGATATCATTTAATATTTGGTAAGATTTGTAGAGTGAGATGTAACAACATTCATTGACAAAGGATAATAGTACAAGACCCAGGAGGAGCATTTCAATGCTCTCTACAGGTCACTCCTGATTACCGTATATATTTTAACAGGTTTTAGAAGACAAGCCTTCATATCAACATAAATTATTAGCAGATGGTCACATAACTTCCCCAAGGAGAAAGACATTGATAGAGGCATGAATGATGACAGATTATAATACAATAAGAAAACACATTCAGACATAAAGTATTATTGGACTGGCTAACCTCTACATGTGAGCCTTGTGTTATTACTCTCAAGCAAAGATTTTCCTCTAAGACAATAAATTGTGTAAGGTCAACCCCTTTAATAGTTCATCCATAACACACCCTTTCTCTGTCACCTGTGGCCATCGGGTACTTGTACATCTGAAGTCATGACGTCTAAAGGGATATTTTGGGCTTTCGCTGTTGAACTGTAAATTACTTTTTTTTGGAAGGAGCAAGGTGGCTCAAGAATAGTAATTGATGGCGGGACTGTCATATGTTGAAAGCATGGAGTGACTGGGTTTGTATACTCTGGAATTTAGAAGGAGGAGAAGGGATCTTATTGAAACATATGATTATTAAGGGATTGGACATGCTAGAGGCAGGAAACATGTTCCCGATGTTGGGGGAGCCCAGAACCAGGGGCCACAGTTTAAGAATAAGGGGTAGGCCATTTAGACTGGAGATGAGGAAACACTTTTTCACCCAGAGAGTTGTGAATCTATGGAATTCTCTGCATCAGAAGCCAGTGTAGACCAATTCTCTGGATGCTTTCAAGAGAGATTTTGATAGAGCTCTTAAAGATAGCAGAGTCAAGGGATATGGGGAGAAGGCAGGAACGGGGTACTGATTGTGGATGATCAGCAATGATCACAGTGAATGGTGGTGGTGGCTTGAAGAGCCAAATGGCCTACTCCTGCACCTATTGTCTATTGTCTAATAGTTCCATGAAAACTGGAGTTCCTCCCCTTAACTGAAGAGGATATTTTCGGTTTCTTCATGTACTAGCCTCACAATAAGATCTTCTGGTGACCGTGTAGAAGACACAAAAACTTAAAAGCACACACCACCAGGCTCAAGAACAGCTCCTTCCCCTCTTTATCAGATTATTTACATCCCATACATTCGGGGGTAGTCCCGGTCTTCCAACCTACCTTAACTGCAGACGTTGCATATTTTTCTCTGTAACTGTAATGCTACTATGCTATAAAACTATATTCTGCACGCTGGTAGTTTTCTCTGTGCGCTACCTGTTGCACTTGTATATTATTTGATTGCATGCATGTATCGTACAAACTGATTTTTAATTGGATAGCATGCAAATAAAAGCTTTTCACTGTACCTTGGTACATGTTACAATAATAAACCAAACCAAACCAGATGAGTTACCTTGTAATAATTTTACAAAATATTCTGAATTACTGAACAGGCAATCCAGTATCCAATATCCATCATATGGGCTCTGTTGTCACTTTGCATTCTGTTACACAAATTGTACTCTGATGGGATAGTTCAATATGGTTGGCCCAATGATCAAAGTGACATGTTTCTGTTTGCTCTTTTGGATGTAGATAGAGGAATCTCATTAAATTATTCAAAGTGAAAACAATATGCATCTCCAAAGATAGACACAAAAAACTACAGTAACTCAGCAGGTTACAGCATCTCTGAAACATCTGCAGTTCCTTCTCACACATTTTGTCTGCTTCTCCAGTGATCCTGTATGACCCGCTGAGTTACTCCAGCTCTTTGTGTCTATCCTAGGTTAAAACCTGAATCTGCAGTTCCTTCCTACATATATCCAACTCCAAACTCGCTTGTTTTCTTACTTTTCCAATTCCGATGAAGAATGTAATCTGTTCCTCACAGTTCTTCCTCTCGGTTCATTTTGACCATATTTAGCATAATAATGAGCATATTTGTACACAGTAATAGATGTTTGCATTAGTTTACAGAAGCTTTTCCAAAATGCAGGAATAGCACACGTTAATCACACTTTTAACTTAATTAAATTTCAGAAGTAAGATGTGCTTAATTACCGGTAAAAATGAATGTGGGAAAATTTGCATATTTTTCACCTCTGTGCCATCTATTATTTGCCAATTATAGGTTGTCCATCATCATGGTGTGTTGATATCATGTTCAATAGTGCAATGCGGATTAATTATTTTGTGTAAATGTGGGTTTTCTATTGGAACACTTGTTGATGAACGTGGTATCAAATATTGTTAATATTGACTATTAATATCGATACTATGGTTGAGTGGTCACAACAATGGGGCATGCACTTCAACCCTTCCAAATGTGAAACCATGCTTGTCACCAGAAAGAGGAATCCAGGCAAAACATCTTACAATATACTTGGTTTACCTTTGAAGAATTTCAAAGAACCAAGTATGTGGCTTCAAATTGCAGAATGAAAATGCATGGAATGGTCAGACTCATCATGCATATGAAAGCCTCTGTGCCATCTATTATTTGCCAATTATAGGTTGTCCATTATCATGGTGTGTTGATATTCTGTCAATAGAAGCTATACTTCACCCTCGATTAGACCTCATTTTGGACTGCAGATGCAGCATGGGTTTTCTATTGGAACACAAATTAAAAGAATTCTTGGTATCGAATATTGTCCAAGACAGTCAGCTCGATTTGTTACTTATACCTATGAGAGAGAAGCGAGTGTCACCGAACTTCTGAATTCTCTGGGGTGGAACCCTCTCCAAGACAGACGTGAAGCTCACCGTTTGACCAAAATGTTAAATGGTCAGCTCAACATAGATTACAAGACCTACACCAAACCCAAACCAATTAGGAGCAGACGAGGGCACTCGATCCAATTTGTGATCCCAGCTACAAAGACAGATGTATACAGCAATTCATTCTTCCCACGCACAATTAAAGCATGGAATAATCTCCACCCTGCCAGAGAGTGGTGGTGGATGGTCATTTGTCAGGTTGGAGGCCAGTGACGAGTGGGGTGCCACAGGGATCTGTGTTGGGCGCACTGTTGTTTGTCATGTTCATCAATGATGTGGATGAGGAGAAGTGGTAATTGGATTAGTCGTTAGATGATACTAAGATACTACGGGGTTGCGGGCAGCATGAAGACCCATACACAAAGTTACAGAGAAAATTATGCCAGTTGGAAGAGTGGGCTGAATGGAGTTTAATGCTGATAAGTGTGAGGTGCTACATCTTGGCAGGCCAAATCAAAATAGGACGTACATGGTAAATGGTAGGGAATTGAAGAATGCAAGAATGTAGGTGAACAGAGGGATCTGGGAATAACTGTGCACAGTTCCCTGGAAGTGGAATCTCATGTAGATAGGGTGGACCAGAAATGTTAAATGGTGTGCTCGGCCTTTATAAATCAGAGACCTATAGAAGTTGGGGTGCAATTAGGAAAATTGTACAAGGGCATTGGTGAGGCCAATTTGGAGTATGGTGTACAAAGACAGCCTGTGTATAGGAATTCATTCAACAAAATAGAGAGAGTACAGAGAAGATTTACTAGAATGTTGACTGGGTTTCAGCAACTAAGTTACAGAGAAACATTTGAACAAGTAGGGCTTTATTCTCTTCCCAATAACCCTTTAAGGGGGGACTTGATATCCCTTTTAAAATGATGAGACCTAGACACAGTTTGGAAAAGCTTTTCCACTGAGAGTAGGGAAGGAATATTTTGGAGGACCATGAATTAAGGGAAGAACTTTACTCCCAGAGTGGTACTTTTTTGTTTGGTATCTTTGTGTCATTCGTGGAGGCAGGTTTGTTTTTATCATTTAAAAATAAATTGGATAGTTATATGGATGGGAAGGGAATGGAGGGTTATGGTCTGAGTGCAGGTATATGGGACTAGGGGAGATATGTGTTCGGCACGGACTAGAAGGGTCGAGATGGCCTGTTTCCGTGCTGTAATTGTTATATGGTTATATGGTTACTATAGTTACCCAACCAGATGCAACTAAATTTAAAGTAGCTCTTTCTTCCCAATAACCCTTTCTGGCTTAATCCCTCCATTAATTCCATTTAAACCAAGAAACCAAGAACCAAGACCCATTTACTTTTTTGTTTGGTATCTTTGTGTCATTGGCAAGGCCAGCATTTTATTGCCCATATTGATAAGGTTGTAAGAAGCCATCTTCTTCAATTATAAATTGTCCCCAGTTTGAAGGATAGTGTGTGGGGATAGCTGTTTGGCTCTACTAGGTGGGCCGAAAGGTCTGTTTCCACACTGTACCTCTAAACTAAACTAAACTAAAGATCAAATAATACATTTTGAAGATATATACTCCAGCATGCAAAAATAAATATATTATTTCACAAAATCTGGTAGGAATTCCATAGGCTTTCCAAAGCTTTACGAATTAAGTCCATAATTGCCCTTGCTAATCTAATAACTGTGGAAGATGTCAGATGATGCCCAGTGAAGCTAATTTTACTCACAATTACATTGAACCAGTTCCACTCCCAATAATGCCATACAACTGTACTTGACCAGTTATTAGTTGTCTGTAGGTCTGAAACACCTTAGACACCTGGCAGAAGTCCCAATTCAAAATGAAGGCAGTACCGTGCTGTTGCCTAGGGCAATTGGGACATCATCCCCATTTTCAAATTGTTGCCCTCCATCCTTGCCCCATTAATGCCAGGAAAAGACGAGAGTCATCAGCATTGGTGCTTTCTTAATGATGATTAATTAATAAAGGTTTTATGAAACAGCAGGATTTTTTTGTAATGAAATCAGAAATAGCTGAGATAATTCAACAAGTCAGGCAACATAACTGGGGGAGAAACAGAGTTAATGTTTGAGGTTGATAAACTTCTATTTGGGCGGCATGGTGGCGCAGTGGTAGAGTTGCTGCCTTACAGTACCAGAGACCTGGGCTCGATCCTGACTACGGTTGCTGTCTGTACAGAGTTTGAACATTCTCCCTGTGACCTGCGTGGGTTTTCTCCGGGTGCTCCGGTTTCATCCCACACTCCAAAGACATACAAGTTTGCAGGTTACTTGGCTTGGTATAATTGTAGATTGTCCCTAGTGTGTGTAGGATAGTGTTAGTATGCAGGGATCACAGGTCGGCGCGGACTTGTAGGTCCGAAGGGCCTGTTTTTGCCCTGTATTACTAAACTAAACTAAAAACTAAATATTTTTAGACAGTTTGAAAAACTAAAAAATGTAAATATGCAGGACTCCAGTGTGAGGCCATCAAAACGGCTTTGTTTTATTATGGTTTGCTTGTGTCCCATGATAGATTGAATGTGAGTAAGGGTGAGTGAGGTTTGGCAGTCAACTAGAGCTTGATCAGCAACCAACTGACCATCACTGCACTGTAATATGATGAGACAGCATTCAGTATTTTGTCCCTAACGTGCAAATAATTTTGCTGACCAGTATCATATACTATCGCAGAACCATTACTGCTCAGAAGGAAACCATTTAACCTATCGTTCATGCCATAACACCCCAGCCTCTGCAGATTAATGTGATAGCTGAAATCCCTCATCCCTGGAATCATTCTAATAAATCCCTTCTTCACCCTCTGTGGACTTCACTCTCTGCATGATGACTAGAATTGAAAGCAACACTGTTGTTGCTTAATCAATGTTTTGTACATGTTCACCAAAAAGTCTCTGCTTTTGTCCACTCTGTCCTTATTTGTAAAGACTCGGATTCTAAATATTTTACTAACTGCTCTCTCAATGTTCCTTGTCATTTTCAACAATTAATACCTGACTGATTATAGGTCATCAACATGAAATGTTATCTTTGTCTCTTTTGACACAGTTGTTTCCTGTCCAGTTGAATATTTCCAGCATTTGATCTTTATTTCACCGAGGGTTCCTCTGATTCTGCCAACCTTAACGCCTGTGTCATTGAGTCTATATGCTCCTCGTTATTGCATTAATTCACTTCGTTATGTGACCTCGGTGATTCCAGTCATTGATTTTTTTTCTGATGAGTAATTACTTTAATGTAGAATGTGTGATAATCAATTAGTGTACAGCAAGCTCCAACAAACTGCTTCATCATAATGACCAGTTAACTTTGTTGCATAATAATGATTAAGGAATGAGTATTAGTCAAGATGAGGGAGAATCGCCTTGTTCTTCTCTGGTAGGATGTAATTTTGGAGTTGAGAGGACAGATTATTAAGCTACTGTTTTATATGGTCTCCAAGATAATGAAGTTTGCAGTGGCTTGAATGTGTTCAGCATCGAAAGTCATATTTATGAAGGCAGTATAGAGAGATGTCAAGAGGTACCTTTAAACCATGCTTGTTATTTGCACTAATTTGTGCTGCCTGCTCACTACAATGATTCCAGTGTGGAATGACTGCTACTAGTGCACAGTTTTAGGAGAAGGAGTTAAAACCAGCCTGCACTGTGTAAAGCTGGCTTATAGCTGCCAAAATTGAGTGTGTAAACTTTGCAGAGTATTGGGAAAGGTTCAAAGGTTCAAAGGTGACATGTAATTAAGGTACAGTGAAACTCAAATTACCATACAGCCATACTGAAAAAAAGCACCAAGACACACAACTACATAAAAATTAACATTAAAAAAATTAACAATAACATGAACATAAATGTGGGGAATCCACAGCGGATTCCCCACATTCCTCGCTGTGATGGAAGGCAATAAAGTTCAATCTTCTTCCTCTTTATTCTCCCGTGGTTGGGCAGTCGAACCATCCGCAGTCGGGGCAGGCGAAGCACCCGCGTCGGGGTGGTCGAAGCTCCTACAGCTTGGAGCTCCCTAAGTCGGTCTCCAACTAGGGACCACGAGCTCCACGGTATTAGACCGCAGTGCGAACGGAGATACAATATGGAAAAAATTGCATCTCCGTCGAGGTAAGAGATTTTAAAACGTTTTCCCCAACCCCACCATCCCCCACCCCCTACATAAAACAAGCTAAAGTACACTAAAACATACATTTAACACATACTAAAAAAACAACAAAGAAGGAAGGGTTGAGACAGACTGTTGGCGAGGCAGCCATTGCTGGCTCCACCCTACATCTCTGCTAACTCCAGAGACATTGAGAGAATGGTGTAGCACAAGGAGGAGTGGTCTCTGTGGTTTTCTAACACTGTGGTGAAACATTGTGGAAGAAGGTGGTTGAGGAGAACTGGCAAGGGTTAGGAGTGTTCTTCCAGGCTGAAGGCAGAGAAAGCAAATAGCTGTGACAGCCAATCTGCTGAGTCTGATTTGGATGCAAAGCCTTGATAAGTTCCATGGATACACATGTGAGGTCAAAGCCAGAAATTACAGCTTTAATGCTACACCTTACAGACTGCACCACAAACCATGCACACTGTTCAAACTAGCCACTTAACAGCTGTTGAACCTCCACCTCTAACCACCTCCTCTTCCCCACTGCCCACTCATAATTAAATATTGGTTGATTAGTTGATATTGGAGGGATTTGTGTTTACCTGCATTCCAAATCTGGTTTTCACGTGGGGCCCAGTTGCCATATAAATTAAGTCTCCGATCGGGACAGCACCCAAAAAATATTGTACTGCAGTAGTGAGTTTCTCGGACATGTCAGCTTATTTAGGCCTTAATAGAAATATATTGGCAAACACACTGAGAGTGGCCACTATTTTTCATTGATTCAAAACACTTGCAGCATTTTATAGTATCTGTGTTACAATGATTTACAGTATATGTGGATTTTACATTTTGCAATAATTTTCCAGTCACCCAATTGTCTGTATTTCTTGATCCTTTAAAAAAAAATCTCTGCAGAGTTGCCTTTATCTGATTGACAGCTAAGACTTTCCTTCTAGTGCTTGGAAAACACTCAAATGTCATAATGCGACATCTTTTGATCAATTGTATTGCCTTGTTTGCAAACCTCCTATGTTTAGCGTTGCTTTAGCTAGCTGGACCTTGCAATCTGAACGCTTCTTTGCAGGTATAATGGCAACGTTAAAGTAGCATTTAGATAGATACATGGATAGGGTAGGTTTGGAGGGATATGGGTTGAATGCGGGCAGGCGGGACTAGTGCAGATGGAGCATGTTGGTCAGCATGAGCAAATGGGGCTGAAGGGCCAGTTTCCACGCTGTATGACTCTATCACTTCTCTAATCTGATTACTGCCTCTCCTTTAAGTCTCCTTCATCATGTTGGTTTCCTTCTGCATCATCCTTTTACAGAATGTAAGTCTCTTGGGTTAAACATATCACAAACATGCCCAATTTTTTTTACATTTAGCACAATGCCATCATGGGTAGCATGGTGGTACAGCGGTAAATTTGCAGTGCCAGAGATGGGGTTTCGATCTCGAGTATGGGTACTGTCTGTACAGAGTTTGTACGTTCTGCCTGTGACCGCGTGGGTTAGGATTTTATGTCTATTTTCGGTGTAAAACAGCATCTGCAGTTCCATCCTGCACAGAGTTAATTCACAGTTTTTCCTGAGGATTTTGTTTCAAAGTTCAGCGCCAATGAATGAAGTTTTCTCTTTGCAATAAAGCGGAACTGCTTCACTGGAATGGAATGAGGTGGTTCAAGGAATCAGCTAATTATAATCGGGTAGGGAGGAACTCCACTGTAATGTTGTACTGGATGTGACATTTCATCCTGCTGTGTTTTGACTGTGAGATTCTGCCAGCTCGACAAGGAGAATTTCTATTACATCACTGTTTAATTGGATATGTCTGGAGCTCTGAAGTGTTACAACGTGGTAAAAAATTACCCCAACATACTCTGGTTAATCAATATCATGCTCTGCTTTCTTTTGTGTGTGGCTTGAAGCAAAGTTTTGCTTGCTGCTGTCATTGAGGACATTATCCGCAAGGATTTACTGCGCTCTGGGGCATTGATCTCACCTTCTCCAACATGACTTCATCCTGTCCTGTCCATGGGGGATCTGCAGTGCCCAGGAACAATGGAGTCAGCAACCATACTGTAAATGCAATCAGATAGAGGAAATCAACCACAAAGGAAAATAAAGCATACCGTTAAAAAAAAGTTTAAAATAATGTTATGAAAGCCGAATAAAGTTCAGGAACTAGACATGACATTGAGGTAGAAAATGACATGTCACGAGAAGACAATAATGATGTATAATTTTAGAAATAAATGAGGACTGACACTCCTCAACTAGGAAATCAAGTTTTCTTTACCAGATATCTTGAGTAGTATGAATTATGAATTATAGACACAAGAGAGAGCAGATGTAGAATCTGGAGGAATGGAACACAAACCACTGGAGAAACCCAACAGGTCAAGCAGCATCTTTGGAGATACAGGGATAATCAGTGCCAGATTTACGTATAAGCTAAACAAGCTATAGCTTAGGGCCCCCACTTTCTAGGGGGCCCCCCGAAAACATTGATGGGCCTCGAGGTCTAGGGGGGCCTCCGGCCAAGGCAGAACACCTAGCGTTCAACTCTGGGCGGCCCCCCTTTCTATCTCTCTCTCTCCATCTCCCCCCGCTAACCGGGTCTGGGCCGCCGGGCTCCGCTCACTCCTCATCCACCGGCACCGCAGGCCGCCTTGCACATGCGCACAACCACGGCCAGCACATCATCGGCCGCCCTGCGCATGCGCACTGCAATGGCAACTGGTCGGCGCTGGGCACTTTCTCCCTCGCTTTGAATTGTGGGAGATTTGGCCGCCATGGCTGTCCGGTCGTTGGGGGCCACACAAGTGGAACAGCTTAGGGCCTCTCTTCATCTAAATCCGGCACTGGGGATAATTGATGTTTTGAGTCAAGAACCTGCATCAGGACTGAGAGTGCTCGGGGAAGGTAGCCAGTATAAGGGTGTAACAAGCAGGGGACAGGGGGGAACTGCCCTGTGATAGATGGAACCAGGCAAGGTGGAGGTTGATGGGCAGAAGGAGCCAGCAGGGGGAGGAAGTTGGAGCCAGATGGGGGAAGGGAACAAGGAAGTTTGAGTCAGAGGCTGGAAAGTGACCTGGAAGCAGATAAGGGAGTGGTGATAGGTAGATGGGACCAGATGTGGGAGGGGAAAAGAAAGGGAGACCAAGGAAGGAGAAGGTTTGGTGAATTGGTAGGTGGGTGATGGCCAGGTGAAACCAGGTTGGGAAGTGGGGTGTAATAAATATAATTGAACATAGAAACATAGAAAATAGGTTCAGGAGGAGGCCATTCGGCCCTTCGAGCCAGCACCGCCATTCATTGTGATCATGGCTGATCGTCCCCTATCAATAACCCGTGCCTGCCTTCTCCCCATATCCCTTGACTCCACTAGCCCCTAGAACTCTATCTAACTCTCTCTTAAATCCATCCAGTGACTCGGCCTCCACTGCCCTCTGTGGCAGGGAATTCCATAAATTCACAACTCTCAGGGTGAAAACGTTTTTTCTCACATCAGTCTTAAATGACCTCCCCTTTATTCTAAGACTATGGCCCCTGATTCTGGACTCGCCCAACATTGGGAACATTTCTCCTGCATCTAGCTTGTCCAGTCTTTTTATAATTGTATATGTTTCTATAAGAATCCCCCTCATCCTTCTAAACTCCAGTGATTCAAAGATGAACAAAGATAGAGAGAACCTATGTGGGTCGGTAAGAGTGGGAAATGAACACAATGGTGTGGAAAATTGAGTAGATGCATGCGAACCCTCTATTTCCCAGTTGTCTGCTTTCATGCTCATTTTCCCCAGAGAAACCAGGGAAAGAATTTCCATGCCCCTCACCTTTCACTCCACCAGCCTCTGCATTCGGCACATTATTCTTCTCCATTTCTGCCGGTTGCAACAGAATAGCATTTCCATTTCCACGTAATGCCTCTCTCTCTCTCTGACTTCCTAAACTGCTCAACCCTCTGCACCCGCCCCTCTGTGGAACTTTATCAACCCCCCCCCCCCCCCCCCCCCCCCCCCCCCCCGCCCCAACATTATCCAGGTACCTAGACAGCCTTTTTAGATGATGCAAGGATTCATGTGTACATTCTCCAACACGGTCCATGGCTTTTGATAGTCTTCACGTGACCTACTTTACATCGGCCGACACAAGCGTAGACTGGCAACCATTTTGTGGAACACCTGCCCTCTGTATGCAGTGACTACCTCAAACTTGCAGTTGCATGTTTTTTTCAAATCCATTCCTATTCCCATTCCCACACTGGCCTGTCTGATTTCGGAGTTCTCCTGTGCCAGAGTGAAGAAACTAGACAAAGACAGACCGCCTCATCTTTCGGGACCCACGGGACTGTCATATGCTGAGAGAGTGGAGCAGCTGGGCTTGTACACTCTGGAGTTTAGAAGGATGAGTGGGGATCTCATAGAAACATATAAGATTATTAAGGGCTTGGACACACTACAGGCAGAAAATATGTTCCCGATGTTGGGGGAGTCCAGAACCAGGGGCCACAGTTTAAGAATAAGGAGTAAGCCATTTCGAACGGAGACGAGGAAACACTTTTTCTCACAGAGAGTGGTGAGTCTGTGGAATTCTCTGTCTCAGAGAGCGGTGGAGGCAGGTTCTCTTGATGCTTTCAAGAGAGAGCTAGATAGGGCTCTTAAAAATAGCGGAGTCAGGGGATATGGGGAGAAGGCAGGACCGGGGTACTGATAGGGGATGATCTGCCATGATCACATTGAATGGCGGTGCTGGCTCGAAGGGAAGAATGGCCTACTCCTGCACCTATTGTCTATTGTCTATTGTCTATTGTCTATTGTCTTCTACCTGGGTAGACGACAACCCAATGTTATGAACATAAAAATTCACAATTTTGGGTCACTCTGCAGTGTCCCTTTCCCACACTTACTAGTCCACTCAAGTTATCTTTCCCTTTGTTCAGCTTTCCCATTTCATCTCCACCCTCATCACCAGTCCCTTGGTCCCCTGGATTAATGATCTCTTCCATCTGCCCATCACCCACACACCTAAACACTTGCAATTCTCTCCCCACCCTTTGGATCCCCTTGTTCCATCTGCTCATAATTCCTCCCTTCTCAGCCTCTATCCTCTCCCTTCCCACTCCTCACCTGCCTCCACCTGTCCACATTGACAATAACATCTCCATTAAGCTACACACTAGAAGCCGCTGCCATTTTTATAGAGTAATAACAGCGACTCTTGACAGAATAACCATCAAAACAACTGCAAATTCTAGGCTAAAATTATTCTGCACACTTAACCGAAGCAGAAAAAAATCGTATTTGTGTTCTGAGAGAACTGCAGTATTAAGACTAGAAAGGATAAATCCTGTAGGCAGTCATCTTGAATTGGAGCCAAGAATTTTTGACAGGAAGTGGAATTTTGTTCAATTAAATAAATCTACAGTCGTAATGAGATGACATTTATGTGCCACTAGAGGCCACCGATGTTGTTAATGGTTTATCCACCATTGAAAGGAAACAAAATTCTGCTGGCTCAAAATATCTTCAAAAAAAATCTAGTGCGGTTTGGTTAACAGATGTTGCATTCTGACGTTTATTCCTTACAGTTATTTTTAGTTTTAGAGATCAGTTGGTGACAATTTAACATTTTCTTTTCCCCCCTCACGTTATGTAAGTTTACTCCTAGTTTTAAAATGCCTGAAGTCTAAAGTGAAGCAAGCTTAGGTTTGGTTGGTACTTGGATGA
Source organism: Leucoraja erinaceus (assembly GCF_028641065.1). NCBI lineage: Eukaryota > Metazoa > Chordata > Chondrichthyes > Rajiformes > Rajidae > Leucoraja > Leucoraja erinaceus. The sequence goes on along the minus strand of NC_073382.1, from coordinate 24,142,031 downwards.
GAGATTGCCTGAGAACTATAGAGTGTCGTTGGAATCTCCTTCTTCCTCGTGTCCGGCCATTTTCTATATCACGTCTTTCCGGTCGGTCAGCGACGGTTGACGGTCGGTGGTTGCAGAATTGACTACTTCAGTCAACTGTGTGGTACAGTTCCTCAGATTCAGGTTCAGATTCAACTTTAATTGTCATTGTCAGTGTACAGTACAGAGACAACGAAATGCAGTGTGGTCAGCATTGCCCGGGGTACGCCACGTGGAGGCTTCTGCTTGCATCCCGGCATCACCTGAGGTGATGGGTCACTCTGTGTGGAAGTCGTGAATAGGCCCCATGTTTAGTCTGCAAAATGACAATAATCCTGGGACTTTGGAGGAGATTGAGAAATATGCAAATGTCTGACATTAACATGATGTAAATTACTTAGAAAGTCAGGATACATGATTCTGTAGCCAAGGATTAAATCAAGGAAGTGTACAGGTTAAAAAGCATGTATCCATATAAATGCTTGGGTGTTAATTCATGTTGGTTGTTCAAAAGATTGTACGTAATTAGAGTTGCAGAGTCATATGAGCTACACAACATTGAAGTAGGCCAACTTGTCCATGTTGACCAAATTGCCTTAGCGTGCTCGTCCCACTTGCCTGTGCCTGACCCCAATCTCTCCAAACCTTTCCTGTCCAAGCCTCTTTAAAATATCATATTTACACCTGCTTCTATCACTTCCTCTAGCATTTCATTCCATAAGTGCACCATCCTCCATGTGAAAATTTTGTCCCTTTTAAATCTTTCCCCTCTCACTTTAAACCTGTACCCTCTAGTTTTAGGTTCCGCTTCCCTGGGGAAAAGACAGTGGCTATTCACCTTATGTATGCCTGATCATTTTACAAACCTCTACATTGTCCCCTCCCCGGCCTACTACGCTCCTGGGATAAAAGATCCAGCCATTCTATTCTCTGTAAATCAAACCTTCCAGAACCGGTAAATCCTCATAAATCTTTGCTGCTATATTTCGCATGGTGAAGCAGAATCGATCATTTCTATTTGGGGTTGTCAGATTATATATTACTAGACAGGATAAATTATCAAAATTCCTATTGACACAATCATCATTGAGTACTGGTTGCTCGTGGAAGAGAGTATGGTTGGATGAGGATGGAAGCATGGTTAATTTTGACTGTGGCAGAACATTCAAAACTTTCCTTAATGAGATTAAAGTTCTCGCTAGCAAGGATTCTACATGGGTTGATGGGAAGAGAAAGTTTAATGTGCTGAAGAGCTTTTTCTCATTTCATGCTTTCTTACTTTACTGTGTCACATCTTTGAGGATAATTACCTTGAAGAGCACCTTTCTTCTCCTCATAGCTTATAATTAGATGGACGCATCATCACCGACAGCCCAATAACTCTTTTTCTGATTTTGACAGCCAACGATCGAACAACTTAACTTACAAAGCAGCATCAGAAGCTGGAAATTTAATGAAGGTCTTTTATTTCAGAATAAACTTACTTTGTAAGTAAGTTCAATGAATGCAATAGCATACAAGATCCAAAGTCTCATGTGAGATTGAATGAATTTCACTTGGGAAGACCTTTGCTTTGTTTCCATCACAGGGAAGAGTATACAAGAAACATCAAGTGGATTTGTAAGTCATGGCAAGGTGGTATGTAAAAGGTTGTGTTCAGGAGAGGCAAAATGGCCATTTTAACAAATGAAATAATGCAAGTAAACTCACAAAAACTATTTATGTAAAAGTCTCAGATAATACAGGCAAATACTAAAAAATAATAAAATATTATATGACAGTTCCATATGATGTAAAATGGGACAAACCACAGTATGTTTATGTGGTCTCTGAATGTACAGGTTTAGGTTTAGAGGTTTAGAGACACAGCATGGAAACAAGTACTTCGACCCACCAAGTCCACACACTGGTCCACACCGAATCCTACACACTAGGGACGATTTACAAAGGCCAATTAATCTACAAACCTGCATGTCTTTGGAATGTGGGAGGAAACTGGGGGTATCCGGATAAAACCCACCCAGTCACAGGGAGAACATGCAAACTCCGTAGGGACAGCACCCGTAGTCAGAATCGAACCCAGGTCTCTGATGCTGTAAGGAAGCAACTCTACCACAGTGCCACTGTGCAGCCCCAAATTCTGTATTCTGTATCATACATAGCTTTAGCCCTTAACTGTCACCTTTATTGGGAATAGTAGAAGAAACATAGGAATGGTTATCAGAATGCCACATACTTGCACATTATACTGATTTATCGTGAATAAAGTACTGTAACTACTGGACTCATTCAGCCACAACATCAGGTTAAGCTCCTTTTGTGTTTAATTGTATGTGGATCAAACCCTCCAGAGCTAAATCACGACCAGCATTACTCCGAATATAATGATATAAAAGTGGATAAGTCTCCAGGTCCTGACAAGATATTCCCAAAGACATTGAGGGAAGTTAGCGTAGAAATAGCAGGGGCTATGACAGAAATATTTGAAATGTCATTAGAAACGGGAATAGTGCCCGAGGATTGGCGTACTGCGCATGTTGTTCCATTGTTTAAAAAGGGTTCTAAGAGTAAACCTAGCAATTATAGACCTGTTAGTTTGACTTCAGTGGTGGGAAAATTGATGGAAAAGATACTTAGAGATAATATATATAAGCATCTGGATAAACAGGGTCTGATTAGGAACAATCAACATGGATTTGTGCATGGAAGGTCATGTTTGACTAATCTTCTTGAATTTTTTGAAGAGGTTACTAGGGAAATTGATGAGGGTAAAGCAGTGAATGTTGTCTATATGGACTGTAGTAAGGCCTTTGACAAGGTTCCTCATGGAAGGTTGGTTAAGAAGGTTCAATTGTTGGGTATAAATGCAGGGGTAGCAAGATGGATTCAACAGTGGCTGAACGGGAGATGCCAGAGATTAATGGTGGATGGCTGTTTGTCGGGTTGGAGGCAGGTGGCTAGTGGGGTGCCTCAGGGATCTGTGTTGGGTCCACTGTTGTTTGTCATGTACATCAATGATCTGGATGAAGGTGTGGTAAATTGGATTAGTAAGTATGCAGATGATACTAAGATAGGTGGTGTTGTGGAGAATGAAGTAGATTTCCAGTCTACAGAGGGATTTAGGCCATTTGGAAGAATGGGCTGAAAGATGACAGATGGAGTTTAATGCTGATAAGTGTGAGGTGCTACATCTTGGCAGGACAAATCAAAATAGGACGTACATGGTAAATGGTAGCGAATTGAGGAATGCAGTTGAACAGAGGGATCTAGGAATAACTGTGCATAGTTCCCTGAAGGTGGAATCTCATGTAGATAGGGTGGTAAAGAAAGCTTTTGGTGTGCTAGCCTTTATAAATCAGAGCATTGAGTATAGAAGTTGGGATGCAATGTTAAAATTGTACAAGGCATTGGTGAGACCAATTCTGGAGTATGGTGTACAATTTTATATAACCATATAACCATATAACAATCACAGCACGGAAACAGGCCATCTCGGCCATACAAGTCCGTGCCGAACAATTATTTTCCCTTAGCCACACCTGCCTGCACTCATACCATAACCCTACATTCCCTTCTCATCCATATCCCTATCCAATTCATTTTTAAATGATACCAACGAACCTGCCTCCACCACTTCCACTGGAAGCTCATTTTGGTCGCCCAATTATAGGAAGGATGTCAACAAAATATAGAGAGTACAGAGGAGATTTACTAGAATGTTGCCTGGGTTTCAGCAACTAAGTTACAGAGAAAGGTTGAATACGTTAGGTCTTTATTCTCTGGAGCACAGAAGGTTAAGGGGGGACTTGATAGAGGTCTTTAAAATGATGAGAGGGATAGACAGAGTTGACGTGGACAAGCTTTTCCCATTGAGAGTAGGGAAGATTCAAACAAGAGGACATGACTTCAGAATTACGGGACAGAAGTTTAGGGGTAACATGAGGGGGAACTTCTTTACTCAGAGAGTGGTAGCTGTGTGAAATGAGTTTCCAGTGGAAGTGGTGGAGGCAGGTTCGTTGGTATCATTTAAAAATAAATTGGATAGGCATATGGATGAGAAGGGAATGTAGGGTTATGGTATGAGTGCAGGCAGGTGGGACTAAGGGAAAATAATTGGTCGGCACGGACTTGTATGACCGAGATGGCCTGTTTCCGTGCTGTAATTTTATCATTTAAAAATAAATTGGATAGGCATATGGATGAGAAGGGAATGTATGGTTATGGTATGAGTGCAGGCAGGTGGGACTAAGGGAAAATAATTGTTCGGCACGGACTTGTAGGTCTGAGATGGCCTGTTTCCGTGTTGTAATTGTTATATGGTTATATGGTTAAACAATTGTTTGTAACATCTGATGATATTGTCATGTAACAAGGCTCTGAAAAATACTCTTCTGTTTACATAATCATCTACATCAAGATATAATTCCAATTATATTCACAGGATGGAAGCAGGCCCTTCAGCCCACTTTTCCACGCCAACATACATACCCTATCTACACTAGTTCTACTTGCCCGTGCTTTCCCCATAACCCTCTAAACCTATGATGTCCATGTGCTCGTCCAAATGTCTCTTAAATGTTATGACCTGTTTGAAAAGTTCAGGACTGATACAGCAAGCTAGGATAGCGTTCAGTTACTTTGAATCACCATGAATTATGCATTTCATGCCGAAGTTGTATAGCTGCAGAACTACACATGTAGTGCAAAAATGGAGTTTGCAAAATTCCCCAACATTCATCCCATGGAATGGCTCTGGGATTCTGCACCAGGTTGATAGTCTCAAATATTCATATGAATGATGACTCTATCAATGTGATGTTGGAACACAAGATGCTATTTTACACAAATGTTATGTTCCAGGCTTTATGTTTTTGTAAATTATTTTATTTATAACAAATAAGATATTTTTCATCTTGTTTATTTCATCTGAAAATAGCTTTTAAGTGTTGGTGAATGTCAGAGACATTAAAAGTCTTTGGAAAACCAGAACAGGTTTGACAACTGGCAAAGCTGGGGGTAAGGCCCAGACACCTGTCAAAGACTTCCAGGGGAACTTTGTTAGTCGATTACACAAGTCAAAGCCCAGGGCCTTGATCAGCTCAAAATGGTCCTTGTTAGCCTAGTTTCCTGCTTATTGAGTACATTGGAACTGGGGGCCAGTCAGTCAGTCAGCTGGTAAGTAAGTTGGGTGGCGGACTTTAAAAAAAAGCCCTCTGATAACATAGTGTGACAGACCAGTGTAATAATGAAGGAAGTGGCCTGTCTATTGTTGTGGTCTTCATTTAAAAAATAGTCTCTCAAGAATGAGCAGAACTTGATTGACTCAGCATTTGTGGAGAGGAAGACAAGACACTTATTACAGCAATTGCCCTTCTGCATAGACAAGAGATATTACAGCTCAGAGTAAGACAGAAAATGTGGGAACAAACAAAGGGAAACTCAATGCGGGTGTTAGCGGTGAGGCCGAGTGATTCTAACTACTTTGGTTTAATTTCCAGCATCTCCAGTAATTTCTTGTTTGGCTGGTCTTTTTACTTCATTGCCATTTGCAGAATATCACTGATTCGGAGTAATGCTGGTCGTGATTTAGCTCTGGAGGGATTGATCCACACACAATTAAACACAAAATGAGCTTAACCTGATTTTGTGTCTGAATGAGTCCAGTAGATACAGTACTTTATTCACGATAAATCAGTATAATGTGCAAGTATGTGGCATTTTGATAACCATTTAGAGTAATTGTATTAAGGACATTTTGCTCTGGGTGACTCATTTTGAAGCCGAATCTGTTGGAAAAAAGCATATATACCTTCCCTCCCACTACTTCTCAATGCATGGCGATGCCCAGTTTACTCTCGATCTCCACAGCAATTCAATTTTATAAGTACCACCTCCCCATTATACAGGATCATTGTGGCTGCTTTCTGGCATGGGTAGTGACTGCTGTTGACGATTTCACCGGGAAGCCTGAAAAATGGGAAGGATGTAGAAAAGAAATGGAGGCCATTTAAAGGTGACATTTTGAGAGTACAGAATCTTTATGTCCCTGTTCGGTTGAAAGGAAAGAGTAATAATTGGAAAGAGCCATGGTTTTCAAGGGAAATTGGACACTTGGGTCAGAAAAAGAGAGAGATCTACAATAATTATAGGCAGCATGGTGTAAATGAGGTGCTTGAGGAGTATAAAGAATGCAAAAAGAATCTAAAGAAATAAATTAGAAAAGCTAAAAGAAGATATGAGGTTGCTTTGGCAAGTAAGGTGAAAGTAAATCCAAAGGGTTTCTACAGCTATATTAATAGCAAAAGGATAACAAGGGATACAATTGGTCCATTAGAGAGTCAGTGGACAGCTATCTGCAGAGCCAAAAGAGATGGGGGAAATATTGAACAATTTATTTTCTACGGTATTCACCAAGGAGAAGGATACTGAATTATGTGAGGTAAGGGAAACAAGTAGAGTAGCTATGGAAACTATGAGGATCAAAGAAGAGGAAGTACTGACATTTTTGAAAAATATAAAAGTGGATAAGTCTCCAGGTCCTGACAGGATATTCCCTAGGACATTGAGGGAAGTTAATGTAGAAATGACAGGGGCTATGACAGAAATATTTCAAATGTCATTAGAAACGGGAATGGTGCCGGAGGATTGGCGTACTGCGCATGTTGTTCCATTGTTTAAAAAGGGTTCTAAGAGTAAACCTAGCAATTATAGACCTGTTAATTTGATGTCAGTGGTGGGCAAATTAATGGAAAAGATACTTAGAGATAATATATATAAGCATCTGGATAAACAGGGTGTGATTAGGAACAGTCAACATTGATTTGTGCCTGGAAGGTCATGTTTGACTAATCTTCCTGAATTTTTTGAAGAGGTTACTAGGGAAATTGACGAGGGTAAAGCAGTGGATGTTGTCTATATGGACTTCAGAAAGGTCTTTGACAAGGTTCCTCATGGAAGGTTGGTTAAGAAGGTTCAATTGTTGGGTATTAATAGTGTAGTAGCAAGATGGATTCAACAGTGGCTGAATGGGAGATACCAGAGAGTAATGGTGGATAACTGTTTGTCAGGTTGGAGTCCGGTGACTAGTGGGGTGCCTCAGAGATCTGTGTTGGGTCCACTGTTGTTTGTCATGTACATCAATGATCTGGATGATGGTGTGGTAAATTGATTAGTAAGTATGCAGATGATACTAAGATAGGTGGTGTTGTGGATAATGATGGAGATTTTCAAAGTCTACAGAGATATTTAGGCCATTTGGAAGAATGGGCTGAAAGATGGCAGATGGAGTTTAATGCTGATAAGTGTGAGGAATTTTAAAATGGGTATTTGTCTTCAAAACATTTTTTTAAAGGAACCAGGACCACACCGACCAGCGATCACCCTGTACACTAGCACTACCCTACACACTAGGAACAATTTATAATTTTAAAGAGAGCCAAATAACCTACAAACTTGTAGGTCTTTGGAGTGTGGGAGGAAACCGGAGCATCCGGAGAAAACCCATGCAGTCACAGGGAAAACGTAGAAACTCTGTGCGGAGAGCACCCGTAGTCAGGATCAATCCCGGGTCTCTTGCACTGTAAACTTGTGCCGCCACTGTGCCGCCCCATTGATTGTGGAGAAAAAACAATTTGTATTCCTTGCTGACCCTCAGGGGAAAAAGAAATCTGAAGAATAGGGTTAATGGATTAATTGGGCACTGTCGGTGACCATTCACATTTTGATAAAGTGTCCCATGTTTGTAAGACACTGATCCTACCTCACCTCCCGTAAAGGTTGTTCAGGGTGTTTCGTGGATCGGATCCAGACATCAAATCAGCTGATGAAGCTGGAGCCTGAGAGAGATGGAATCTGCAACAATGATCACTGCTGAAACTTTGCCAGTTGTCCCATGAACGATGAGGGTGAGGTTCACAAAGAGCGTTACTACTTTTCTTATAAGTGACAAATTAATTCCCCTTCATATACTTTCTTTTCCCTGGATCCATGCCATGACCATATCTAAAGATTTACCAACTGCACATCACCCAAGTAAGAACTGGGATTCTCCCAATTCTAACCTGTGCTATTATTTCTAACATGGATCACAGCAATTGGGCTTATCCGCTTCTCTTTCCAGGTTCATCTGCAGCCCCTGTGAGTTCAGCCCACAATGATTGCACCAAATGCGATGCCAAGTTTAACTGATCTCATCTGCCTGTACATGATCCATATTCCTCTATTCCTTGCACTCCCATGTGCCTAACTAAAAGCCTCTTAAACACTACTTTTGTATCTACCTCCACCACCACCCCAGGCAACGCCATGCATCCCTTAACCTGGCATAGGGTAAGTAGCACACCCTTTGTGACTGTCATTCTTTGCTATCATTATCAGCCTCTCCAGCTGTGGACTCCTCTATCACTATTCCATTTCTGGGCTGCTCTATTCTCTTGCAGAGGAGTTGATATCTGGGGCAGAGCAGCCATGATCATATTGAAAGGTGTGGTATGTGATGGGTCGAATGGGTGATTTTATGCTTTGATGTTCTTATGCTCTAAATAGGCAAAAACAGCATTGCAATGGTTCAAAATCCTACACCTCCCTAGCCAGTAGCACACACTCACCTTCTCAAGAGCCACAAATCAGTTATTGAACAACAAATACATTTTCCTTATTGCTGCAATGTTAGTTTTTCTCTCCATATGTGTAAGTGTGTAACACTGGTTGGATGCTTCATAAAGTGATCTTCTGTCCTCAAAGCTTCCCCAGACTCTGCCTTTTGATTGAGCTGAATGAAAGATACAGCATGGAAATAGGCCCTTTGGCCCACGGAATCCATGCCATCCATCGATCACTTGCTCACACTAACCATATAACCATATAACAATTACAGCACGGAAACAGGCCATCTCGACCCTACAAGTCCGTGCCGAACAACTTTTTTCCCTTAGTCTCACCTGCCTGCACTCATACCATAACCCTCCATTCCCTTCTCATCCATATGCCTATCCAATTTATTTTTAAATGATACCAACGAACCTGCCGCCACCACTTCCACTGGAAGCTCATTCCACACCGCTACCACTAGTTCTATGATATTCTACTTTCTCCACACTGGGCAATTTATAGAGACCAATTCATGCATAAACAAACCCACACGTCTTTATGATATGGAAGGAAATTGGAGCATCCAAAGGAAACCTGTAGGGAAATCCATATGCCGTAGGGATCATGTAAAAAAGTCTACACAGACAGCACACGAGGTTAGGATCGAACCTGGATCTCTGGCTCTATGAGGCAGCAGCTCTACTATTAGCACCACTGTGTCAGATCCATGATTTCTGTACATTTTATAATAAGCAGAATTGTTTTTAAGAAATAAAAATGACACCTAATTCATTTAATGATAATTTAAATTAAAGTTTCCCGGCAAAGTGTACAACTTGAAGAGTTGTCCTATCATGAATAACAAAACAAATAATATTTATTCTTTAGAAGAATCAGTGGTGATGATATTGAGAAGGCCGAGACAATTAACTTTGATTTCCATATATAACCATATAACAATTACAGCACGGAAACAGGCCATCTCGACCCTTCTAGTCCGTGCCGAACACATAATCTCCCCTAGTCCCATATACCTGCGCTCAGACCATAACCCTCCATTCCCTTCCCATCCATATAACTATCCAATTTATTTTTAAATGATAAAAACGAACCTGCCTCCACCACCTTCACTGGAAGCTCATTCCACACAGCTACCACTCTCTGAGTAAAGAAGTTCCCCCTCATGTTACCCCTAAACTTCAGTCCCTTAATTCTCAAGTCATGTCCCCATTTCCTGCGGGTTCCAGGTCAAGGCTGGATGGTAGCTGTTGGGGGATTAAATTCAACAAACTGCAGATGCTGAAAATATTTTTTAAAAACAGCTAGAAACACTCTGCTGGTCAGACAGTGTTTGTGGAGGGAAAGCTGCGATAACATTTCAAGTCCAGCATTTTCTGTGTTGATTCTAGCTTTAAGGAGACTTGTATCTTTTCAGAATGAGGGAGGGAAAGAAATCCTTCAGCAATGGACAATTTCTTCAGGGAATTATATGGTATTTGTTAAAATTTACCATCATTTTCTGTCAGTTGAAAGTTTGTGGTTTCGATATAATTGAAAATTCAGATGAAGATCTCCCGGGCAGAACTGTCAGCTTGTGTTTGACTGCTCGAAGAGGATTTCTCTGTAATCACTAAAACTGCCAATTTGTGTAATCATGTCAAGGATATGTCTAATCAAAGTGGAAATCTGGCAGATTGTCCTCTGGTTGAATCATTTTTAATCTATGTAGAATATATATCCACTCGGACTATTTATAAATTGTAGTTAAACTGAAGCAGATAGTTCTTAGGAAACAATATTGTATTGATCATATTTTATTTAGCAAAATTTTCACTTACGAATGTTTAACGACCTGAATAATATTGGGACCCTTGGCATTTCCCCATAAAACAGAGAGCAACTAAACTGCATTGCATGCAAGTTGCAAGGTTGCTACTGCTAATCTTTTTTTGATCAAGTTTGAGTAAGTTGCTACTGCTGATCCTCAATGATCCTCAATGGACTCTATAATTTCTCCATCTTCTCAGAGAAGGGCAATCAGTGAAATGATGAAAAATGCACTGAACTCTGAAACAATGGAATGCACCACAAATATAATGCTTTGCTGTGTGAGAAGCAAGTGAAAGTGCAAACTTAAAGCACATGGTATTGGGGGTTCAGTATTGATATGGATAGAGAACTGGCTGGCAGACAGGAAGCAAAGAGTAGGAGTAAACGGGTCATTTTCAGAATGGCAGGCAGTGACTAGTGGGGTACCGCAAGGCTCAGTGCTGGGACCCCAGCTATTTACAATATATATTAATGATTTGGACGAGGCAATTGAATGATCTCCAAGTTTGCGGATGACACGAAGCTGGGTGGCAGTGTTAGCTGTGAGGAGGATGCTAGGAGACTGCAGGGTGACTTGGATAGGTTGGGTGAGTGGGCAAGTGCATGGCAGATGCAGTATAATGAGGATAAATGTGAGGTTACCTACTTTGGTGGCAAAAAAACGGAAAGTAGACTATTATCTGAATGGTGGCCAATTAGGAAAAGGGGAGATGCAACGAGACCTGGGTGTCATGGTACACCAGTCATTGAAAGTAGCCATGCAGGTGCAGCAGGCAGTGAAGAAAGCGAATGGTATGTTAGCATTCATAGCAAAAGGATTTGAGTATAGGAGCTTGGAGGTTCTACTGCAGTTGTACAGGGCCTCGGTGAGACCACACCTGGAGTATTGTGCACAGTTTTGGTCTCCTGATCTGAGGAAAGACATTCTTGCCATAGAGGGAGTACAGAGAAGTTTCACCAGACTGATTCCTGGGATGGCAGGACTTTCATATGAAGAAAGACTGGATAGACTCGGCTAGTACTCGCTAGAATTTAGAAGATTGAGGGGGGATCTTATAGAAACTTACAAAATTCTTAAGGGGTTGGACAGGCTAGATGCAGGAAGATTGTTCCCGATGTTGGGGAAGTCTAGAACACGGGGTCACAGTTTAAGGATAAGGAGGAAATCTTTTAGGACGGAGATGAGAAAAACATTTTTCACACAGAGAGTGGTGAATCTGTGGAATTCTCTGCCACAGAAGGTAGTTCAGGCCAGTTCATTGAACGCTGGTGACCCCCACGATGTTAAGGTAAATGCCGCCCGCAGCTGGAAAGTCAGCGCCGCCTGCGGTGGAATCCAGTGCTGTGGCGCCGCCGCTGAAGCTAGCTAACATGGAGGGAGAGCGAGGCAGCGTCAATTACATGGGCTCAGCCCACGTAATTGACGCTCACTCTTCCTCCACTGGGCTCAAGACACAGGTGAGGCAGATATGATCGCTGCCTCCCCTGAAGCTTTTTCATTGCCATTTTATGATGAGACCAGCGAGCACAAATTTAATATATTTATATGTGAAATAAGATAACTGGACTATGGAAGGTGAGGACATGTAATGAAGGGGTTTACAAACATTATATTGGTGACATACATAGTGATAGTAACAGGCACATGCTTATTGCCCACGCTCCATGCAGTTTCTGAGGGGTTATGCAATCAGAGGGGAGGCTCAGCTTGTCGCTGCCTCACCTCTCATCTCTCCCTGTATTTGCAGCGGAGCTGCGCAAATTTGGCGATTTTTACTATAAAAAATTATTTGATTCATATAGAAATGACATTTATAACACAGATCAGTGGAAAAATCTTCATATTTATTTTATTTTATTATTATTTTTCTTTACTTTTCTTATACTCATTGGGAGTATGACAGGTCTGCCTCCCCTGCCTCCCCTGACCGCACGTCCCTGATATCCTCTAGCTTTGTATAACACTGCTGTGGAGAAAAAATTCCTACAATCTCCCCACCTACGCACCTCATTATTTTATGTCCCTCCATCAGGCTCCTCCTCTAAACTGCCTCCACCCCATGAAAAAATAAACCCACCTGACCCAGTCTCTCCTCATAAGTAAAACATTCCATCCCATGTTTATTTTATATTATCTTTGTGTGTTGCGTTTCAGGCCTGCTATGCTGCTATATGTAAGAAATCCATTGCTCCATTGTTGGTGCATATGACAATTATTACACTCTTGACTCTCAAAAGTAACAGTGAACAATCCGTACTGCATTTCCTTTCATTATGCTGGGAGTATTGGTATGGCATTTATTTATTTGTTGCATGTACTGAGGTACAGTGAAATTCATTTTTGTTTACAGTTCAGTACAAGTATCACTATACATAAGCACTTAGATACATATTAGATAAACATCTCAGATACAGTACAAGTGGATAACAGTAATACACTGAGACAGTATACAGAGTCGCCAGTTTGGTGCTATTTTCAAATCCCAGTTGTTGTTAATGCAATGATCTTGATCTGACCATGAAGGTCTGTTGTCCTGGTGGCATCCTTATTATATTACAATTTCAGGGGGAAATAGAGAAGATTAGCTAAATAAAATTCACCAAGCAATTTTCTAACATTATCTTTGGGTTACAATATTACTAAGTTCTGACTATTGTAAAACAGAAGCTTTATTTATTGCAGATGACCGAACAGTAAAAGAAATATTGATTGCAAACCATCACAGCCTCTCCCATCACTATTTTTTTGTGCCAGGCATTCTGAAAGTATGAGCCTATCTTTTGTAAGATTGCATTGGGGAAACATCACCAAAAGCAGTTCACTCTCTGCGCTTACTTATCATGTCAACTGATGTATCTGCAAATGAATGCCTTAGTTATGTTTCCTTTCCAGATTAATTCAATTAAGATGTTTCTTTTCCTCCTTTCCCCTCCTCACCCAAATGTAACTCTCGGTTCAGCTTGAAAATGCTGGAGTAACTGAGCAGGACAGGCAGCATCTCTAGTTGAAAAGGAAACGGAGACGTTTCAGGCCGAGACCCTTCTTCAGACAAAGTCAGGAGAGGGAAACTGGAGATATGGAAGAGTACAAGGAGCATGTAAGGAGTGAAAAGGACAGATCAAAGCAAACGACAATAAAATAAATGTACAATGGTTCATTGTTGGCTATGACATCGAGGCATACAAACAATAAAATTAATCAGGAGGACAGTGAAACTAATACGAGAATTGAGATGGCGAAAGGACAGAAAGAAAGGGAAAGCAAGGGTTACTTGAAGTTATCAGCATTTTGTGTCCGTCCTGTCCTGCTGAATTACTCCAATAATTTTATGCATATCTTCTGTGTAAACCAGCATCTGCAATTCATTCCTGCACATGTTTAAACACAGTTGTCAGAGTGTGAATGCAGGACAGACATTGTTTTCTGCATTGACTTCCAGAGAGAGGGAAGCTTCAAATGGCAGAGGGCCAGTAACTGGTCCTGAATAACAGTTCCCTCCCACACACAATGATGTAATTGCAAAGAAAAGAGAAAATCAATTGCTGGCACCAAGATCCTTTGTATGTTGCCTACCGTAATTCCTTGTGTTAACCGGAAAGTCATATTTCTATGAATACATTGACTACTTTGACTGTGATTTTCTCACAGTAAAGCTGCAATTTTCATTCAGGAAAGCCTGGATGGATTGCTATCAATGGGTAAATCTTTCACCATCATTAAATAATGATCTAGCTCACAGAATGGAATCACACTATTTATCATTTTTATTTGTATTTCAAAACCAAGCAATTGCAAGGGGAACATATACAAAAAGAGAAAAAATATACAATATAGAAAATATATAAATATACAAAAATATTCAAAAGGATGGCACAGTGGCACAACAATAGAGACCCTTACGGCCAGAGACCCGGATTTGATCCTGACTACGGGTGCTGTCTGTATGGAGTTTGTAAATTCTACCTGTAACTGTGTGGGTTTTTTCTGGGTGCTCCGGTTTCCTCCCACATTCCAAAGACGTGCAGGCTTGTAGGTTAATTGGCTCCGGTTAAAACTGTAAATTGGCCCTCGTGTGTAGGTTGGTGCTAGTGTCTGAGGTAGTCACTGGTCGGCATGGACTCGGTGGGCCAAATGGCCTGCTTCCATGCTGTATCTGTAAAGTCTAAAGTATTCAGCCAACTGCAGTTTTATATCAGAACCTTGGCAGGGATAGCTGGGCCATGAAGTGTAAATCCCTGAGGAAATTGAAAGAGTATTTTTGATGCTGGAAGATTATCAAAAAGTGATCTTTGGCTCTCCCAAAGGGAATAGTCTTTCTTATTTTAAGTGTTAAAGATATTTTGGGTTTGAAATATAAAGTACTTGGGAAAATAGATAAAAAACACCAGGAAATTATAGGTTGGTGAACCTAAGACCAGTGGTAGAAAAGCTATGGAGAGGATTCTTAGCAATAGGATTTACTTCGTTTGGAAGACAATAGGCTAGTTAGGGACAATAAGCACGGCTCTGTCCATGGCAAGTCATGGCAAACCTGATAGATATTTCTGAGGAGGTGACCAAGTCAATTAATGAGAGTTGGGCAGTTGATGTTGTCTATGTGGATTTTAATAAGACATTTGATAAAGTCCCTCGTGGTTGGCCTATCCAGAAGATTAAGATGCATGAGATTCATGTTGATCTGCCAGTTTGGATTTAGAGCAGTCTTGCCCATCTAAGAGGCAGGAGGGTGTTATTTCTACCTGTAGATCTGTGGCCAGTGGTGTACAATAGGCATCTGTGCTGTTGCTCTAGAGACGAGCATCTGTGCTCCATATACGTACAGCTTTGTAAGTTAATTGGCTTGTTATAAGTGTAAATTGTCCGTAGTGCGTGTAGGGTAGCGTTCATGTGCAGGGATCGCTGGTCGGCATGGACTCGGTGGGCCGAAGGGCTGTTTCCGCGCTGTATCTGTAAACTAAACTATAAGAAATTGGTGGAGTTCTGAATATTGAAGAAGGCTATCCAAGGACATTGGTTATAGATATGGTGGAGAAATGGCAGAGTTTAATCCAGACAAGTGTGAGCTGGTTGCATTTTGGGAGAGTACTCAAAATGTGACGACTATCTGATATCACAGAATATAGAACATAGAACATAGAACTACAACATAGAACAGAATCGTTTTTCCCAGGCTGAAAATGTCAAATACTAGAGGACATAGCTTTAAGGTCAGATGGGTAAAGTTTAAAGGAAATGTGCAGGCCATGATTTTTATGCACAGTACGGGCGTGTCTAGAAACACTGCCAAAGGTGGAGGTGGAAGAAGATTATGATAGAGGCTTTTGAGAGGCTTTTTTAGTTGGGGTCATGTATATGCAGGGAATAGGAACTTGAGGGGTACCTTTTTCACACAAAGAGGTGGGTGTATGGCACAAGCTGCCAGAAGAGGGAGTTGAAGCAGGTACTATCGCAATGTTTAAGAAGCATTTAGACAGGTACATGAATAGGACAGGTTTAGAGGGATATGGGCCAAACACAGGCAGGTGGGAAAAGTGTAGATGGGGTATGTTTCCTTACTGTATAACTCTGTGAGTATGACTATGAATGGAGGGATATGGATCACATGCAGGTGGGGGAGATTAGTTTAATAAGCATCATGTTGAGCACCGACGTTGTGGGCTGAAGGGGTTTTTCCTGTGTTGTAGTTCTGTGTTCTATGTTTATATTTTGTGATATCAGATAGTCATCACATTTTGAGCACTCATGTACAACGAATTGCTTCAAAGTGGTAATCCTGAATGTACAGTAGATAAACATGGATATACATTTAGAAGTTGAGCCATTTTCCATGTGAATTTTTGCATAAAAACAATTTCACCCATATCAGTTACATGTCCACAGATATCATCACAGGTTTTGTATCTCATTGGCAGAAAATTGAGTTTTTAGCTGACACTTACAACTTTTGAACAAGCATTTAAATGAAGAAACTAGGATATTGTGCTGAGATCAGCAAAGAGGCACCAGTTATTGGGTACATACTGTGACACCAATGCCTTGTCCTCTCATCTGCCAGCCTCAATTTCTGATGCTAAGGCCAATAGCAACATCATCACTGGTTGTCCCTTTATTATTCACACCCTTTTATATAAATTATATATCCGAGATATATGCATTGATCTTCGCCATGATGAACTTTCCTAATCTGTCATCGGCATGGAGGTATTTACAAATTAGACCTGACGGCAGGGGAAATCCATCCACCATCTGCAAATGGCGTCCCTTGTTTAGGGATTCTGGCACATTATCGACCAGTGGCCCTGGAAGGGAGAGTCACTCCAAGAAAATACCCAGCGCAAATTTATGTAAGGAATTATCAAGTGTTTATTTACAAAATTATAAACCAATGCAGTGTCAGAATTTTAAGTATTAACAAGAAAAGGATAGCAAAACTAGAAGAACTCTGTGCACAGACCCCCCCCCCCCCCCCCCCCCCTTCTCACTGCTACTGTTGGGACAGGGGTACAAAAGCATGAGATCCCACAGCATCAGGTTCGAACCAGGTCCTGCAACTATCAGATTCTGAGACCAATCTGCACTATCCGAATCCTGCCTCGGTGTTGGAACACCTCAGACCATCTATTGCAATACCATGGACGTGTTTTCTAATTGCATATTTTTGCACTAATGTCTTGATTTTCATTTGCACCATTTTGCTTTTTGATGGGTTTATTTTAATTTAGTTTATTATTGTCACCGAGGTGCAATGAAAAGTTTGATGTTGCTTACTATCCAGTCAGCGAAAAGATTACAATCAACCTATCCACGCTGTACAGATACAGGATAAGACAATAACGTTTAGTGCAAGATGAAGTTTAGTAAAGATAGTCTGAGGGTCTCCAATGAGGTAGATGGTAGGTCAGGACCAATCTCTAGTTGGTGATAGGATGGTTTAGTTGCCTGATAACAGCTAGGAAGAAACTGTGCCTGAATCTGGAGGTATGTATTTTCATACTCTTGTACTTCTTGCCTGATAGGAGAGGGGAACAGAGGGAGTGACTGGGCAGAGATTCATCCTTGATTGTGCTGGTGGCCTTGTCGAGGCAGTGTGAAGTGTAGACGTAGTCAATGGAAGGGAGGTTGGTTTGTGTGATGGTTTAGGCTTCGTCCAAAACTCTCTGCAATTTCTCGCGGTCTGGTATGGAGCTGTTCCCAAACCATGCTGTGATGCATCCTGATAAAATGCTATCTAAGGCGCATCTGTCGAGGTTGGTCAGAGTTGTTGGGGTCATTCTGAACTTCCTAAGCCTTCCAAGGAAGAGTGTCGGTGTGCTTTCTTGGCCATTGCTTCAATATGGTTGGTTCAGGACAAATTGCTGGTGGCATTTACTCCTAAGAACTTGAAGCTTTCAAACACCTCCGCGTTGGCACTGCCATTGTATACCAGGGTATGTGTACTGCTTTGCTTCCTGAAGTCAATCACTATCTCGCTTGTCTTGCTGACTTTGAGGGAAAGGTTGTTGTCATGGCACCAGGCTGCAGGTTTCTCGGCCTCCTTCATGTACTCTACATCATTAGAAACATAGAAACATAGAAATTAGGTGCAGGAGTAGGCCATTCGGCCCTTCGAGCCTGCACCGCCATTCAATATGATCATGGCTGATCATCCAACTCAGGATCCCGTACCTGCCTTCTCTCCATACCCTCTGATCCCCTTAGCCACAAGGGCCACATCTAACTCCCTCTTAAATATAGCCAATGAACTGGCCTCGACTACCCTCTGCGGCAGAGAGTTCCAGAGATTCATCACTCTCTGTTTGAAAAAGGTTCTTCTCATCTCGGTTTTAAAGGATTTCCCCCTTATCCTTAAGCTGTGACCCCTTGTCCTGGACTTCCCCAACATCGGGAGCAATCTTCCTGCATCTAGCCTGTCCAACCCCTTAAGAATTTTGTAAGTTTCTATAAGATCCCCTCTCAATCTCCTAAATTCTAGAGAGTATAAACCAAGTCTATCCAGTCTTTCTTCATAAGACAGTCCTGACATCCCAGGAATCAGTCTGGTGAACCTTCTCTGCACTCCCTCTATGGCAATAATGTCCTTCCTCAGATTTGGAGACCAAAACTGTACGCAATACTCCAGGTGTGGTCTCACCAAGACCCTGTACAACTGCAGTAGAACCTCCCTGCTCCTATACTCAAATCCTTTTGTTATGAAAGCTAACATACCATTCGCTTTCTTCACTGCCTGCTGCACCTGCATGCCTACTTTCAATGACTGGTGTACCATGACACCCAGGTCTCACTGCATCTCCCCTTTTCATAGTCGGCCACCATCATTGTTTGATATCCAGCCCACTACGGTGGTGTCGGCTGCAAACATGTAAATTGAGTTAAAACATTTTTTTGGCTTACACAGTTGAGGGTGTATAAGGAGTAAAGAAGGGGGGTGAGAATACATCCTTGTGGGAAACCAGTGTTGAGGATTATTGTAGAGGATGATTTGTCATCTTTCCTCATGGTCTGTTGGTTAGAAAGTCAAGGATCCAGTTGTCGAGGTGAATGCTGAGTACAAGTTCCATGAGTTTGGAGTTGAGCTTGACTGGGATAATGATATATAATGATATATAATATATATAATGATAATGCAGAGCTTGGGGCGCTACTGTGGCACAGCAGTAGAGTTGCTGCCAAACAGCGCTGGAGATCTGGGTTCGATCCTGACTATGGGTGTTGTGTAATCCCAAACTCTGAAGATGTACAGGTTTGTAGGTTAATTGGCCATTGTAAATTGTAAAGTATCCCTAGTGTGTAGGATAGTGTTAGTGTACGGGATGATCGCTGGTTGGCACGGACTCGGTGGGCCGAAGGGCTGAATCCCTAAACTAAACTAAGCTGTAGTCCGTGAATAGAAGTCTAACGTCGGTATCTCTCTTATCCAGGTGTTTCAGGAAAACTGTAAGTGTAGGGCCAACTGGATGGCAGCAGGTGTGGACCAGTTTTGGTTGTAGGCAAACTTCAGTGGATCAAGGCTGTTTGTAGGCTGGATTTAATGCGATCCATAACCTGTCTTTTACAATTTTTTTAAAAATGTATGTGTAATTTATGTATAATTTATGTTTTATGTGTTGTCCGAATCTATGTGTCTATGATGCTGCTGCATGCAAGATACTCTTTATAGCTGTACATCACCATACTTGTACATATGGCAAGAAACTTGACTTGCATTGACTTAACTTGTACTGTACATTTCTATTGCTGTAGCTACATATGTATGTTGATTGCCTTGTGGCCTGCCTTTGAACACACATAAACGGCTTCACTAGACTGAATTGTACCATGTTGTCATAGTTGAAGTATTTTCAAGATTCGCCCTTAGATCTACCAGCTGTGCCAAACAGCTGCCTTCTGCAAAAGCATGTAATGAAAAATAACTTGGAGCGAGTACAATCAACTGCAAATCCCTGTAAATTAAAATTCCCAAAGTTTCATTAAATACCCTGGATTTTATTGAAGAACGTAAATGGTGGCTATCTTGTTTTTCTATCCACAATTACTTATTGTCCAAAACTATAATGCCTGATTACAATTTACCATTATGTTTGATTAAAGAATGCTAATTTTCCAGTAAGCAGAATTGACAGTGCAAGTTTAGAATGTGCATGCAAAATCTAAATTAAAAAAAAAAAAAATTGTCTTGTGTTGTAGTTCACCATTTAATTTCCATCCTATTTGTCCCTGAGAAGATGGTGGTGAACTAACAACATGAATCTTTTGGTCAAGATATTCCCTCCAACCACCTGGCTATCAAAACACCATCATATATTATCTGTGATGCTGTCCTGTCTCTCCCCATTGTCAGCTGTCTAAGTCTAAAAGCTTTTCCCACTGAGAGTAGGGAAGATTCAAACAAGGGGAATTAAGGGACTGAAGTTTAGGGGTAACATGAGGGGGAACTTCTTTACTCAGAGAGTGGTAGCTGTGTGGAATGAGCTTCCAGTGAAGGTGGTGGAGGCAGGTTCGTTTTTATCATTTAAAAATAAATTGGATAGTTATATGGATGGGAAGGGAATGGAGGGTTATGGTCTGAGCGCAGGTATATGGGACTAGGGCAGATTATGTGTTCGGCACGGACTAGAAGGGTCAAGATGGCCTGTTTCCGTGCTGTAATTGTTATATGGTTATATGGTTATATGGTTATATGGTCTATATGGTTGTTATATGGTTATATGGTCTTCTCCCCACTACAATCAGTCTGAAGAAGAGTCTTGACCCAAACATCACATCCATGTTCTCCAGAGATGCTTCCTGACCTGCTGAGTTGTTCCAGCACTTTATGTCTTTTTGTGTGTAAACCAGCATCTGCAGTTCCTCATTTCTAAAATATTGTATGCTGCTAATTGACAAAGAGCAGGGAAGGTGGCGAATCACAATAATAGGGCCTGTGGTAAAAACTACATATACTGCATTATGAAATACTTGCTCCTCCAACACGTTGCATTGACTGTAAGTTACTTTGCATTACCATATAACCATATAACAATTACAGCACGGAAACAGGCCATCTCGACCCTTCTAGTCCGTGCCGAAAACGTATTCTCCCCTAGTCCCATATACCTGCGCTCAGACCATAACCCTCCATTCCTTTCCCGTCCATATAACTATCCAATTTATTTTTAAATAATAAAAACGAACCTACCTCCACCACCTTCACTGGAAGCTCATTCCACACAGCTACCACTCTCTGAGTAAAGAAGTTCCCCCTCATGTTACCCCTAAACTTCAGTCCCTTAATTCTCATGTCATGTCCCCTTGTTTGAATCTTCCCTACTCTCAGTGGGAAAAGCTTATCCACGTCAACTCTGTCTATCCCTCTCATCATTTTAAAAACCTCTATCAAGTCCCCCTTTAACCTTCTGCGCTCCAAAGAATAAAGCCCTAACTTGTTCAACCTTTCTCTGTAACTTAGTTGCTGAAACTGTAATTGACTGTAAGTTCCTGTTGTTTTGCGGGCTAATCTATAAATTCTTCCTTGGATTGCACTGTATGCTTTGGTCATTTATGTAAATGTGAATCATAAGTGAAAGAATCTTTTCAATGCCTACATATTGAGTTTGTTATACATTTTTAGGTCAAAAATTAACACCAGGCAATGCAATACAATTTCAATAGACAATAGACAATAGACAATAGGTGCAGGCGTAGGCCATTTGGCCCTTCGAGCCAGCACAGCCATTCAATGTGATCATGGCTGATCATCCCCAATCAGTACCCTGTACCTGCCTTCTCCCCATATCCCCTGACTCTGCTATTTTTAAGAGCCCTATCTAGCTCTCTCTTGAAAGCATCCAGAGAACCTGCCTCCACTGCCCTCTAATTTCAATAGTTATGCATTGTTTATGTTAAAAATCAAAATGTTGTACATTTTGAATGAAAGCACATTTCATCTGACATGACCAACCCTGAATATTCAAACACTTGCTGAGAAGGGAAGTTCACATTCAGATTCAGTTACTGGCTACACTCTGCCAAGGGCAAGAGCTTAGTTATGCCAAACAATGGCACTTATCCTGTACAAGACAGTCACAGTCAATTGGCCCCACCATTAGCTCTGAAGGTGAGCATAGCAGATTTTACATGCTGTTGAAACCTTCAAAGCAATCAGTGGCTCAAATCATTCAATCTCTGTTGTGCCGAATCACCAAGCAGTACAACTATCCCCAAACTCTACCTCTGCTACATCGTGCTACCTCTTGCACCAATACACAACTCACTGACTTCATCCATTTCACCACTAACTTCCACCCGACACTCATATACACCTGGACCATTTCCAACATATCCCTACAATTTCTAGACTTCACTACCTCCATCGCAGGTGATGTACTGACTACTGACCGACATCTACTATAAACCCACTGACTCCCATAGCTCTCTGGACTACCCTTCTTCCCACCCTGCTTCCTGTAAGGACCATCCCCTATTCCTAATTCCTCTGTCTACGCCACATCTGCACCCAGGATGAGGTGGTCCAAACCAGGGCATCAGAGATGTCCTCATTCTTCAGGGAACGGGGGTTTCCCTCTTCTACTATAGATGAGGCTCTCACCAGGGTCTCTTCTATACCTCTGCTCTTACTCCCCATCCCCCTACTCCTAACAAGGGCAGAGTCCCCCTAGTCCTTACCTTCCACCCTACCAGCTGTCACATAAAACAAATAATCCTCCGACATTTTCGCCACCTCCAATGGGATTCCAACACTGGCCACATCTTCCCATCTCCTCCCCTGTCCTTTCTGCAGAGACTGCTCCCTCCGTAACTCCCTTGTCAATCTATCCCTTTCCACCCAAACCACCCTCTCTCCTGGCACTTTCCCTTGCAACCACAGGAAATGCTACACTTGTCGCTTTACCTCCCCCCTTGACTCCATTCAAGGACCCAAGCAGTCTTTCCAGGTGTGGCAGAGGTTCACCTGCACCTCCTACAACCTCATCTATTGCATCCACTGCTCTAGGTGTCAGCTGCTCTACATCGGTGAGACTATGCATAGACTTGGCAATCGCTTCGCCCAATACCTCTGCTCGGTTTGCAATAACCAACCTGATATCCCTGTGGCTCAGCACTTCAACTCCACCTCCCATTCTGAATCTGACCTTTCGGTCCTGGGCCTCCTCCATGGCCAGAGTGAGGCCCACTGTAAATTGGAGGAGCAGCACCTCGCATTTCGCTTGGGCAGTTTAAATCCCAGAGGTATGAACATTGACTTCTCCAATTTCAGGTAGTCCCTGCTTTCTCCTCCCCTTCCCAGCTCTCCCTCTGCCCACTGTCTCCGCATCTTCCTTTCTTCTTCCTTCCTTCTTCCCTGGTGCTCCAGCATCCACGGGACATTGAAGAAGAGAGTTCTAAAGAATTGTAAAACATTCGTGTCCTAACTCTATTTTCAATTAGCTTATTTTCAAGCAGTGACCTCTCGTTGTATATTGTTGCACGAGGAAACATTATTTCCACATTCATTCTATCAGACCCCCTTTTTTGAGGAGTCCTTCAAAGTACAAAGATAAGACTGTACTATTACCAGAAGCTCTAATAAACACAGTTTTTCTGATTGGTATGTCGGCACACTCGAGATTGACTTAGGCTTTTTCACTTTTCCCCAAGCTTAGCCTTTCCAACCATTCCTCTTAAGATAATCTTCCCATTCCAGATATCAGTCCAGTAAACCCTCTCTGAATTGCTTCCAGTCTATAATCATCCTTTAAATATAGAGATCACTACTATTGTCAGCACTGCAGAAGTGACCTCAGCATGCCTTACATATCTGTATCAATATCTCCCCATTTCTGCAATAAGTTCCTTTGTATAAAACAATAATTTTCTCCTAATCTAAAACAGCTGAACCTCTGTGCTTCTGTTAATTGACAGAGGATTCAGAATTTTAAAAAATGACTATGAAAAGGCAAGTATCCATCTACCATTATCCTGACCTTGCTTTCAAATAATGGAAACCCTCCTGGGAAAGTTGTTCCTGACCTTAATTTCTCCAAATATGTCAAATGCAAGTTTCAAAACCAGAACGTTCCCAAGTTTCACTTGAAACCAAATCACTTTCCTTGACTTTGCACATCTGTCTTCAGTAATATCTAACTTGCTCTCCGCACAACATGATTACCTCAGACTCTCTGTTACAGGAAAAGTAATTGAAATCTGTGTGGCCTTCTTTTCACCTTGAAGCTATGCCCTCTTGAATTAGACTCCTCTACCTTGGAGAAAGGTATCAGAGAAATATCATGGCTGTCAGGCTATTTTGCATCTGTTAGATCCTTGGAGTTCCTGCTAGTGTTTTCAAAATCTTTGGCTAATAATGTCAGTTTTGGTATTAATCATTGAGGTTCAGCATATACCACCCATCTCTATTTTCCCTTGAGGTGATGGTGAGTGGCTACAGTCAATAAGATGGATACACGGCCATGGTGTTTTTGTGCTTTTGTCATTTGGTATCATTGAAGGAGTGCTGACGTATTTCTAGATCAGAATGGCTGCAGTTGAATATGGAGGGGCTGATCCTCCCACCTTCCTTTTTCTTTTGTTATCCACTGTTCTGGAACTTTTGCATTGGGAGATGTTGAGGAAGTTGTTGAGGAAGCAAGTACTGGTGAATTATTGATTCAACAGCAGCCTCACTCGATTAGTATTGATGGTAAATGAGAGCCGAAGTAGAGATGTTGGAAATGTTGCAAACACATCTAATAATACTCAACTGTATCTTGGCCTGTGTGTGAAAATGAACATGCTCCATCTTCATTTGTTTGGTTGACAGCTCTGACATTTCCTTTATTGCAATGTAAGTGAAGCCAGCAAAGTGAGATGATTCCAGCGCTTAGTTTCAAAATATCATACATTGAAAGGAAACTTCAGGGCAGTTTTTGACCTTTTAGATGTTGTAGCAAGTAAGGTTAAGAGGTTGTAGATAAGGTTTGCAGTCTATTTTCCTGCCTATGGTGGAACTTAAAATTGGATGGCGTGTACATCAGGAAAACAATTGCTCCCAACCATCCATCCCACTTCATGTTCTGCCATGCGTATTTAGCCTTTCCTCTTGGTATGGAGGTATGCTTTAGCTTGGCAGAGGTATTGAAACTGGTAAGTTTTTTATCCAACTGATTCTCGGTGTATTGAATGCTGGACAATTGAAGCCCTCCAAACATCGTTCCACTCCAAGTTGCAGACCATCCTGACTTGAAAGTATATTGCCCAGGGCTTCATTGTCAGGATATTGAACACAAACTATGGAAGTTATCTTCTCAAAGTAATTTTTGGTGCCCAACGAAAGGACACAATTCTTTCCTGATGGCATTTCGACTGAATAATTATGTCACAAATCCTGATAGAATTTGGGAACAGCGGTAGAAACATTCTTCAGCTTATGGCTTTGGCTACGTATGGATCAAGCACATTTTGGATGATCTGAAACATGGAGACTACATCAATTACTGGTTTATCCACCTCTTCTAACTTAATATTAATATAAGCTGTGTACTGTCTGGGAAATTACCTGAACATTAATGCCCATTTGTCTTGTTAATTTATTCCAATCATTGCTGAGAGCCTCTGCTCTTCATGGGGATATAGTCCATCGGAGAGACTTCAGGGAGGGTGTGGGTCTGGGTCTGAGTAGGTTTGATCTGTCCAAACCTTTGGCTTAGGATCTTGCAAGAAAGAGAAGTAAAGTATGAAGCCTGCAGCAAAGGGCGGCAGAGTGGCGCAGCTGGTAGAGCTAATGGCTCACAGCACCAGAAACCCTGGTTCGATCCTGACCTTAGACGCTGTCTGTGTGGAGTTTACACATTCTCCCTGTGACCATGTGAGTTTCCTCTTTCAGCTCTGCTTTTCCTTCCGCATCCCATAAACGGGTGGGCTTATAGGTTAATTGTCTTCTATAAATTGCCCCTAGTGTGTAGAGAGTGGATGGGAGGTGGGATAACAAAGAACTAGGGAATAAATGGTCAATGGTCAGCGTTGATTTATGAGGCCAAAGGGTCTGTTTCCATGCTCTAAACTAAATTATACTAAACTAAACTAAGATGTGACTCTGAATGGACTGGGCATTATTATCTTACACATAGAGAAATCAATTATCTAAAAATGGAGAAATGATATTGAAAAATGCCATTTGGCTTCATTCCTCCAACATTAACTTTGACAATTGAGATTTACATCGCTGCACAACTTTATTTCATAAGTAAATGTTCTCAGTCTAGAGTGGTTAATAAAAGGTGAATCCCTCATCGAACATTTTTTTGTAAGTAGCATTTTGTTTAGTAGTAAAATAGATCAAATTTTGGTGAAAATTAATTGTGGGTATGGGTAATGGTACTGTAAAGAGTTATAGGAAAGTATAAAAATATAGATTACAAAAGTTTAAAACCAAAAGAAAAACAACAACTGGAGGAAGCCAGCAGGTCAGACAGCATCGGTGGAGGCAAATAAATGGTTAATGTTTTAGTCGAGTCACTGCATCAGGACAAGGACTCTGCACCAATTTCAAGTCTGATGTGACATCAAAGCACAATTATATTAAACAAGGATTACCTACAGAGAATGAGAAATAATTTTACATTGCCCTTATTAAAAATGTCATTGATAATAAATGTAACCGTGGTAAAGGAAATCCAGTTAGCTAAACATATCGAACATCCTTGAACTGTGAAAGCCTTAAGCCAAATATACTATGTCCCATAATTTGGCACAGATCAAATTGTAAAACACTTTTATAATATCTCTTCAGGTGAGGAATGCATTTGTAAAAATCTATTTGTAGGTTTGTCTCACATTTAATTACGAAAAGCTTTTCCTGTTTTGTGCGGACTGTATTGAAACTGCATCAAGGACAGTTGACTGTTTGAATTGAATCTGAGCGCATTGCAGCCAACCATGACTTGAACCATTAGCAGGCAGCAATGCCCTTCAACTCGCAAGCAAGAGAAGCACAGAGTAATCGCGGTACATCTGCCTGCAGAACACTTGAGAATACTTTTACATGAGAAAGAGATTCTGTTTTTTCTTCTGAAATAATTAATGCCAAAGCAACTGACTTTTAAAACAAAATAATCCAACATTATAATCCTGACAAAACTTAACATCCAAGTGGCTGTTAAATGTGATATTCAACATTCATTCTCCTTTGTCGTGCAAGCTGAACAATCAAAAATGTGTTAAAAAAAATGCGGAATGCTGGTCCAAACATACAGGGTGAAAAGGTGAACAGTTAATTAGTTAGATCCCATCTGGAGCACTGGCAGCAGTTCTAGATACCGCACTTAAGGAAGGAAGCATGTTGTGGCCTTCTGAGGCAGTCCAAGTCAGATTTACCACAATGATACCTGGACTCCTCGGGCTTACTTATAAGGAGAGATTACACCAAGTTTTGTGTATAGTCCCTGGAATTTTAAAGGTTATGGGGAGATTTTAATTTCAACATATTAAAAGTAACTGATAAGATAGGAAGAAGAAATTAAAAACGATTTCCAATTCTAGGGAGCATAGAACCAGGAAGCATAGTCTAGAAATGAGAGCAAGTCTTTCAGAGATAAGATTAGGAAATGTGCAGAGGATGGGAGAAACTCTCTTTTGCAAATAGCAATTGAATCTAAACCTATTGTTCAGTTTAAATCAGGGATTGATGGGTTTTTAAATCACCAAAGGGAGTTTGTGTAATCATGAAAATTGCTGCTCTCTCAGTATCTATTTGTATTGTAATCCTATTGGACAGCATGTAGTATACCTGTTATTCAAAATTTGCAATAGTTTCGCATCATTTCAGTTTTGCACAAGGGACTTAGAGAGTCAGACAATACCGGACTCAGCAGGTCAGGCATTATCTGTGGAAAGCAAAACAATTAACGTTTCAGGTCAAGGGTTAACTCTGTTTCTCTCTCCATGCATACTGAATGGCCTGCTGAATGTTTCCTGTATTTTATGCTTTTGTTTCAGGTATCCAGGTGGACAGGCGTTCCATTTTCCAAGCAGAACAGGGATGGAGGTAGAGTGTGATGTAGGACAGAAAGACTACATAAAGATTAGTTATGACAGATTAGGATAAGAAGCTTGAGTAGTGACCATGAAAGAGGAATCTTAAAGAAGCATTATGAGAACAAACTTAAGCATGATGATTGAAACAATGAGAGAGAGCAGTGTACCTGACCACATGAAATTCCAGGGAATTGTGGATGTAGTCCAGTCCAGCGCTCAGACCCGCCATTGACGCCATCTACACTTCATACTACCTCAGGAAAACAGCAAATATAATCAGGATCCTTTTCACCACGCTCACCCCTCTACTTCCTGCTTCCATTAGGCAGAAGATATAAAAGTTTGAAGGCACCTACTTAGGAACAGCTTTTTCTCTGCCATTATCAGACCTATTGAATGGTCTCATATGAGCTAGGATGTAGCCCTAACCTTCCAGTCTACCTCGTTGCAGACAATGCACTTTTTTCTGTACCTGTAATGCTACAATGTTGAACACTAAATTCTGCACTCTGGTATTTTGCTGTTTGCTCTATCTGTTGTGCTTGTGTGTGCCTGTCCTATCCATGACAATCTCAGATAATATAATCAGACTATATCAGTCCATCTGTGAATGAAAGCAGTTGTACATAGACTGTAACGAGTGAAGAAGATTAGCTTTACCTCTCATAGAGGAGATGCGGTGCCTGTATAAAGTAGGCCATCAATTGGTTGTGAAGAAGGGTCCCAAATCAAAATATTATCTGTCCATTGCCACCGAGTTCCTTCAGCACTTTATTTTTTGCTCATCAATTGGTTCAGTCAGACTTGGCGTCTGTTGACATTAGTAACTCGTGATGCTGCTAGATCTCCATTATTTGGGAGGCCATCCCATCCCGCATCCCTCCCAGCCTTCCGCAGAGTTTGCTGCCTCTGCAACTCCTTGATTCACACTTCCCTTCCCATCCAAACCAACCCCTCCCCAGGTACTTCTACTTGCAACCTGCAGGAGCAGCAATACCTGTCCCTAGACCTCACCCCTTGCCTTTATCCAGGGACCCCAGCAGTCCTTTAGGTGAGACATATGCATGTGCACCTCCTCTAACCCCATCTACTGCACACAGTGCTCCTGATGTGGCCTCCTTTACACCAGCGGGACCAAGCGTACACTAGGCAACAATTTTGCAGGACACATGTGCACATGCCAATACTCCCAGATGCTAACCTTTTCCATCGCCATACTGACTTTTCTGTCCTGGGTCTCCTCCTTTACCAGAATGAGACCAGATACAAACTGGAGGAACAGCACCTCTTATTGCATTTAGGTAGCTCACAACCAAATGGTATAAAAACTGAATTCTCCAATTTTAGACGTAAAACCCAAGACCCAACTCACCTAAAAACAAACCCTCACCCCACTTTTTTCCCATCTCTTCCCTGTGCCCCACCTTGATATGCACACCTTCTCCTCATCGCCCACCCACATTCCTTGTAAATTGTCTCTAGTGTGTAGGATCCTGCTTGTATATGGGGTGATTGCTGGTTGGCACAGACTCGGTGGGCCGAAGGGCCTGTTTTCACGATGTATCACTAAAGTCTAAAGTCTAATCTGAAATGTATATAAAAATAATCTTATCATGTTGACCATTAAACTACTGCTTATGCTGCAGAGGAAATCTACTGACCAAGCCTGGCCTACACCTGACACCAGGCCCACATCAATGTGGTTGACTTCTGAACCTTCTGAACGGTCTGAAATTGTAGTCGGTAGGGCAGTACTCAGCATATCATCAATATGCTCTTGACCCTTGTGTGACCCATGGAGATGGGGGATAAATGATGGACCAGTCAATGAATCCCACACTCCAAAGATGTACAGGCTTGTAGGTTAGTTGCCTTCAGAAAAATATGTAAATTGTCCCTATGGTAGAAGATTCCTGAAAGATAAATTGCCCAATGTATAGATTTTGAACATTTTTCCAGAATCGGTGAAATATTGGAATTTTCACCTGAGGTTTGGGCTAGTTCTGTGACGAGGGCTTGACTCAGGAATCTTGTGCCTTATGCCAATGTGAGAGAAAGCAGCAAAGCTTTAATGCTCAGGAGTAAATTCCCTTGTGTTTTAAATCCTTCAAGTTTTCGCTCCAGTTTGGCTAGTTTCTGGGCGAAAATACAAATTGATTTTCCCTCTGCTGTGTTTCACACTTGGGTCACAGTCTGAATAATAAAGAAGCCTTGCTTGCTTCTTCTTTAATTTAGCAATCCTCAATAGGGTGGGAATTCCAGAAGCACGAATAATGAGACACATAATGTTTGGAATCTCAGTTGAGGATATCAGTTTAAATCTCGGTCTGACAAACATTTGCGCTTCAACTTTCTATTAAAGGGCGATTTATTTTCTGTGCTGCCAGGATTATCTACAGGAAGCAGAGGTGAAATTGGTGGGCAGGTTAATCTTTTCTTGCAGCGAACAAGCCCTGTGATTGACAGACCAAGATGCAGTGTTGAGAATGTCAATGATGAAAATCTGTGGGTGGAATAAGGAAGGGCAGAGGTTGGGAAATGAAATAAAAAGGAAATATAAAAGCAAAAGTATTGCAAATTGTTTATGGTTAAACCACACCCAATATGTTTAATTTCCAGTGCTCTAATAAATAGCTATTGTGTTCTTTTTTAACATGAGCCTGTCTTCATTTCTTGTGCTCTTGTGAGCTAAAGTCACTTGTCATGTTAGCCTGACATCGGACGGGGAAGATGCTGGAGTCAATTATAAAAGATGAAATAGGCATATTTGGATAGCAGTAACAGGATCGGTCCGAGTCAGCATGGATTTACGAAGGGGAAATCGTGCTTGACTAATCTGGAATTTTTTGAGGATGTGATGAGGAAAATGGACAAGGGAGAGCCAGTGGATGTAGTGTACCAGGACTTTCAGAAAGCATTTGATAAGGTCCCACCTAGGAGATTAGTGGGCAAATTTAGGGCACATGGTATTGGGGATAGAGTGCTGACATGAATAGAGAAGTGGTTGGCAGACAGGAAACAAAGAGTAGGGATTAACAGGTCCCTTTCAGAATGGCAGGCAGTGACTAGTGGGTTACCGCAAGGCTCGGTGCTGGGACCGCAGTTATTTACAATATACATCAATGATTTAGATGAAAGGATTCAAAGTAACACTAGTAAATTTGCAGATGACACAAAGCTGGGTGGCAGCGTGAACTGTGAGGAAGATGCTATGAGGATGCAGGGTGACTTGGACAGGTTGGGTGAGTGGGCAGATGCATGGCAGGTGCAGTTTAATGCAGATAAATGTGAGATTATCCATTTTGGTAGCAAAAACAGGAAGGCAGATTACTATCTAAATGGTGTCAAGCTGGGAAAAGGGGAAGTACAATGGGATCTGGGGGTCCTTCAGTCATTGAAAGTAAGCATGCAGCTACAGCAGACAGTGAAGAAAGCGGGTGGCCTTCATAACAAGAGGAGTTGAGTATAGGAGCAAAGAGGTTCGTCTGTAGTTGTATAGGGCTCTAGTGAGACCACACCTGGAGTATTGTGTGCAGTTTTGGTCCCCTAATTTGAGGAAGAACATTTTTGCTATTGAGGGAGTGCAGCGTAGGTTTACAAGATTAATTCCCGGGATGGCGGGACTGTCATATGCTGAGAGAATGGAGCGGCTTTGCTTGTAAACTCTGGAGTTTAGAAGGATGAGAGGAGATCTTATTGAAACATATAAGATTACTAGACTAAGTGGGACACGTTGAGTCCCATGTTCACAATACTTACATTGATCTTTAAATAATGCCTGGCGTATAATCAGGGTTTGCCTCTTTTTCTCTTATGCCTTGTGTTCCTGTTGCTCTGCTTCTTTCCTGGTGGTAGAAATGATTAGAATCTCATAGATGAAAGGATGGGCTGTATGCAACATATCACCAGAAACCTTGAGGCAGCAGGCTTAAGGCAGGCACATGTAGGCCTCTCATCGGTGGTTGAGAATTATCGAAGAAACCTTTGAGGTATAGGATGTAAGTACTTTTGTAAAGGGATAGTTAGCATGGCTTTGTATGGGGGAAATCCCATCTCACTAATTTGACTGAGTTGTTTGAAGCAAGAGGATCAATAAAGGCAGAACTGTAGATGTTGTCTACATGGATTGACAAGGTTCCACATGATGGGCTGGTCTAGAAAGTTAAGAAACATGGAATCTTAGGCAAGCTACTTAATTGGAGCCACAATTCCCTTGCTGTTTACAGATAGTGGGCAGTGGTGGGACGATGCTTTTCGGATTGAAAATCTATGACGTGGTGTAACGGTAAGGATCGGTGCTGGAACCTTTCTGTTTGTGATAAAAATTAACATGGGTGTGATGTAGGTGGTATGATTAGTAGGTTTGCAGATGACATAAAGATTAATGGTGTTGTGCATAAGAAGAAAGAATGTTTAAGGCTAGAGCAGGATATGGTTCAGAAGGAATATTGAGCAAAGTGTTGGCAGATGGAATTTATTTCAGACTGGTGTGAGATGTTAGATAGTCAAGGTAGGATATACACAGTAAATGGAAGGGCCTTCATGAATGTTGATGATGAAGGAACTTTGGGTTTCATCTGTTGTTCCCAGAAACTGATATCACGGCAAGGTAGAGCCGTGAAGAAGGCAGTTGGCATGGTGGCCTTCATGGGTTGGGCATAGGGTATATACTAAATAGTTGGGATATTATGTCGCAACCTTACAAACATTGGCTATACTATGCTTGGAATAATGTGTACAGTTCTGGTCACCACACCACAGCAATGATGTGATTGCATTGGAGAGAATTAGGGTGGCATGGTGGCACAGCAGTAGAGTTGCTGCCTTACAGCTCCTGCAGCACCAGAGTCCCGGGTTCAATTACGGATCCCGACTATGGGTGGTGTCTGTATGGAGCTTGTACGTACTCCCCGTGACCACGTGGGTTTTCCCTGAGATCTTCGGTTTCCTCCCACACTCCAAAGACGTGCAGGTTTGTAGGTTAATTAGCTTGATATGAATGTAAAGTGTAAATGTAGTGTGGGCAGGATAGTGTTAATGTGTGGGGATCGCTGGACTTGGTGGGCCGAAGGGCCTGATTCCACGCTGTATCTCTAAAACTAAAAAACTAAAGAGTGCAAAGTGGATTGACCAGAACATTGCCTTGGTTGAAAATGTTTGCATCAGGCCTGGTTAGATAGGCTGTTTTTGTTCCACAGGAACAGAGGGTGCTGGTGACCTGACAGACATGTATAGAAACATGTGGGCATAGATAGGGTAAATCGTTAGAAACGATTTTCTCTTGGCAAAGGATCAAAAATACAAGGGGATAGGTTTAAGGTTCGAGATAGAAGATTCTAAGGGGATCTGAGGGGAAAGATTTTTTTTTACACAGAGAGCGGTTGATGTCTGAAACACACTGCCAGAGGAAGTGATGGAACCAGATACAATTACCATGTTTAAGAGGCATTTGGACAGGTTGTTGAAAAGGCAAGGCAAAGGGGGATATGGAATTAATGCTCGCAAATGCAATTGGTTTAACTTAGAGATACAGCATGGAAACAGGCCCTTCAGCCCACTCAGTCCACACCGACCATCGATCACACTTGTTTTATGTTATCCCACTTACACATCCACCCCATACACACTTTGGTCAAGTTATAGAAACCATTTAACCTATAACATCTTTGGGATGTGGGAGGAGAATGAACAAACTCCATACAGACAGCACCCGAAGTCAGGATCAAACTCGGATCTCTGGCACTGTGAGGCAGC
Organism: Leucoraja erinaceus; assembly: GCF_028641065.1. Classification (NCBI taxonomy): domain Eukaryota; kingdom Metazoa; phylum Chordata; class Chondrichthyes; order Rajiformes; family Rajidae; genus Leucoraja; species Leucoraja erinaceus. Next base: position 24,108,334 of record NC_073382.1, on the reverse strand, counting down.
AGCTCTACCAGCTGCTCCACTTTACCACTCTGCAAAGGTGTAGATGATTAAAACGGTTGTCATGGACACGGTGGGCCAAAGGACCTGATCCTGTGCCGTACAACTCCGTGACACAACAAAAAGAGGAATAGAGGCAGATATATTTTGAAATGTTAAAGTGCTGCATTGCCACTCTGGAACATGTTCGTCAAATGGAAATTGTGCTGGATGATGGAAGTTGGAAAGGGAATTCAATATTCCAATTATTTTAAAATAAAAAATTCAGTTCAATTTATTTCCAGCAGTAATGACGGTAACTGTTATGCAATTTAAACAGGAGTGCTTTATCAGTAATTCCATCTTCTATATTCTATCCATCTATACATAACTAAAACTCTGATCTTATGCTCTTCTGGTTTGCGTGATTTTTCTATTTGTGCAAAAACAGTAAACGGTAGCACTACAATTTCGACATCTTACTCACCACCCCTCTGTGCTCAAGTGCACCAACTTTTGTTCCAATCGATAGTATAGTTTAAAAGTTATTAAGGTTTAAAACATTTTAAAAACACGCATGCGCAGATTGGTCTTCTCCTGCCGTACCATCACCGCATTGATTGGCGGGGTCAGTCACGGGCAGCGTACGCCTCGCCCGACGTTGCAAAACCACAGCCACAGCAAGTCGGCCAGAAGTGACGGCCACAGCCGCTGTGGTCCAAAGCTCGCAGACGCAGCGGCCCGAAGCCCGCAGCCCGCAGTCGCCATGGCCCAAGGCAGCCACTGCTCCGGCACGCAAGGAGGGAAAGAAGTGGCAATCTTGAGATCCTGGGCAGGTGAGGAAGGAGAGTGGGGGGATTGAGGGAGAGGAGGAGGTAGGGAAGGAGAGGGGGGAAAGTGCAGGAGATGAGGAGGGAAAGTGAGGGAGGAGGGGGGGATAGAGGGAGAGGTGGGAGGTACAGATGGGGAGATTAGTTATGGAGGGAGTGATTGAGGGTAGGGGCAAGGAGAGGTGAGGGAGGGATTGGGGAGGGTAGGAGGAGAGGCGAAAGAAGAAGGAGGTGAGGAGGGAGAGTGGGGGGGAGGAGGGGGAATAGAGGAAGAGGACGGGGGAGTGGGGGGAGAGGAGAGCAGTGGGGAGGTGAGGAGGGATAGTGTGGGGGACAGGGGGGAGATGAGGAGTGGGGGAGGTGGGGGATAGAGGGATTGGAGGCGGGTAAGGAGGGAAGGGGAGAGGAATTCTGAAGGGAAGGAAGGAATGACCGAGGGTAGGGGAAAGGAGAGGGAGCGAGAGGTGAGAGAGAGATTGGGGAGGGGTGGAGGAGAGGGGAATGAAAAGCGAGGGTGAAGAGGAGGGGGAGAGAGTGCTGGGAATGAAGGGAAATGAGCTGCGCCTGCGCAGTTGGGGGCTATGGGTGAGTGGTGGAATATTGCGTTGGGGGAACGGATTGCGTTGGGGACCAGGCCTCCCGGGTGACAAGGCCCACTTAGTCCAATCCCATTTACAAATTTGCCACTATATCATTTAGCTGATATGTGGAAATCCTGAATTAAATAGAAAACCCGTAGTTCATGAACAACTTTATTAAATTAATTTGGGAGCAATGACCAGCATGATGATAATCCATGTGATAATGTCTCCTGTGTGTTAAAAGACAGCATTAGTAAAGCACCCCCCTATCCAGGTGAAATCATATAGTGGGATTACTGGCAAATCATTTGGCTTCAGTTGACGAGTCATTGGCAGTACTCAAGTAACTGCCAAATATAAGTGAGTTTGTGCTTAATAGCTAAACCCACATTTCTAAGGAGCAGCTTTTATTTAAAATGTAAACACTTGACTTATTGAGAACATTCAATTGTTGCCAGCTTCCAAAAACCTCCTTCAGGTTTGATTAAAATGTTCCCGAAGGCATCCTACATGTGCCCAAACACAAGGCAGACACATTGCCGCTAATTGAGAAAGCATGGCAGTACCTAATTTGTCCACATATTAAACTAATTTGCAGTGTCAGTGCCAGGTTGATGAGCCAGTGGAAAATATGGGTAGCCAATGAGGAGAAATTATATTTGAACATGAATGTAATTCTGACTGAATGTGTCAAGCAGTAGCTGAACTAACATGATGACAGCTAACAGTTCCTCCTGAGACTGACCGGCTCAGGACAATATTCCATTTTTCAAGGAGCCACCTATACATTGACGCAAGCTGTGCTATCACTCTGTTGATCATCTACTCAGCTTCAGGCAGCTAACTAATGGCAGCTCAACGCTGACCAGGATTAATGTGATGCTATTCTGTTCATGGATAAAAATCTATTGCATTCAGAGCTTGATGGTCATTTCCATAAATAAAAAATCACCAACCTTTCTATTTTCTAGTTAAGTTTCACAAGCAGTACCTTTGTCACGAGGATTTCATTCAAACGTAATGATGGGTTTTATATCTCTTGCTACCTCAAGCAGTTAAAACATCCCAGGACAATGGTGCAGTTAGAAGAGCTGCTGCCTCACATTGCCAGACACCTGGGTTTGATCCTGATCTCTGGTGCAGTCTGTGTGGACAATGCACAGTCTCCTTGTAACCATGTGGGCTTACTCTAGCTGCTCTAGTTTCCTCCCCATCTCAAAACTCTGCAGGCAGATGAGTTAATTGGCCACTGTAAATTGCCCCAGGTATGCAGGTGAGTGATGGAATCAAGGAATTTGTGGGAATAAAATGTGTTGGGGTAAGATTAGTGTAAAAATGGATGTTTGATGACCAGCACGGACTCAATGGGCCAAAGGGCCTTTTCCATACTATGGCTCTATAACTATTAGTTGTATTTTTGTAAAAGATTTTGTCTGGAGAGAGAATTCAAATTGGTTTAACATAAGGGTAATGAACTGCAGCCACTCCTAATGCAGCAGTTTAAATGTCATTTATTTCCCTTGGTAACATGTTGATGTCAATAATTTAATTAATTCCAATAACAGCAACATGAAATTGAGCTACAGATTATTTCTTTGACCTAGAGTTTGAAGGCAGCACCCAGCTTCATTAGTGACCTTGCAGCAGCAGCGGTCAGGTCTGTGGCACCACCAAGACTGGCTCTGAGGCACAGCAGGGAAGGGCGGTCAGACAGAGCGAGAGTGTTTGGAGGCTCGATAGTTAATGGGCCAGACCGGAGATTCTGTGGCCACAAATGGGACTCCAGGATGATGCGTTGCCTCCCTGGTGCCAGGGTTAGGGATCGCTCTTGAGGGAAGGTGACCAGCCGGGAGTCAGTGTGCATATAGGCACAAATTACATAGGTAGAATAAGGCATGAGGTCTGTGTCTACAGACCTGTCATACTGCTGCAAGTAACAATTATATTGTTTTGTTTTTTAGTATGCATGACAATTAAACACACTTGATACGATACGATAGTAATATGATAGAACTAATTTAATTTATATTAAAAAAAAGAACATTATTTATCCGAGGAGGGAAATTGGACTGGAGTCAGAAACACAACAATATACATGAAACATAAAATTAAAGTGATGAGTGCGAGTGAAATGTCCAGGATTGGGGATGTGGGAAGGGAGGGGGGTGGAGAGGGGGGGGGGGGGGGGGGGGGGGTGGGGGAGATTGGAGAGGGTTAGGGGAGTCAGTCTACCCCACGACAGAAAAGGAAGTTGTACAGTTTGATAGCACCAGGGAAAAGGGATTACCTTAGGCATTCTGTGCTGCATCTTGGTGGAACCAGTCTGTTGCTGAAGTGACCTTGATGCAGTGAACAAGACCTGGTGCTCTTGACTCTTGATCTCTTACACACAACGGGCGCTGTTTTATAAAGGAGGTGAGGAGGAACTTTTTTAGTCAGAGGGTAATCTGTGGAATTCATTGCCACAGAGGGCTGTGGAGGCCAAGTCAGTGGATATTTTTAAGGCAAGGATAGACAAATGTTTGATTAGAACGCGTGTCAAGGGTTATGGGGAGAATGCAGGAAAATGGGATTAGGAGGCAGAGATCAGCCATGATTGAATGGTGGAGTAGACACAATGGGCCAAATGGCCTAATTCTACTCTAATTTAGGATTTATTAGCTTTCTCTTTTTAGTGAGCGATGACTCAGACGTGAAATGCCAAGTCCTATAAACATTAGGAATTTAGAAGGGAAAAGGTACTTTGTTGGAACATTATTGTTTGACCTCGTTGTTAATAATAATGTCTTTTGGAGCATAGGAACATGAAGAGACTCATCGTCCTTTTGTGTCTGTTCCAGCATAGAGTGACTGATGCAGGACCGTTCCCTGCACTCCATTTTAACTTTCTCAATAGTAACGCCATCCGGAGAAATGAAAGATGCCTAGATTTCCTCTTAAAGTCGGATTTGTGCTTCTGATGGAAATTTGGCTGTTCTGCACAAAGTGTGCCTGGAGAAATAAGTCTGAGGGTGAACAAAGAATTGCTTGCTTCATGAAAAGAGAAACATCAATGCCGGTAATGCCAGCAATGCGCATAGTAGCTAAAGTGTGAGTGTGTGGGTGTGAGTGCATGAGTGTGTGTGCGTATGTGTGTGAGTACCTGTGTGTGTGTGTGTGTGTGTGTGTGTGTGTGTGTGTGTGTGTGTACCTGTGTGTGAAAACATGACATGGGTGTACCACCCTATGAGACATTAATTGAAACATGTTTCCTTCATTGTGATGAAACAGAGGAAAAAGAGTAACAAAAACCTTTGAACAATAAGAAAATCAGTTAATGGTGGCACAGTGGCACAGTGGCATCGGTTTTCCTCGGGTACTCTGGTTTCCTTCCACATTCCCAAATCTATGCTGGTTTGTAGGCTAATTGGCCACAATATAGTTATCTTTATAGATAGAAGGTGAAATGATGGACCAGTGAAGAATAATAAAATGCAGGTGATGGGGAAGCAGGGTGGGTGAGGGCCAACATAGACTCAATGGGCGGAATGTCCTCATTTTACATCAAAATGAAATATGACAGAAAAACAAATGTGTGAGTGTGCAGTGAACAAAGCAATAATAAAATAAAATCCATCAATCTGTGAAAGCGGATGATTCCCTGAACACATTGACCTTATTTTTTAACACTAAATGTGCCCAGAAGACATCAGTAAGTGACAGCTATCAAGGGAAATCAACCATAAATTGCTATTACATCTGAAGGTGCCGTTTATCAATTGAATTCCACCATTTGGATTCTAAGTGTATCATCTTTGAACACATCAAATGCAGAAGTAAAAAGCCATTTGTAAATGAACAGCATTTGTAAATGTAGATTATTGACTTTTACTCTGGTGATTTCAGAATCTGTGTTATAAGTTTGCTTCGGGCTGAAATTGTTAAAACTGGAGATCAATGCATTAACCTTGGTTTTTGGCTTTACTGTAAGATTTTGAATTAGCAAAATACACAAGACTGATGAACCTACCTATATTTTACCTTTAGCAAATATTCTTAAAACATTTGTAATAATCTTTTTCCAACATTGCAACATATAACTAGGTGTCGACTTAAGAGACTGCAGATGCTGGAATCTAGAGCACCAAATAATCTGCTGGAGGTCGAGCAACATCTGTAGGGGAAATGAATGTGCAAAGCTCTTTGAGTCAAAACCCTGTATTGGGACTTAGAGTGTCTGGGCAGAGCTACTGGAGCCTAGGATTGAATGAGTTTTTGATCATTTGTGCAGATCAAGAAACCAATGAACTGCTGGATGGAAGAATAGATCCGGTGAAGGTCAAAGATGGACAGTGGACTCTGCCACACTTAGGTTGAAATTCTGTATAAGGATTGAGGGATCTGGACCTGATGCAGGATTTTGACCAGAGATATTGACAATTTTTTTCTACCTACAGTTGCTGCTCGGCCTGCTAAGTTTCTCCAGCAACTTGTTGCTGCAAACCAAGAATTACCAATTTATAAAAACTGTTTTAGAAATCTTCCCTGCTTAAACTATTGGCAAATGAACTCCACCTAACCAGATTAATTAGATCAGTTTTGTTTCATTTATTACTATCATGTGTACCGAGGTACACTGAAAAGCTTTTTGGTTGTGTGCTAACCAGTCAATGAAAAAGACTATGTATGATTACAATTAGGCCATCCACAGTGTACAGATACAGGATAAAGGGAATAATGTTTATTGAAAGATAAAATCCAGTAACATTAATTTAAAGATAGCTTAAAGGTCTCCAACGAGGTAGATGGTAGAGGTCAGAACCTCCCTCTAGTTGGTGGTAGGCTGACTTTGTTGCCTGATAATTGCTGGGAAGAAACTCTCTCTGTATCTGGAGGTATGGACTCCCTAGAAGTAATCTGATGAAATGTTCCTTGTTAAATGCCTGATATGTGTTTCCCAAATCAACAGGCACCTCTTGAATATAAGTAATGCAGAATTTTAGGGCACGCTATTAAGCTGTTCCATAATACGGCCTCACATTTAAAAGGGCCCAATAAAAGTGCGCATTCAGTGACTGGTAGCGAGGATGTGGAAATGAAAAATGTGGGTGGTCCATTTTGTTCTATGAATGGAGGAGACAAAGGCTCGTTATTACGACGTGCACAGGACAATGGTAGTCAGAGTGTGCAGAGGAAGAATGCTGTCAATGAGATTCTTATCTTATTCTTGGTAAATCACTGAATGATTACTGAGCAACGTATAATGCTTCTGGTGAGCTAGCTAAAAAAACTGGAGTTTGATAAGTCATGAAGTTCTCTGGCAGACTATTGGGTTCTATTACTGCGGAAAGAGGCCTCCGTTGTAATTTTGTTAATGACGCTACTTAAGTGACATTTAAGAAGGATTAATATGAATAAAACTAATTATTTCTTACGTCAGAACTGGATGACTCATACATCTCATTAACATCAATATGACAGTGGAAGATGGAACAGCTCCGATCCTCAACAGTAACTGGGGATAGTGTTGTTACAAGAACTGCTGAAGATGTACATCAGCGGTTTTAACAGCTGGATTCAGCTTCAAAGCTCCCTGGCTAAATGCTGGTCTCCAATGGATGGACAGTAGTTCCGTGCTGATACATATCAAACATGACGTTTGATGGTGTTCTAATGCACGGCTCTATGGTTTGAGGCAAATTATCTGGCTGCTGCTGCATGAGATATTATAGGCCCAAACTAAGATGTCACAATAGCACAATAGCACAATAGCATTGAGTATAGAAGCTGGGATGTAATGTTAAAATTGTACAAGGCATTGGTGAGACCAAATCTGGAGTATGGTGTACAATTTTGGTCGCCCAATTATAGGAAGGATGTCAACAAAATAGAGAGAGTACAGAGGAGATTTACTAGAATGTTGCCTGGGTTTCAACAACTAAGTTACAGAGATAGGTTGAATAAGTTAGGTCTTTATTCTTGGGAGCGCAGAAGGTTAAGGGGGGATTTGATAGAGGTCTTTAAAATGATGAGAGGGATAGACAGAGTTGATGTGGACAAGCTTTTCCCTTTGAGAATAGGGAAGATTCAAACAAGAGGACATGACTTCAGAATTAAGGGACAGAAGTTTAGGGGTAATATGAGGGGGAACTTCTTTACTCAGAGAGTGGTAGCGGTGTGGAATGAGCTTCCAGTGGAAGTGGTGGAGGCAGGTTCATTGGTATCATTTAAAAATAAATTGGATAGGCATATGGATGAGAAGGGAATGGAGGGTTATGGTATGAGTGCAGGTAGGTGGGACTAAGGGAAAAAAAGTTTGTTTGGCACGGACCTGTAGGGCCGAGATGGCCTGTTTCCGTGCTGTAATTGTTATATGGTTATATGGTTATGGTTAATAGCAGCCTCACCAACAGTCTGTCTGTCCTTTCATCCTTTTTTTAAATTATTTTTAGTGTGTTTTAAAAGTTTGTGTTAATGTTTTCCGGTTTGTTTTATGTGGGGGGTGGGGGTAGGGGAGGGGGTCGGCGGAAACTTTTTTTCAATCTCTTACCTTGCCGGAGTTGCGATTGTTTTCTGGGTCGTAACCCCGGTCGCTCTGCGGCCTAACATCGTGGAGCTGGAGGCCTTGTTCGGGACTGACTTTGAGCCCCACCGCTGGGTCGTGGACTTAACATCGGAGCCAATCCCTTGCCTGGGATTGATGCTCCTACCGCGGCCTGTGGACTTTAACATCAAGGGCTCGCAGTCTCGGGAGAGGCCGAATCGGGAGCTCTAACGACGCAGAAGGTTTGACAAGCCCCGACACAGGGTTGATCGGCTGGTGCTGGGGAGCTGATATCCCCCCGATACCGGAGCTTGATCACCCCAACGTGGAAGGCCTGACATACGGCTACGGGAGTCAAGATCGTCCTATCAACGGAAGGCTCAAGGCCCCTGACCGCGGGAGAACAAAGAAGGAAAGAGATTGAACTTTTTTTCGCCTTCCATCACAGTGAGGAATGTGGAGAAGTCACAGTGGTGGATGTTCATATTAAAATGTATTTTGTGTGTTCTGTTGCTTTTTATTTGTGTGACTTGTGGCAAAACAAATTCCTCGTATGTCGCAAAACATATTTGCTAATAAAGTATGACTCATGATTATGATTATGATTATATTATATTTTGCGCCTTCCACCACAGTGATGAATGCTGTGGTGTATGTTTGTGTTATTGTGTTTTTGTGTGTTCTTTTTCATTGTACTGCTGCTGGCAAATTCATTTCACTTGCACTTTATGTGTAAGTGATGAATAAAACTGATTGTGATTGTGATTGTGATATTAATGACACAGTGGAATAAAGAAGATGGAATCAAGCCTAGAGATTTGATGCAAGTCAGAAGATGACAACATTAATAATCGCACAGAAATAAGAAACAAAGTCAGTTCAGCCTACCCTGAGGTTAAAGTTGTAAAGGAGAAACATAGAAACAGAATATTGGTGCAGGAGGAGGCCATTCAGCCCTTCGAGTCAGCACCGCCATTCATTGTGATCATGGCTGATCGAGATAATCATTCAAGTTTTATTCGGCTTGACAACTTGAAAGTTGTAATTAATTAGCATCCATATTTCTCCATATTTCTCTTATAATGATGATATGTCTGTGTGGAGCAGGAAGACTGAGATAAATTAATGCTGGTGTTGTCTCACATTTAAGGGGAAACCCTAAAACTCCAAAGTGATAAATAAGCTGAACATTTATGAAAAGCAAAAAAAAAAGAAAAATGCAGATGTTGGAAATCTGAAATTAAAAAAATAGAAAATGCTGGAACCACCCAGCTGGTCAAACAGATTCAATGGAAAGAGAAATGTTGTTAACACATTTGGCCAAAGGCCAGTCAAGGATCTTCAACATAAAAGATTCATCCTGTTTTTCTTTCCACAGGTTTCAGCTACAAGGTTACCCTAGAAATGAAGTTTTACGTTCCCCTGCACAATGAATGCTAGAAGAAACAACAAGAAGTATTTAATTATATCCCATTCCGAATCTGACCTTTCTGTCCTGGGCCTCCTCAATGGCCGGAGTGAGGACCACCGGAAATTGGAGGAACAGCACCTCATATTTCATTTGGGCAGTTTGCACCCCTGTGGTATTGACTTCTCCAATTTCAGGTAGCCCCTTCTCAGCTCTCTCTCAGCCCTCTGGCTCCTCCTCTTCCTTTCTTCTTCCCCCCCCCTCCCCACCCTACATCAGTCTGAAGAAGGGTGTCGGCCCGAAACGTTGCCTGTTTCCTTCGCTCCATAGATGCTGCCGAAGCCGCTGAGTTTCTTCACCATTTTTGTCTACCTTCGATTTTCCAGCATCTGCAGTTCCTTCTTAACAAGAAGTATTTTCTGCTTTTATTTCTTTCCATTATTTAATTATTGGTTAGTTTTCAAGTTGCTGCCTCACAAAGGCAGCCAACATCATCAAAGACCCACACCATCCTGGCCACACACTCATTTCACTATTGCCATCGGGAAGAAGGTACAGGAGTCTGAAAACTGCCACGTCCAAGTTCAGGAACAACATCTTCCCTACAGCCATCAGGCTATTAAACACGACAACAAATAAGCTCTGAACTACACCAGACTATTATTATTATTGCACGATATTTGTTTATTTATTGAATATGTGTGCATGTGTTTTATACACACTGAACTTTTTTTCTCCCGTTATGTACTATGTTTACATATTCTGCAGCAAGCAAGAAATTCATTGTTCTATCTGGGACATATGACAATAAAACACTCTTGACCTGAGTCTTTTTCTTGTGTTTATGCAGCTTAAGCTTTGACCATAATTACATGCCTTATGTAAAAAAATCTTTACCTGAGAGAATTTTCAAATATTTGTTTTCTGTAAACTGCAACTTTATTCAAATTGGTAATAACAGCAATTATGAACTTTTTAAGGCTTGATATGTTAATTATTTCTCGAACAAGTCTTCATTTCTTTCCATTTAAATGTGAACACATTCAGCTTTTCACCCCAGTTCGACCTATGTTTTAACTCCTCATCACCCTTATCCTTTGACCATGTAACCAAGGAATAAAGAGAATTGGGCATAGTTTTGAAAGCACTGTGCTGTATTTTTAAAGCAAAATTAATTCTTCTAAGACTCAGTCTGAAGAAGGGTTTCGGCCCGAAACGTTGCCTATTTCCTTCGCTCCATAGATGCTGAGTTTCTCCAGCATTTTTGTGTACCTTCGATTTTCCAGCATCTGCAGTTTTCCTTCTTAAACACAAGTCTACGAGAATGTTTTTTTCTCATTATAAATCAACATAAACACATTGACCTTAATTATTGTTAGTATCTAAAAAGAATCATAAGAGTTGCTGGGTCTGATTTAGTTAGATTGACACCTCTCCCATTGATTGCTAATAAACAGTTCCAAATGTCAGTGATTTCAGCTACAAGGTTAGGCCGGAGGAAACGGGCTAATTTTCCTTGGACCATTGAAAGTTGAGAGGAGATTGGATGGGTAAGTACGTGATCACGCTTGATTTAGATAAGGAAAATAGAGGAAAGCAGTTCTTATCAGGTAATAATTCTACCACTAGCAGCAGAGATTTGGAATTTTCACCAAACGATAGAAGTGAGATGTGAGGAAAATGTTTTATGAAAAATTACTTATGATCTGGAACTTACTGGGTGCAGGGGCAGTAAAGGGAGAATCAATCAGTAACTACAAAAGGGAAAAGACAGGGGCAATGGGGCTACCGAGATTGTGCTATCAGGAGTTGGTACCGGATAAGGTCAAAGGGTCTCCTCCCTTATCACAGCAACACCATGATTCATGGTTTAATGTATTGTGGCAGGTTACTAATGCATCAACAGAGATCTACAGATAGAGAAAGGAACTTCTTTAGTTCCACATTGCTCTCATATGTTTGTGGCATAAAGAATCTGTGGGTCATCCTCTCGGGCTAGGAGATGATCACAGACTAGAATATAGAACAGTACAGCACAGAGTCAGATCTGTCGGCTAACAATGTCTGTGCCGAACATGATGCCACATTAAACCAATCTTGGCCTGCATATGATCCATATCCCTCCATTCTATGCATTTCCATGTGCCTATCCAAAAGCCTCTTTAATGCCACTATCGTATCTACCTCCAGCACCACCCCTGGCAATGTTTTCCCGCACTCACCACCCTCTGCTCTATATGCCTCATTTAAACTTTGCCCTTCTCAACAGCTGTGTCCTTAAAACTTTGACATTTCGGCCAGGGGAAAAGTTTCTGCCCATCTACCCTACATGGTTCTCATAATTTTATATACTTCAATCAGGTCTCTTCTCAGCTTCTAACTAACGACTTTGTGTTTCACACTGATACATAACATTGATGCTTCCTGGTCAGAAATGTCCAGATGTTGTTCATTCTGTCCAAATTGGAGATGCCAGGACACTAAAATTGAGTAACGGCTTGTGGGCTGCTAGGCCATTTGGTCAATATAAATGTGCCTTCTGCAGAAATGGTACAAGCTGCAGAATAGTGCTAGCTTGTCTAGAGCCTAGATTAGAGTTGCAGGAAGAGAATGGAATATCTGCAGATTCTGACCATTAGGTGTAAATTGCATGAAACGGATTGGATGAATGCAAACTAGACATACACATTGTAAATATTGTTTACTTTGCTAGATGTTGATTGGATTAACATAGAAACATAGAAAATAGGTGCAGGACTAGGCCATTCGGCTGATCATCCAACTCAGTATTATGTACCTGCCTTCTCTCCATACCCACTGATCCCCTTAGCCACAAGGGCCACATCTAACTCCCTCTTAAATATAGCCAATGAACTGGCCTCAACTACCTTCTGTGGCAGAGAATTCCAGAGATTCACCACTCTCTGTGTGAAAAATGTTTTTCTCATCTCGGTCCTCAAAGATTTCCACCTTATCCTTAAACTGTGACCCCTTGTTCTGGACTTCCCCAACATCGGGAACAATCTTCCTGCATCTAGCCTGTCCAACCACTTAAGAATTTTGTAAGTTTCTATAAGATCCCCCCTCAATCTTCTAAATTCTAGTGAGTACAAGCCGTGTCTATCCAGTCTTTCTTCATATGAAAGTCCTGACATCCCAGGAATCAGTCTGGTAAACCTTCTCTGCACTCCCTCTATGGCAAGAATGTCTTTCCTCAGATTAGGAGACCAAAACTGCACGCAATACTCCAGGTGTGGTCTCACCAAGACCCTGTACAACTGCAGTAGAACCTCCCTGTTCCTATACTCAAATCCTTTTGCTATGAATGCTAACATACCATTTGCTTTCTTCACTGCCTGCTGCACCTGCATTCCCACTTTCAATGACTGGTGTACCATGACACCCAGGTCTCGTTGCATCTCCCCTTTTCCTAATCGGCCACCATTCAGATAATAGTCTAATTTCCTGTTTTTGGCACCAAAGTGGATAACCTCACATTTATCCACATTATATTGCATCTACCATGCATTTTCCCACTCACCCAGCCTATCCAAGTCACCTTGCAGCCTCCTAGCATCCTCCTCACAGCTAACACTGACCCCCAGCTTTGTGTCTTCCGCAAACTTGGAGATGTTACATTCAATTCCCTCGTCCAAATCATTAATATATATTGTAAATAGCTGGGGTCCCAGCACTGAGCCTTGCGTTACCCCACTAGTCACTGCCTGCCATTGTAAAAAGGACCCGTTTACTCCTACTCTTTGCTTCCTGTCTGCCAGCCAATTCTCTATCCACATCAATGCTGAACCCCCAATACCGTGCGCTTTAAGTTTGTATACTAATCTCTTATGTGGGACCTTGTCGAAAGCCTTCTGAAAGTCCAGAAATAACACATCCACTGGTTCTCCCTTATCCACTCTACTAGTTACATCCTCGGAAAATTCTATAAGATTCGTCAGACATGATTTACCTTTCATAAATCCATGCTGACTTTGTCCAATGCTTTCACCACTTTCCAAATGTGCTGCTATCCCATCTTTAATAACTGACTATAGCAGTTTCCCCACTACCAATGTTAGACTAACTGGTCTGCAATTCCCCATTTTCTCTCTCCCTCCCTTTTAAAAAAGTGGGGTTACATTAGCTACCCTCCAATCCTCAGGAAATACTCCAGAATCTAAAGAGTTTTGAAAAATTATCACTAATGCATCCACTATTTCTGGGGCTACTTCCTTAAGTACTCTGGGATGCAGCCTATCTGGCTTAAGTATTGAGCTTTGTCTGGGTTTCCTGACTATCAAGGCACATGTTGCATAATTCATCTATGTTAAGTTGCAACCAGAAACTTTGTCAGATACATTGTATTAGTCACTGTATTATTGGGTTGGGGAAATGTCTATCATGTACTGTGTTAATTGATGTCTGTTATTGGACTGTAAAGAGACCACCCCCATGTGGTTCGGCCCCTCAAGGTTCGGGGACCTATAAATGGCCACTCCCACGAGGTCCTGTGTCGATCTTCTGGGAGAGCGCTTGGGACTGCGTGACCTTCTGGAGTGTCTCTACTTGAATGAGGCTAAGAGGGCTTGGCCAGGCAGATATGAGGATCGTACCGCGGTGGTTAAGTATAGTAGTGGGAACTGTTATTGTGTTTTTCCAAGATAAAGTTTAGATGCACGTGCTTGACTCAGTGATTTTTGACTGAAACGAGACTGGGGGGTAGCTTAGAACGATTGTCATGCAAAATAAAAGCCTTGGTCATCTTCTCTGCTAATTTATGGGAGTCACCTATTGTCTTAACTTATAGGGATCAGCTAAGTCATATTCACGTTACCATGAATAATATGGATTTCCGAATAAATGACATGCACTGAGGCAAGTACTCTGGTCCTCTTTTCAAAACCTGACGATGGGATTAATGTAAATTCTGAAATTTGTATTCCAGTCTTATGTGAAATTAGAAACACAAAGTCGTAAAAGACAAGTATACCATCTGCTTGTCACACACTAAGTTGAATTTAGGACTAAAATTGACTATTTAAGCTCACTTTATTTTCCAATTTGAATTATCATGCTTATACTTAATTAGATCATATTTTCCACCCGCAGTGTTTATGTTTGCTGTTGCTCAGCAGAATACTGTGTTGCCCTTGAGTCAAAAGATTGTGGGATCAATACCTAATCCAACAAATTGAGGACAACGTTACAGATTGGTATGATTTAGCAGGACTTGATATATTTTAAATGTAATATTAAGCTAAGGTATTTGCTTTCCCTATTTGGCTGCATGCTATGGCTGGTAATACTTTGCAGAATACCTGGTGCATTATCCTTAGAGTTCTGGCCACTAGTTATCTTTTGCTAAAAGAGATGATCAAGTTATTTGCTTTTCAGGGGATTGCAGCTGGATGTGAATTGTTCGTCATGTACCCTACATCACAAATATGATTCATCCTCAAGAGTCAGGTAGGGTTTATTGTCACCTGTGCAAGTATGGAGGGGTGCAGGTGCAATTAAAAATTATACTTCCAGCAGCGTCACAGGTACATAGACCTAGACAAATACACAAAAAACTAATTACACATAAATTATACGGGCGATACGGTGGCGCTGTGGTAGAGTTGCTGCCTTACATCGCTTGCAGTACCAGAGATGCGGGTTTGATCCTGACTACGGGTACTGCTTGTATGGAGTTTGTGCGTTCTCTTCGTGACCACATGGGTTTTCTCCGAGATCTCCAGTTTCATCCCACACTCCAAAGACGTACAGGTTTGTAGGCTAATTGGCTTCAATTTGTATACTTGGTGCTGTATAAGTGTAAATTGTGCCTAGTATGTGTAGGATAGTGTTAAAATGCGGGGATTGCTGGTCGGCACAAACTCGGTGGACCAAATGGCCTGTTTCCGCGCTGTATCTCTAAACTAAACTAAACTAAACTGAATAGTTACACATAAAATTCCTAACAGAAAGAAGACTATGCAAGGACCAAAACATTAGCTATATGGTTAGTGTGTTTTTGTGAGAGAGAAAGTGTATGGGTATTATTTGATAGTGTTATAATCATACAGCATGGAAACAGACTCTTTGTCCCAATGTACCCGTGCCAACCAAGATGCCCATCTATACCAGCCTCAGCTAATTGTGATATCCTTCTAAACCTATTCTATCCATGTACCTATCCAAATGTATTTCAAATGTTGTGATAGTACCTGCCTGAACAACCTCCTCTGACAGCTTGTTCCATATATCCTCCGCCCTTTGTGTGAAAAAGTTGCCCCTCAGTTTCTTATTAAAATGTTGCCCTCTTAAGCTACCCTATGTCTTCTAGATCTTGATTCCCCTACTGTGGGTTAAAGACTGGATTTGCCCTATCTATTTCCCTCATGATCTTATACATCTCTATACTGGATAGACTTGGCTTGTACTCTCTAGAATTTAGGAGATTGAGGGGGGATCTTATAGAAACTTACAAAATTCTTAAGGGGTTGGACTTAAGGAGTGAACTGGGACATTTTGTTTTATGGGAAAGATGTAGAAGAGAAATGGAGGACATTTAAAGGGGAAATTTTAAGAGTACAGAATCTTTATGTTCCTGTTCGTTTGAAAGGAAACAGTAAAAATTGGAAAGATCCCTGGTTTTCAAGGGAAATTGGACATCTTGTTCGGAAAAAAAGGGGGATTACAATAATTATAGGCAGCATGAAGTAAATTAGGTGCTTGAGGAGTATAAGGAATGTAAAAAGAATCTTAAGAAAGAAATTAGAAAAGCTAAAAGAAGACATGAGGTTGCTTTGGCAAGTAAGGTGAAAGTAAATCCAAAGGGTTTCTACTGCTATATTAATAGCAAAGCAATAACGAGGGATAAAATTGGTCCATTGAGAGAAACAGAGTGGACAGCTATCTGCAGAGCCAAAAGAGATGGGGGAGATATTGAACAATTTTTTTTCTTCGGTATTCACCAAGGAGAAGGATATTGAATTATGTGAGGTAAGGGAAACTAGTAGAGTAGCTATGGATACTACGAGGTTCAAAGTAAAAGAAGTACTGACACTTTTGAAAAATATAAAAGTGGATAAGTCTCCAGGTCCTGACAGGATATCCCCTAGGACATTGAGGGAAGTTAGTGTAGAAATAGCTGGGGCTATGACAGAAATATTTCAAATGTCATTAGAAACGGGAATAGTCCCCGAGGATTGGCATACTGCGCGTGTTGTTCCATTGTTTAAAAAGGGTTCTAAGAGTAAACCTAGCAATTATAGACCTGTTAGTTTGACTTCAGTGGTGGGCAAATTAATGAAAAAGATACTTAGAGATAATATATATAAGCATCTGGATAAACGGGGTCTGATTAGGAACAGTCAACATGGATTTGTGCCTGGAAGGTCATGTTTGCCTAATCTTCTTGAATTTTTTGAAGAGGTTACTAGGGAAATTGACGAGGGTAAAGCAGTGGATGTTGTCTAAATGGACTTTAGTAAGGCCTTTGACAAGGTTCCTCATGGAAGGTTGGTTAAGAAGGTTCAACTGTTGGGTATAAATGCAGGAACAGCAAGATGAATTCAACAGTGGCTGAATGGGAGAAGCCAGAGGGTAATGGTGGATGGCTGTTTATCGGGTTGGAGGCAGGTGACTAGTGGGGTGCCTCAGGGATCTGTGTTGGGTCCTTTGTTGTTTGTCATGTACATCAATAATCTGGATGAAGGTGTGGTAAATTGGATTAGTAAGTATGCAGGTGATACCAAGATAGGGGGCTGTTGTGGATAATGAAGAGGATTTCCAAAGTCTACAGAGTGATTTAGGCCATGACTTCAGAATTAAAGGACAGAGGTTTAGGGGTAACATGAGGGGGGACTTCTTTACTCAGAGAGTGGAAGTGGTGGAGGCAGTTTCGTTGGTATCATTTAAAAATAAATTGGATAGGCATATGGATGAGAAGGGAATGGAGGGTTATGGTATGAGTGCAGGCAGGTGGGACTAAGGGAAAACAAGTTGTGTCGGCACGGACTTGTAGGGCCAAGATGGCCTGTTTCCGTGCTGTAATTGTTATATGGTTATATGGTTATATGGCTAGATGCAGGAAGATTGTTCCCGATGTTGGGGAAGTTCAGGACAAGGGGTCACAGTTTAAGGATAAAGGGGAAATCCTTTAGGACCGAGATGAGAAAAACATTTTTCACACAGAGAGTAGTGAATCTCTGGAACTCTCTGCCACAGAAGGTAGTTGAGGCCAGTTCATTGGCTATATTTAAGAGGGAGTTAGATGTGGCCCTTGTGGCTAAAGGGATCAGGGGGTATGGAGAGAAGGCAGGTACAGGATACTGAGTTGGATGATCAGCCATGATCATATGGAATGGCGATGCAGGCTCGAAGCCTACTTCTGCACCTATTTTCTATGTTTCTTTGTTTCTATAAGATCGCCTCTCATACTGCTGCGATCCAAGGAATAATGTTCTTGCCTGCTCAACTTCTCCCTATAGCTCCGGCCCTTAAATTCTGAAAACATCCTTGTAAATCTCTGCACCCTTTCCAGCTGAACAACATCTTACCTATAACATCTTTCCCATTCCTATATAATGGAACTTACCTGTGTAAAGTGCTTTGTGAAACAGGTGCAAAGTTTATTTTTGTGAATGTGTTGAAAATGTGTTTCTTTTCATTTCTGATTGTTAGAGGAAACAGTATAAAAGTAAAATGTCAGTAAACTATTTGCCTGGCTGGTGTTGCCAAGCTCAGCCTGCCCATAGTGGGATAAAATGGTCACCAGAATGTTAATTTGTGGGAGGATTTGAGTGAGTGTGTATAAGGGTGTGCGAGTGTGTGTGAGAGTGGACGTGCGAGGGAGAGTGTGTGTGTGAGAGCAAATGTGCGAGAGTTTATGTATGAGAGAGTGATTGTGAGAGATTATGTGAGAGATTGTATTTGTAGGAGTGTGCGAGTATGTGTGTGTGTGATTATGCATGAGTGTGGGTGAGTGCATGTGTGAGTGTGTGTGTGTATGAGAAATAGTATGTGTGTGCAAGAGATAGTGTGTGTATGAGAGAATGTGTGCGTGATAAAGAATGTGTGCCTGTGAGAGTGTGGGTATGTGAGAATGCATTGGTGCATGAGAGAGTGTATTGTGAGAGAGAGTGCATCTGTGTGCGTGTGTGAGAAGGTGTGTGTATGTGAGAGTGCATGCATGAGGGGGTGTGAGAGCACAGGTATATGAATATGTGAGAGAAAGTGTGTGTGTGAATGAGAGAAGGTGCGTGTGTACATGTGGATGATTGTAAAACCATTTCATATATTGATATTCTTAAACATTCAATGAATTGTGTGTTTGACTCATTATTTAGGTAGTTGTGGGCCGTATTAAATGACATCAAACCGTGAATGATTATTGGTGAATTAATGAGACTCCACAATGCCTACATTTCTGTGGATGACTAGAATGTAAGCATCATTCTTTCAGATTGACTCCAATGTCAATAGTAATTAAGCACTGGTGGTATGAAGATTATTATACATCCAACAAATTTGGAGACGGTGTGTATAAGTCAGTGCTTTTACTGCAATCTTTAAGTAGGTGCAATTCATAAAAAGTGCCAGTTTGCAGATATTTCTGTCATTCTTATTTATTCAAATAGTGGGTAGGATGGATGTGATAGCCTTACCATAAGCTTGTATGCATTAATTTTGTTGAAAAATAGATTTGCCTGATGCCTTGTTAAGATAGGTGTTTGCATGTGTGCGGTTTTACAATTGATTAACACTAATATTCTGTCACTGAAGCATAAATTGTTGGGCATAGCTGTAGAATATAAAGCACTCATTGGGAAATATAGCTAAAGCACTGTGAATAAAGGAATGAAATACAAAGAGGTCCACAGATGTTGGTAACTTTTTAGTTCTTCAAATTACCAATTATTGCGAGCATTAAATCAGCCCATCATTTGTATATGAAAGAGCCATCCCTTGAAGCATTTTTCTCCCGTGTCCTGGTAATATACTGTAGTTCGTCAATAGCCTGCAAGGAGAAATGTCAGTGCTGAACATTGGGCTGCTTCAAGTGAGAACTAAGGTCGTGGAGAGGTCATGACGCAAACACCGACAGATTGGCACAAACTAACTCCGCCACTGAAACAATGCAGGCATCATATCCACTTCTATATACTAATCCAAAACAATCAATCATAATGTTGTCTGGTTTCGTGCAGGTAACTGGCAGGGAGTAAATTAATTAGAAAGTATGGCCTTGCTTGAGATTACCATCCACAAATTAAAATGATTAACAATGTTCATTCAATTTTTCTCAGTAAAAATCTCATTGGCTTTGCCCAGGTTTATACTCCAGAGGTAAAACAGCCTCTCATTGACCTGAAACACCTCATGGCGGTTGTGGTGCTGTGCTGAAAATAATCTCCTAACAGCTGGCAGTTTGTGATGAATTGTGTGCCTGGTATATACAAGGAGAAATACTTTGCACTGAAGGTGCTTCTCTCTGGAGGTACATCTACTTAAACGCTTACACCATTTTATTTTGTGTTTTTTCAATTTATTTTTTTTGCTGGATTGTAAATTTTGCGATATCCAAATCCCTGTACAATCACAGTTTCCAAATAACAGAAAAAAAATAGTTCACATATTTTAGTTGCAATTACTAATTTTAGTGAAGAACTCTTTGGAGAAGTAAATTGTAAATTCTTGATGGCTTAGTGAACAAATCTCCAGTGCAAACAACCAAGTAAGATCCAAACCTCTGCGAGTTATTCTCTGTGCTGGAGAGGGTTCAGAGTAGATTCACCAGTGTGTTGCCTGGATTGGAGTATGCTACAATGAGGGTGTGGATAGTCTGGGTTTGTTTTCCTTGTAGTGGGGATGTATAAGACAAGAGGTCATAGGGTTAAGATGAGAGGTAGGAGGTTCAACTTAGTTCAGTTTAGAGATATAGCAATGGTACTTCTACCCACCAAGTCCGTGCCGATCAGCAATCCCCTTATATTAGCACTACCCTACACAATTGGAACAATGTATAATCTTTACCAAAGCCAATTTAACATAAACCTGAACATCGTTGTAGTATGGGAGGAAACCGGAGCACCCGGGGAAAAGCCACGTGGTCACAGGGAGAAAGTAATAACTCCGTACAGACAGCACCTGTGGTCAGAATCGAAGCCGGGTTTTCTCAACTTCCATAGCTGCTCTGCGTAAGTGGGGGAGAGAGAGAAGGGGAGAGAGAGAGAGAGAGAGAGAGAGAGGGGGGGAGAGAGAAAAGGAGAGAGAAAGAGAGGAGAGAGTGGAGGGGAGAGAGAAGGGGAGAGAGAAGGGGGAGAGAGAGGAGGGAGAGGGAGAGAGAGAGAGGGGGGAGAGAGAGACAGGGTGGCATAGAGAAGAGAGGAGAGAGAGAAGGGAGAGAGGGGGGAGAGAGAAGAGGGGAGAGAAAGAGAGAAGATCCCGCCTCAATCTTCTAAGTACTCTCTAGAATTTTTTTGAGGGGGGATCTTATAGAAACTTACAAAATTCTTAAGGGGTTGGTCAGGCTAGATGCAGGAAGATTGTTCCCGATGTTGGGGAAGTCCAGAACAAGGGGTCACAGTTTAAGGATAAAGGGGAAATCTTTTAGGACTGAGATGAGAAAAACATTTTTTACACAGAGAGTGGCGAATCTCTGGAATTCTCTGCCACAGAATGTAGTTGAGGCCAGTTCATTGGCTATATTTAAGAGGGAATTAGATGTGGCCCTTGTGGCTAAAGGGATCAGGGGGTATGGAAAGAAGGCAGGTACAGGATACCGAGTTGGATGATCAGCCATGATCATATTGAATGGCGGTGCAGGCTCGAAGGGCCGAATGGCCTACTCCTGCACCTATTTTCTATGTTTCTATGAATCTCACTATACCTTGGTACACATGATAATAAAGAAACCATCAAACCATTTAATGTGACAAGACACTGCCAAAGGCCAACTAACAACTTGGAAGTCCTATTGAGCCAGCTTTGTTCCAGAGCCAAACAGATTAACAGTGCTTGTGTGCTATTTTGTCTCTCTCTCATGAAGCACATGAAAACTGATGGGGAGTAAGAAAACAAACCAAAACAGTAGGTGCTGTTATTGGAATTTGTCAAAGGCTGGTGGAGAGAAAGCACACATATTTCCTAAGCACTTTCTGATTTTAAAATCAACATACAGGTGCACAACCTTTTATCCGAAAGCCTTGGGACCAGACACTTGTCGGATTTCGGACATTTTCGGATTTCCGAATGGAAGATTTTTAGCGTAGATTAGGTAGGTAGCGTGGGCGGCTTGAAAAGTCTGGAGCGGCTGCCTCCTCCCTGGAGACCGGGGAATCATTGCATACATGTTAGTCAGTTAGTTTGGAGGGATTTTATGTGGTGGTGGTGGGGTGGGTGGGTGAAGGGGGAAACTTTAATTCTTAGTCCCCTACCTGGTCAGCTACTCCCAACATCGCGTAGCTGGGGGCTCCGTCTGGCCGCGGGCGGCGCCGGTTGTAGCTCCGACCCCGGCAACTCTACCCCTGGCTGCGAGGCGCTCCAAATCCAGCGCCGCCCGCGGTCAGACGCCTGCAGCCCCAGCTCCGCGAATGTTGGAAGAAGGCGGCCTCCGTGCCCTGGAGCTTACCGCACAGCGACCCGGTAAGGCATTGCCCGCTCCCCGCTGGTATCCCAGAGCTGCGACGCCGCCGACTACCAACATTTGCGGAGCTGCGGTGGGGGGCGTCCGACCGCGGGCGGTGCTGGATTTGGAGCGCTTCGCAGCCAGGGGTAGAGTTGCCGGGGTCGGAGCTACAACTGGCGCCGCCCGCAGCCCCAGCTGGGAGTTGGCGGCCACAGCGCTGCGGAGCTTACTGCACGGCGACCCGGTAAGGCATTGACCGCTCCCTGTCTCTCCGACCAGGTAGGGGACTAAGAATTAAAGTTTACCCCTTCAACCCCCCTTCACATAAAAGCCCTCCAAACTAACTGGCTAACATTTAAGCAATGATTTACAAATGTTTAAGTGTCTCCCCGGGGAGGAGGCAGCCGCTACAGTAGTACAGACCTGGGTTGACCGTGGGTCGTTTCGGGTCAAGTTTGGCGCCAAACGCGAGCTTTGGTGTGCAGACGACATCCTGGAAAAAATGGCCGGTTTTCGGAGTTTTTCGGTTTCCGGAACACCGGATAAAAGGTTGTGCACCTGTACCAGGATGGCATCTTTAAAAATAGTTGATAGCAACTGAACAGAATGATAAGAAGTTGATGCACTTCTCCCTCTTTAATCCAACTCAGGCTTTCCCTTCACATAAATGAATTGTTCTTTGAAACCAAAAACAACGATTGTTAAGAATTGCACTACTTAAAAAATAATCAAATTCAGTGAATCTGAAATCTGAAAAATTAAATTGCATGTACAGGTACTTCCAATTTGTACTCTGCTAAAACCTGACCTGAAGAACATTCATTGGTTAAAAACAGATTGAACATGATAAAGTAATATGGTTATAACTAATTATTATTTCAGAATTTAAAGAGACTGCAAATTCACTTTTAATCTACTATTTCCTTTTAGTTCATTTTGTACATTTTTCTCTGTCCTTTTACTGACTAAACATTTTTTCTATATTAAAAACAGAATATGTTGGGAACTGTCAGTGGATCAGACAGCATCAATGGAAAGTGAAATTGTTAACATTACAGGTTCAAAACCATTTGTCAGAACTGAAAAGGGGAGTGGTTTCCTTCGCAGAAAATGTGAAGGCGAGGCATGTGGAACTAAGGGAATATCCCTGATTGGATGAAAACAAATGTTGTAAAGTGACGGCTAGAATTGGATTATTATTCTTTGTTATTTGTTGGTTAATAACAGGGCTATGGTGACATGTGCAGCTGGTCAGGGTGTACTAATGGAGACATTAAAAAAAATAAAAATAATACCATTAGAGAGGCAGAGTTTATAGGAGACGAGATCAAGGGGGACCCGTTGGGTCCCGTCCCCTCAACGTCCAGTTGTGGTGTCAGAGGGGGGGGGGGGGGGGGCTGGGGGTGCGGGGGGGGGGGGGGGGGGGGGGGGCAGGCTGCCTGCAGCATCACACACACACACTAACCAGCCCCCACACTCACTAACAACCCCTCCCCCCACACACACACTAACCCCCCTTGATATTATATAAATATTATTCATTCGCTCTTTTTACCCCATCCCCCTCTATCCACTCACGCATAAACCCCAATGGGACAGGCGGGGCTAGAGAGGAGGATTAAGTTTCAGGTTGCAGGTTTAAGTTTCCTTCCAGTAATCAGTGTATACAATACCACTGAAGTACTGACACTTGGGATGAGGCCCCATTTCACTTTATTATGCGCAATACCCATGACAGCCAGGTATGATCGAGATCGCCAATGAGGAAAAGGCATCACAATTACCCGAGTCCCTGCGATCGACAGAGGAAATGCAGGTCTCCATAGACGGCCTTTCCCAGAGGGAGTGATGTCCGCTATGATCAACTTCCCATCGCGCTGTCCCATACCTTCACCCACGCCCACGCGGAGATAATGGCCTCCGCCGCAATGTTCTAGATCTTCAAGGGTCCCAGCGGAGCGCACAGCTTGACCTGAGCAGCAGTTTAAAAACGCTAAGTGACAAATTCAAAGAAGTGAAAGTTAAGAAGCCAAGAAGTACAGAAGACAGATCAGGTGTGTCGTCACTCGCAGCGTGAGCAGAGGCAGGCAGAGCCATTGTGACCGCGCGAGCAGCGGCAGGCAGAGCCATTGTGACACCATCAACGAGACCATCTTTTACCAAGTTATTTGAAATTTTTGAACATTTTCATAAATAACTTGGGAAATAATGCATCAAATTTTCAGATGAGGCGATTTTTGACATCATGGTGTAAATCTCTATCGGAATATATAAAAATTTCACCGTTAGCGTGTCGTATTTTCGAGGAGATATGAATCACAGATGAAGACACACACAACACACAACACACACACACACACACACACACACACACACACACACACACACACACACACACACACACACACACACACACACACACACACACACACACACACACACACACACACACACACACACACACACACACACAAAAACATCCACATCCATGATCAGAGTTTTATAATTATAGAGATATGCAGGGCAAGTTACTACCACAGAGTTATGGGAGCCTGGAATGCGCTAGTGGTGGAGTCAGATACAATAATGGCATTTAATTATAAATAGACACATTCCGGACATGCAGGGATTGGAGGGATATGGACCATGTGCAGGCTAGCAAGATTAGTTTAACTTGACATCATGTTTGATGTCCCAACATCAAATGTCCCAACTCTTGTTTGAAAAGGTGCCCTGGGATTATTTAATCCATATAAGAAAATGAAAATTTTAATGGATGATCTGAATGACAGAACTGCCGCGGTATAGCAGTTCCTCAGTACTGTACTGAAGGAACAGTCTAAATGTAATCTTATTTTCTTGAACCAAAGATTATGTGGAGAAGGCAGCAGAGTGAGGTTGAGAGGGATAGATAGATCAGCCATGATTGAATGGCAGAGTAGACTCAATGGGCCAAATTCTGCTCCTATGACATGAACATGAACTAAACCATAAACCAATAACTTAATAGCTCAGGATTATTTTTTTTTACCGTCACCAAGGTATATTCGTCTGCCATATTCAGACATAAAATACAAACAGTATGACATGGTTTTATATTATCTCAAAGCCATCCTATTTAGCTTCAGAGAGGTTTGATTATTCTAATTGTGCAATACGCCCAAATCTACAAATCTCTAGGATATCAAAATGTCAATACTGCCAAATTGAGAGACAGGGGTATAGTTTTGGAAAACCAAGCAAAGTACCTTTCTGCATATTAAAAAGCCCAAATAAAGCAAAAATAATCTTGGGAATGTGGCTTCAGAACGTTCTGAAGAGATTCCTTGAAAGAGTTGGTTAGAAGCTGCTTCTCTGCAGTGGCATTGTGCTGGATGTTTCTTCAGTCAAAGGCATTGAGGCACAATTTCTACTTGCTCTTCACTGGGTATGTTTACAGCATGCACAATTCCTGAGAGTCTACCTGCTAAGGAGCAGAAATCTAGGGCATTCATTGTTGAGAGACACCAGTAATTTTCAGGTGTTTCCATATCATTCTTTTGACGGAGTCCATGCTCTCTGTTACCCACAAAATGGATCCACACAACTGATTTTGCAGGGAATATGGAGAAATGTAGCACAGATATCGTGGAATTTATTCAGTTCTGCCAATGCATTAATGAGAGGTTGGTCAGGTTAAACCCCTGTCTCACGGTGCGAGCTGACCCACGAGGTACCCCGAGTTTAAAACAAGTTTAACTCGTGGTAAGTACGTACAATTAACGTAGCTGGAATGTCGGAACTTGTGACCAGGCTTAAACCTAATGAGAAAGCTAAGCTTGCTAAAGAGTTCGTGATATATCTATTTTATCCTTTAATCTTGGACGAGGTTTGGCAAAACAAGTCGCCAAGTTTGGATGACGTTTTCAGAAGGTTTGTCTAAGATATATTACATCTTCCAATTAGTGTTGGTGATGGTCTTTTGTCCTGCAGGGTTCGTAATTGGGCCTTGATATCCCTAAGTTGTTCATCGTTACGATTATTAGAAAGTTAGCATTTAACAAAATTGACCTTATGTACTTTAGATATGCGAGAGTAATATTTTTAGGGTTAGGGTAAGGTCCATAATGGTAGGACACGTAATAGACATCTTGAAACCATTGGTAATAACATGGCAGGGGTTAATGTCAGTGGATGGGAGAAAGTGTCCATTCAGTCAACTATCCTTCCAGTGCAAGTTTTGCTTATTATAAAGATAGTCTCAACTCCAACTGGGGAATTAAGCGGTTGAACACATTTTTTTAAGCCCAACTTGAAAGGTAAAGGTAATACATTTGCTCTGGTCTCTGGAATGCAGGCTTCGGGGACATGATCTGTCGCAGGTGCCGCTGTCTTCTAATGTTCGATTACAGATATCTGGATGGATGACATAGACTTTAGGGATTTGTAAAATTTTGGTAATCCACTATCTGGATATCTTGATAGTTCTCCATCGGACTCTGTTGAAAGAGAAGAGGCAACGGGATACACGCACTTTGCAAACTAACGCCATTTGGAAGGCAGCACTTGTGGCTCCCAGCTGAAGACGATCCTGACCACACGTCGGGGCCTCATCCCTGCGTCCCCTTCCTACTCGCTGGGGCACCCGTTCCTGCTTTAGAAATTCACCTGGTTCTGTGTCCCGCACTCTTTTTACATTTACCGGGGCACTGTTATAAAGAACAGTACAGCACAGAAAGAGGCCCTTCAGCCCATAATGTCTGTACCATTATGATGCCAATCTAAATGTACCCTGCCTGCCCGCACATGAGCCTCTACTCCCTGCCCGCTCATCCATATGTTGGTCTAAATGCCTCTTAAAAATTGATGTTGCGTCTGCTTGCATTACATTCCCTGGCAGTAGAATCCAGACGCCCACTCCAACGTGTGGAAAACACTCGGGGTCTCGCATCCTAATCCTGTGCCCTCTAGTATTTGAGAATCAGGGTCGGGTAATCCCTCTAGTTCCCCGCGCATTCTTGAAACCTAGGGCTGATAGTAATAATTATCATTCTACCGTGTAACGTTTACACACGATAGCTAGTCCGGTACCAGGTGTTACGAGTGTAGAGAATTAAAGGAGTTTTATTGTAAAACAGACACCTGGAAGCAAGAGTGAACAGGTAAGACTCCTTTAATTCGAAGCATTAGCGTTGCCGGACCAACGGGTGTTTTAAATTAGTGCTCCATTACATATTGAATTCACTATTCTTTCTTTGAATGTTTCACAGAAGAATAACACATTTTGTGGTAAGAAGGAGCGTCGGACACAGACGTGGGAGAGTTTAGCTGAGTGGGAGGTTCACTCGGGAGAGGAACTTGGTAACTCGGGAGTGGAACTTGACACATCGCGGAAATGAGAAGTAAACGGCAAACTTTCACACACACGTGGGAACTCGGTTAAAATCTTGATCATACACTTGGAATCTCGTACACAACCACGAGTCTTTCACTCGGGGTACCTCGTGGGTCAGCTCGCACCGTGAGACAGGGCTATTAACTGAAGGCTTTGGTATTTATTCATATGCTGATACATGAATCAGTCCAATGGAGATGTTTGGAGTTGCCAGGCCCATCATAACATGTTCATGCAATGAAAATTTAACTTGGGCATACCAATCAAAATCGAAATATTGCAGATGCTAAAACTATGAAATATTCTGTCAGTGAAGAGTGAGAAATAGAATAAAAGTTTCAGTCAACGATCTTTCATTGCTAAGTCATTGATGAGAGAGGTCATCAATTTGAAACATTAATAGCCCTGTCCCACAGTACAAGTTCATTCAAAGAACTCTCCCGAGTTTAAAATTAAATCAAACCCGTGGTAAGCACGGAGAATGAATGTAGCGGGTACGTCGGAGCTTGGGGACGTCGCTTAGTGGCTCGTAACGCTAACGGCAGGTACTCGGGAAGACTCGCTAACAGCAGGTAAGTACGGGAAGACTCGTGAAGATTTTTCAACATGTTGAAAAATGTCCACGAGAGCCCCGAGTACCAACGAGTGGCCATTACCATAAATCTCTGAGTTCGAATCAAGGCAATCTCGGGAGAGCTCTTGGAATGAACTCGTACCGTGGGACAGGGCTTTAACTCTGCTTATCTCCACAAGTGATGCCTGCAGTATTTCCAGCATTTAATGTTTCATTTTATTATTACCGTAATTATTATAGTATGCCATTTATTATGTGTGTTTCAGGTTGTACGCAGTTGTTGCCCAAAGAGTGCTGAGTTAACTTTATCACTTCATTATAATGGAAATATCACATCGATTTTCTGTAATGAAGAGTTTGTTCTCAGATCTCCCTCAGAATTGATAATTATAGTCTTTGTCTGAATATTGAATAGAGATTTGAAAGTTGGTAATTATACAACTATATGCTCCCATTTTTTAATCATATTTTGTTTGAACTCAACCATGAAAACCTTGAAAAATCTAACCGTTCTTGTCCAAAATTATCTTTTATAATTTACTACTTTAATGTTAGTAATGATTTTCTTCTTTACTTGTAATCTGAAATTAAATTTGCGTAACTTCTTCTTTTAAAATCCAGACAATTATTTCTTCTTGTTTGCTAACATATTTCATTTAAGCATATTTTTAATCTAGTGTCAACCTCTCTCACAGATTCCAATTAACTAATTAACTATTGCCTATTCCCGGGAACAAATAGATATGGGTGCCTATCACCTTGATGTCCAAATGAGTAAAAAGTGCTGGAGGAACCTAATGAGTCAGGCAGAATCAGTGAAGTACAATGTACTGATGATATTTTGGGTTGGGATCCGTGTTTAGAGAAGAGGTCCTGACCAATGATATCTGCATCTCCCTCTCCCCTGACTCAGTCTGAAGAAGGATCTCGACAGTGCTGGCTCGAAGTGCCTAATGGCCTACTCCTGCACCTATTGTCTATTGACCCGAAATGTTACCCATTCCTTCTATCCAGAGATGCTGCCTGTCTCACTGAGTTACTCGAACATTTTGTGTCTTTCCTGACCAATGATGTTGTCTGTCTATATCCCGCCACAGATTCTTCTTGAACTGCTGAGTTCTTTAAGCCCTCTGTTTTTTGCTCAAGATTCCAGCATCTGCAGTCCCTTGCGTTTCCACCTCACAAGTTAGAGTATCTAATTGGGTCACCAAACTTATAATCCATGTATAAGTTGGCATATCCATCGAAAATTGAGTTACTATGAAAAAAGTGGAGGAAGCAGGGATAATAGACAATATAGGTGCAGGAGTACGCCATTCGGCCCTTCTAGCCAGCACTGCCATTCAATGTGATCATGGCTAATCATCCCCAATTAGTACCCCGTTCCTGCCTTCTCCCCATATCCCCTGACTCCTCTATCTTTAAGAGCCCTTGGTTTATCTCTTGAAAGTATCCAGAGAACCGGCCTCCACCGCCCTCTGAGGCAGAGAATTCCACAGACTCACAACTCTTTGTGTGAAAAAGTGTTTCCTCTTCTCCGTTCTAAATGGCTTACCTCTTATTCTTAAACTGTGGCCCCTGGTTCTGGACTCCCCCAACATCGGGAACACGTTTCCTGCCTCTAGCGTGTACAAACCATTAATAATCTTGTGTGTTTCAATAAAATCCCCTCTCAGACCAGGGGAAGTATGTAGTAGTAAAACGTTCCTCTGACTGTTGGAGCCATCTAACACACCTGCCCTTAAATTGGCTGTTGTAATTGCAGATGCCTAGCTGTAATCTCAATAAACCACTTCCATCCACATCATCTTCAGTTTTTACCATTCAACTCA
The DNA here is from genome assembly GCF_028641065.1 of Leucoraja erinaceus. Taxonomy (NCBI): domain Eukaryota; kingdom Metazoa; phylum Chordata; class Chondrichthyes; order Rajiformes; family Rajidae; genus Leucoraja; species Leucoraja erinaceus. The sequence continues at coordinate 24,078,620 of NC_073382.1, read as the reverse complement.
TTCCACCATTCAAAAATCTTCTTTCAAACAGCTTCTTTCATTGCTTCTTTTAAGTCGTCTCAATTTAATTGGGGAAAATGAAAAATGTTGTCTTAAAAAGTAGAAAGGAAAAAGGAGGAGGAGGAGCCCGAGGGCTGAGGGAGAGATAGGAAGGGGAGGAGACAGCAAGGGCTAACAAAATTGGGAGAATTCAATGTTCATGCCCCAGTCGATGAAATATGTGTTTCAGTGAGAGTCTGTCTGTGTGAGACGTGTACTCCTGCAAACGTCAGTGTCCATGGGTAACGTACTTCTATGAGTCAGTCTGTATGGGACAGGTACCCCAGTAGGACTTGGTGTCAGTGGAATATGCACTTCAGTGAAAGTCAGTCTGTATTGGTCACATACCACAGTAGATTCGGTGCTCATAGAATTTAACTTTAAAGCCAACGGCGAACTGCTTACACACTCTGCTGGCTTATGAATAAACATTGTGCATATCTTGCACAGTTCCCTCAGGAGTTCATGAGAAAAAAACTCTTCCAAAGTCACAGCAAGGCCTTGCAAAAATAGCACTACAGAAAGGAGCATGATCCAGAACAAGCTCCATTCTCAAAAGAACTAAAAAAAAAAAATACTGACCCCCTGACAGAGTAATTCTCCCAGTACTGGTGACTCTTGGAGCAGCCAAAATCTCTGCTGGCTTTTTAAGATTTCTGACCTTCAGAAACATCTAAACTTTTGAAGACTGTTGAAAAATTAAGATTATTCCAAATAAACAGAAACACCAAAAACATTAAACATTCAGAATAATGAAGAGTCTCTTTTCTTATGAAAATACACAATTGTGGGCTGGCTTAATAGAGAGAATGGAAGGTTTTGGATGGAGTGGACCCAGAGAGAAGGTTGCCTCATGTGAGAATCAACATTATCTGAGGGCATGAGTAAAGAATCATGAATATCGAAAACTCAGTAGTGAATGGCAAAGACACTCCTTTACCCAAGGAGTGGTGAGAATAGAGAACTTGCTTCCACGTGGAGTGTTGGAGGTGAGTAGGATACATGCATTGATGGGGATGCTGGATGAGTAAATGAAGGAAATGTTAAAGCATCGTCTGGGAACAGCTCCATCCAAGACCGCAGGAAATTGCAGAGAATGGTGGACGCGGAGTAGTGCTGAATTTAATGCTTCTCTAGAATTCATTTCTTTACATCTCTTCACAACTTTTCAAGATGCTCCTCAAGGGATACCACTTTGACCAAGGGTTTAAACCCCTGCTTTGGTATCAGTATGCAGCTGTGTTTAATAATCATCCAATGAATAGGATATATTGCTATGATAAAAGTTCTGTAAAATAATGCAGGTTGCTATTATTGTCTCTTGGTTTGTGGGTTGGATGTTGGATGATCCTCAGTAATATTCTTCTGGATGGCAGCAGCTTTGTTGGAGACAATTATTCCCATGTTTCTGTTGCAGGTTCAAGAAGGTGGCATCTATCATTAAGGATCCCCACCATCCATCCCTGCTGCCTTCTCGCTACCTTCGGCGGGCAAGAGGTACACAAGCTTGAAGTCCCAGACCACCAGGTTCAGGAACAGCTACTTTCCTACAACTATCAGATTCCTGAAACTATCTGTACAACCTTAATCTTACCTTGGCAATCGAACACTAGGCACAGGTGCAAAACATGGACTTGATTTCTAATTTTGTACTTTTGCATGAATGTTTCGTTTTTTGCACAGGCTTATCATTTACACGGGCTTGTAGAATTGACGTCAAATCTATGTATAATCAATGTTTTCTGTGTGCTATCTGAGTCTATGTGCCTGTGATGCTGTTGCCAGCAAGTTTTTCATTATACTTGTGCCTGACCCTACCTGAGCTATATGACAATAAACCTGATTTGACTTGTGGACATTGTCGCATCCAGTGATTTGAATGGAAGTAGGGATCTAGGCAACAAGGATGATGAGTGGTTATCTACTGGTGCTCTCTATGTAATGTAATCTGTGGTGCCATAACGTTGGAGAATTGGCTGAAGATTGGAACTGAAGGTTTTCATTTGGTGGGCTTTCACATTTCACTCTGCATAGGGACTTTTTTCACCTACGACCAAAAGTTTCTGTAACGCTCCTGTAAAGCATACAGTAGTGTTCGTCCATATATTTTGTGCATCTTTAAAAGAACTGAAGAAAGTCTGAAGAAGCAGGGGCGGAAATCACTGTCAAACACGGGGGGGGGGCGGGGGGGGGGGGGGGCCTGTGGACGGTAGCATCGGGAGCTGACCTGGTTGGTGACTCCGTACTCCAGCACCAGCAGCTTCGTCCGCCCTGAATTGTGGGGCTTGAATCGGCCTGTTCGCGGGGCCTTGCATCGCCTGTCGTGGCTTAAAACCGGCTGCAGGATCTTCCATCGCCTGGTGGGGATTCAACATCAGGAGCCTCGATTGCCTCGATGCAGCAATTTGACCGCGGGGCGGTGGAAGATCCCGCGGACAATTTTAAGCTGCGTCAGGCCGAGCCGGGCGATGAAAGGCCCCGCGAACGGGCTGATTCAAGCTCCGCTGCATGATCTTTGCTCCACCAGGACGTCTCCCTCCTACAATCACCGCGCTCTATCCTCAGTCCCATCCCCCTACTTCCACCTCTGACCGACACCTCCCTCCTCCAATCATCGTGCTGAATCATCATGTCCTGCCCCCCCCCCACTGCCTGCTGACCATCGTCTCTCTCGTCCAATCGGAGCCCTCGATCATCAGTCCCACACCCATTGTCTCGCGGAAAGCGGAGATTGTTAATCGATTTTTTTTTCACCGAATTTCAAAATCCAGATTACAAAACATGGGGGTGATTGTCCCCCACCTCTCAAAACACGAGGGGGACGTGTGCCCTCTGCCCCCCCCCCCCCCCCCCCACGGGATTTCCGCCATGGTTCGTGACCCAAAACGTCACCTATTCCATTTCTCCAGAGATGCTGCTTTACCCACTGAGTTACTCCAGCTTTTTGTGTCTGCCTTCAGTTTAAACCAGCATCTGCAGATCCTCCCTACACATTCTTTAGCTGAACATCTGAGTTATGTGCTTGCTGCTGTTTTCAAGGTCACAATTGCCTTTCAACGTTTGCTTCTGGCTCATTCCAAGCTGCATCTGGGTAGATAAGCAAAGTAAACCAACCTGCTGTCGATCGATACCTTATTTACTGAACGAGGCATTCCTTCCCGTTGCCCATGGTGAACTGGCAGTATTAAGGGCGGGCTGTGCACTGTCCGTCAGTGGATTCCCAGAGCCCCAGGAGGTTATACATTGCACCTATCTAGACTAATACTCCGTTTGTACTGTGTCACTATCTCCATAAATTAGAGACGTTTCGACAATGTAAATACATTGCTGCCTGCAATTTATCAGGAGTGTATTATGCGAATTGTTCCTTGTTTCTAGTCAGCTGTCACTTGAAAGCAATCCATGATTGCCAGTGGTAATAGACCACATAGGGGAGTATTACAGGGCTCCGGGGCAATTAAAGTCTGTTTCACATTAGCACCAAGATAACTGAGTGCACCAGCTGAAAGCAGGTAGAGTGGGCAAGCACAACCCTGGGTCACTTGATGTATGCAACTAAACACTACTTAGGTTACTTGAACTGAGGCCTCCCACAGTGCAAGAGTTAGGTTTGCCCCCCAACGCAAGATTCCACCACTCACCCGTTCCCCCAATGCAACCCGTTCGCCTAACGCAACATTACACCACTCACGCATAGCCCCCAACTGCGCAGGCACGGCTCATTTCTCCTCATCCCCAGCACTCCCTCCTTCTCCTCTTCACCCTCCCTCTTAAATCCCAAGAGAGTCAAGTCAAGTCAAGTTATTTGTCACATACACATACGGGGAAGTAGAGCAAAAAGTGGCAAAGGGCAATGCTCGCGGACTTTTGGGCATATTCTTTTACATAATAAAAATAGGAAAGACGTTCTGTAGGTTAGGGTGAGAAAGGCGTTTACAGTCCGAATTGCCTCTGGAAGAAAGACCTCTCCATTCTCACCGGCAACGGAGGCGTTTGCCTGACCGCAGCGGCTGGAACAGTCCGTTGCAGGGGTGGAAGAGGTCTCTCATGATTTTTTTTGCTCTGGAGTTGCACCTCCTGTTGTATAGTTCCTGCAGGGGGGTGAGTGAAGTTCCCATAGTGCGTTCGACCGAACGCACTACTCTCTGCAGAGCCTTCTTTTCCTTGGCAGAGCAATTCCCAAACCAGATGGTAATGTTCCCGGACAAGATGCTTTCCACCGCCGCTGCGTAGAAGCACTGTAGGATCCTCGGAGAGGGAGGGGGAAGTAGAGAGGGAGGGGGAGGGGCATAGTCAAGGAGAGGGATGGGGGTAGAGAGGGAGAGGGAGGGGAGTAGAGAGGGAGGGGAGTAGAGAGGGAGGGTAGAGGGGGGGGGAGGGGGTATAGAGAGGGAGGGTAGAGAGAGAGGGAGAGGGGAGGGGTTAGAGAGGTTGGGATTGAGGGTAGAGAGGGGAAGGGAGGGTAGAGAGGGAGGGTAGAGAGTGGGAGTGTAGACGTGGCAACTAACCTACCTCCTCACCTCCCCAGGATCTTTGAAACTGCCGTTGGAGCGCTGGAGTGCCCCTCCCACCCGGAGTGGGCCGTCATGCTTTGCAAACTGTCATTGGAGCGCCGGGGAGCCCCTCCGTGCCAGAGTGGGGCATTGTGACGTCTTTTTTTTCCCGAAATGGGTGAATTTTTGGGCTGTTTATAAAACATTAAATGATTAATAACTTCGGAAATATAGGTGGGAATGCAACGGGAAAATGTTTATCGACACAATGGGAAAAATGTGAGTAGGATGTGTTAAAATGAAGGCTGTGGCCCAGTATTGGGAAGAAGTTAGGAAAAACAGGTTGACACATGGTGGCACAACGTGGGCATAAACAAGACAAAGACTTTTATAGAGATGTCCTGAAATGGAACAATGACATTCTTACTTGCAGCAGCTCAACAGATATGTATATTGAACTCTGAAAAACTCATTATAAACAAAAAAAAAAATATATATATATATATATGCCCCCATGTCTATATAGTTTGGAGCCTATTTGGAGGTTGTAGTGTTTAATAACTTGATGGTTGTAGGGAAGAAACTGCGGCTGAACGTGGACATTATAGTTCTCAGGCTACTATACCTTCTTCTTGATGGCAGGTGTGAAATGAGAGTATTGCTCAGGTGGTGCAGGACTCTGATGATGCTGGCTGCCTTTTTTGAGGCAGCGACACTTCTAGATCACTTTGGTGTTGGGGTGGAGAGTACCCATGATGAACAGATAAATGTTCATCACTTTTTGCAATATTCTTCATTCCTGGCCATTTGAGTTGCTGAACCATGCCCTAATGCAACCAGTCAGTATGCTCTCCACTGTGCACCTGTAGAAATTCGCAAGAGTATTTGTTGACAAACCAATTCTCCTCAATCTTCTCACAAATATGGCAGTAAAAATGTCAGCAACATTGACGTTTCCACTGTATTTGCAAGATTAAGAGGTCGCAAAGGCTAGCAAGAAACCTTGAGAAGTTTTATAAGAGAACAGAACAGTACAGTGTACAAAGGAACTGCAGATGCAGGTTTAAACTGATGATAGACAAAAATGCTGGAGTAACTCAGCGTGACAGGCAGCATCTCTGGAGAGAAGGAATGGGTGACATTTCAGGTCAAGACAATCTGAAGAATGGTCTTGATCCAAAAAGTCACCAAGCATTTTGTGGGTTTCTACAGTATAGAACAGTGCAGCACAGGAATAGGACCGTCGGCCTACAATGTCTGTTCAATGGTTAACTGCTTCCTTTATATCACGTGTGCCCAGGTACAGTGAAACACTTTTTTTTTTTGCATACATATCAGAAGATTATTGCCATACTAAGCACAATAAGTACACTGTAATAAATACATAAAAACAGCCGACTCTATATGCAATAGTTGACAGATTTTGGCGCCATTTTACAGTCTCAACTGTGGCTGGCCGTAAAGACAAGTGTTGAACGTGATACCCATTTGAACTAATCTCCTAAGTAGCGAGTTCGATGAGTTAGGCAGTGATGATGATGGAACGGCTATTTCTTTCAAAGTCATGACGAAAGGGCGCGTTGGATCTGCAGATGGTGGTGATGTTCCCATCTACTTCTTCCCTTAGTTCCCTTACATTCCATCATACTCCTGACTTCTCCCTTCTTGATGGCTAGCAAATTTTGAGGTGACAGGACACAGTATTAAGGTTGAAATTCTCCTGTTGAGTTTGTGGTCAGTTGTGTTGGCCAGCAGGGCACACAGCGTTGATATTTGAATGCCAAGGGGAGGTGATTAGGTGGGGGTTTCTGGAGCACTAGTATGGGTGTTGTGGGCTGAAGGGACTGGTTTCCAGAGGGCTAGTATGGACATTGTGAGCCGAATGGATTCTTGGGCTGGCAGCTAAGTCACTCAAGCCTGTTGTGCTGGCAACTCACTCACACATGGCTGGTGGGCTGGCAATTGACACGGCTTTCCTTGAAATTCCACTTCAAGCAGGGTGCAAGGCCACCAAATTCAAGTGCAGTTTCATATCATTTCAAGCAGGGTGCAAGGCCACGAAAGCCAGAGAGTCGTGACCTCTCCCTCCTCCATCTTCCAGAGACTGAGCCACGCCCACACTCTGGGTTTTATAGTCCCTCCCTCCCACCAGAAAGGGTGTGGCCTTCATGGCGTGATTGACAAGAGAGAGAATCTCAACATTTTTTAAACACTAATAACTCTTTTAGTTTACATCGATGGGAAAAATCCTCAGCACCTGATGAGCGGAGGGGCACTGAGTAAGGGCCAAAAATCACAGCCGTACGTGGTAGCGTTTTTTCTAAAATCAATATAAAGCGCAACCAGGAAGTGGTCAAGATTAAACTTTTAATTATATAGAAAGCAAGGTAACTTTAATGAGGTAAGGTGACTTTAATGAGGCAAAGCCACTTTAATGAGACAAGGCAACTTTAATGAGGCAAGGCAACTTTAATTATGCAACACAGCTTTAGCATTTCCAAACCAAAGGCAACACAGCTTTAACATTTCCAAACCAAAGGCAACACAGCTTTAGCATTTCCAAACCAAAGACAACACAATTTTAGCATTTCCAAACCAAAGACAACACAGCTTTAGCATTTCCAAACTATATTTACTAACCACATTAAGGGCACTGACAGGTCAGTAAAACCACTCACAGTTTAATAGACATGTGTTCAGTGTTATTCACTGACGTGACCCTCTCGCTCCCCTGTCTTGCAGAGACTGACTGAGGCACTCAACATTTCCAGATTTTATAGTCCCTCCGGAAGGGGAGTGGCCTTCAGGAGAGAGAATCTCAACATTTTTCAAACACTAATAACTCTTTTATTTTTAATCAATGTGAAAAATCCTCTTGTCCTGCGCAGCAGAGGGGGACTCTGAGTAAGATGGCCAAAAATCACAGCCGTAAGTGGCAATGTTTTTTCTAAATCAATATACAGAACAACAGGAAATGGTCAAAATCAGACTTTTAGCAATATAGATAATAGTTTTTAGAAAAGTTGCTGAAGCCTCTTGCAGTGACGTCCTAGAGCAGGAATAGTTGTCCTTTGCACTCCTTTGTGTGTGGTATACACCAAACACTGGAATACTTTTCCCTTTGATGTCCACTTACTTCAATGTTACCAGGGCACCTGGATGCCATGGTCAGTCAAATAGTGCCTGGATCTCAAGGGCAGTTGCTTTTTAGCTTAATTGGCTTTGGTAAAGGTTGTAAATTATTCCTAGTGTGTAGGATAGTGCTAGTGTGCGGTGATGGGTGGCTGGCGCGGACTCAGTGAGCCGAAGTGCCTGTTTTCGTGCTGTATGTCTAAACTTAACTGAACTAAACTAAACTAATAGTTTCCATCACTATGTTGATGATTGAGAGCAAACTGATTGAGCAATAATTCATCAAAATGGACATTCTGCAAATTGTGAACAGGATGTATTTGGATGTGCTGTGTTGGTATATACCATGTTTTTTTTGCCAAATGCGAATCCAGCAACTGTGCAGCAATATATTCATCAAAGATGCAACTATTTTTTAGCACAGCTCTTTGGCGTTCAGCCAGGATGTTGACTGGCCAATGGGCTTTGCTAAATCCAGTGCTCTCACCATTTCAATATCAGAAGCAGTGAATCAAATTGGTTGGGGACTGATTTCTGTGATGATAGGGATCTCAGGAGGAAGTCATAGTGGATCATTAATCCAGCACCTATGGCAGAACATGGTTGTGAATACTTCATTTTGGTCTTAGATATCCTCATGACACCAGAAAGAATGCATTCTGCCCATCCAGTCTATGCTGGATCTCAGAACATTTTCATGTCCTCTTCCTCCATTTATCTCCTTCCAATTTATTATTTCTCATGTTCCCATTAACTCCCCTCAGTTCTCCTACCATCCAAATTCTCTGTGCCAATTTATCTACCAGCACAATTTTGGGACATGGACGGAAATTAATGCAGTTGGGGTCCCGTGTATTTGCAGGAGAAGATGCTCTCTCATGCTGGGCCCATCATTGTCAGCAAGGGGATGCTTGTAGAGCAGTCTCCTCCCTTTACCTGTTTAATTGTTCACAACTATTCATGACTAGATGTGGTAGGATTGCAGAGTCATTGAGTTATGCCACTTGGAAACAGGCTATTTGGCCCACTTCATCCAAACCAACTGGTGGGTACCCATCAATATTAATCCTATCTTGCTGCATTTGGGGCACAACCTTCCCTGCATGGCTGATTCAAATGCTCATCTGGATACTTCTTAAAGGTTATCAGCGACTCTGCTTCCACCAGAATCTCCGGAGAAGTATTCCAGGTACTCACCACTTTCTGGATGAAAAGGTCCCCTCAGATCCATTCTAAATTTCTTGTCCCTTACCTTAAATCTATGTCCCTATCTATCTACTTCTGATGTGGTTATTAGTTTCCGGCAGTCTACTAAATCTATACCACTTATAATTTTCCCTGGAGCAGAAGAGGTTGATATCATTGAGGTACACCTCACAGGTATTGATTTCCCCACCATCTAAAGGAGGTGTTGCCTCCAAAGGTCAAAGACTCATACCATCCAGGCCACACTCCCATTTCCCTCTTCCCATCGGAAAGAAGGTGCACGAGTGAGAAAACCGTGATCACCAGGTTCAAGAATAGTTTCTTCCCAACAACTATCAGGTTCTTGAACACAAACAACATGAACCTCCACACAATGAACATCTACGGACTGTGTCGTCAGTCATGCAACAGACTTTGATCTTTAGTTTGACAATAATTAACTAATATCAATAATTAATCAATACCTAGTCCCTGTAAAAATAAATAAGCTTGCCTGACATCAAATGATTGTGAAGATGGGCCAGTTGGTTAGAGTGTCACAGTGCAGGAAGGAGACATTTTTGTTACCGTCCTAGCCCTAATGTTTCTCAAATGACACTTAAGAGACAGACATATGAGGATCTAATTAGGGCTGTTAATAATGGCCCAGCAACCTTGCTGACATTCAAAGCTCACATATGAAGAGCAAAATACTTGGACACAGTAATAAAACACAGAAGACAGAGAGAAAAGTAGATGGCATGGGTAAAAAATACTTGATGGTACTTTTTGGTTTGTAATCAATATTAATTTGCAACAGAGTTCCTAACAATTACATCCTTCACTTCATATGCTGTCTTCTCCATTATAAACTGCCTCTTATTGTCACATGCATTAATGACTTTGTTCCATTAACACTCAGCTAGCCTCAGCTAGCCTGACTTATTGTTATTTAGGAGAGTGATAGCCCATCTCCACCAATCGGCATGCCACCCTCTGGGCTAAATTAGCAACTGGTCTTTCCCTCAATTTCCAGAGCAGTCTCAGGAGAAGCTAAGGGTTTCCATTGTGGTGTAGGAATTTCAAGAAGAGCAACTTTGCTGTGCTGCATTAACTTGAAACATTGCTCACTTCCCCATCAAATTGAATTGTCCTTACCTTGTCAAAAGGAAGGTTGAGAGCTTGATACCAACAGCTGACAGCTTACTTGAAAGGGAATATCACCAATATTGAAATAAGCATTCTGGAAAATCCAGGTAAAAATGCATTAAAAGGCCAAAAGTTCACACTATTGTTGGAGACTATAGTATGTTCTATCCATAGCAACAAGCACTTTTATTTAAGGCAGTTGCAAGTGCATAGATACATTCGGGTATCTGGGACATACTGAGCTACTGCGATTGTCCTTAACCATTAGAGTTTGAACATTCTTAATGGCAGGTTGGCTTGTGAGGAAAGGTTGGACAGGCTCAGTGGTGTTGGGTTGATGGGATTGCTCTGAGAGGTGGCGTAGACTTGATGGGCTGAATGACCTTCCCCTATGTGAGAAAATATGAAAGTATAAAATCCCATGAGGATAAGCTCATGTGATTCAGAGGATTGGAAGGTGATTTGAAGGAAACACATGATCCTCAGGGATCTTAATGAGATGGATGTGGAGAGGGGGTTTCCTCTTGTAGGAGAGTCAAGAAGTAAGGCCTCATTGTTTAAAAATAATTTAACATCCTTTTTAGACTGAAATAAGATGAAATGTTTTTCCTCAGATGATTGTGGATCTTTGGAACCTCTTTTGCAAAGGGCTGTGGAAAGAGAGAAATATTTTTCATGCAGCAGTAAATAGACCCTTTAAATTTTGTTGTACCATGTGCAATGCCAATAAAGAGATTAATTCATTCATTCATCAGTAAGGAGTTAGAAGGTTGCCAAATGTAGATGGGAATATGGAGCTCAAATTACGGTCATGTTGAATGTGACAGTAGGCCTGAGTGGCCAAATGGCCTCTTATTTCATATAGTTTAGTTTCGACAGATAGACTAGAAAGACAGATAGATAGTTTCATTTAGATTAGATTACAGCGCGGAAACAGGGCCATCGACCCACTGTACACTAACACTATCCTACATACACAAGGGACAATTTACAATGTTACAAAGCCAATTAATTTAAAACCTGTACGTCTTTGGAGTGTGGGAGGAAACCAGAGATCCCGGAGAAAACCCACGCAGGTCACGGGGAGAAGGTACAAACTCTGTACAGGCTGCACCCGTTATCAGGATTGAACCCAGGTCTCTGCCGCTGGAAGGCAGCAACTCTACCGCTGCGATATATTTGTATGTACTGCAATTCCAAAATTCTGGGTAGGGTTTGTTGTACAGCTTATTCTCCTAATATCCCTTTGGATAAACCCAGCATAAATTATCATTGAATAACTTCACAGATAAATTTGCTTTGTTTCAATTTTCTACTGATGTCAGGTCCAGTGGGTATTACAATTTATTCTTGATTGCTTGAGCACAGTAGCAGATTGAGGAAGAAACAAAAGCACGAAGATTGCTGCTGTACCAGTTGATGACCGAAGTGATATACTTCCATATGTTTTGGAATCAAATAAAAGGATGATTATCATTCATAGATTTGCCTATTCATTAACCTTTGGATTAAATTACTCCTGATAACATGTTTCGCAGTGACAAACATGTCAAGAATGAAACACAACCATTATTTATGATTCAACAAAGCATACTAATGTGCAGCATGTGTCTATGTTATTAATTAGCTCTTAATATGCAAAGTAAGGTTTCTTTTTAATGTCATATATTTGACCGTGTGGCATTAGGCTGCATGAATAATCCATTAGTCTCAACTCAGAATTTGTTCTCAATGAATAGATTCTTTTTAACACTTTAGGAACTGAACTGAAATTTACTCCTAGAATTTCTTACTTCAAAAATATAGCACACCCAAGCCTTATGGAAAGACATAAAATGCTGGAGTAACTCAGCGGGACAAGCAGCATCTCTGGACAGTGGGAATGGGTGACGTTTTGGGTCGAGACCCTTCTTCAGACTGAGAGTCAGTGGAGAGGGAAATGAGAGAAATGGAAGGGTAAAGGTGTGAAAAATGAGAGATCAAAGGGGATGATGATCAAGGAAAATATTGTTTGCTAGGGGAAAGTGACAACAAAGCATACAATGTAAAATTTAATCATGCAGATAGTGAAGGAGGGTCTCGACCCAAAACATCACCCATTCCTTCTCTCCAGAGATGCTGCCTTTCCTGCTGAGTTACTCCAACGTTTTGCTTCTATCGACAGTCAGACTGGTCAGGTTGCAGTCCAAGAGAACTAATCCATATTAGGATTTTCTGTAATGTGAACTTTGACAAAAATAACAGGATTCATTGTTTTTTTTCACAATTTGCATTTATTTTGTTATTTTGTTCTCACATCAATTCTGTAAGAGTGATACATATTTTCCATATCTCACATTTTTTGAGAATGATTTGTCAATTCCACCAAGGTGAGTTTCCATTACCTGAACTACTGTAACGTGGAAATACACTATATTTCCCATCTGCTTCATAAGCTTAACTTTTGTACGATGGCCCCCATTTACCCCCATGCTCACCAATTTACACTGGTTCTCAGATGGACAATACTCAAGCCCAAAAATCAAGTATTCAGTGTTTTGTTTCATTCTGCATCACATAAATTAAAGTTGATTCATTCCAGACTATGATCATCCCTGTCATGTTTCTCTGGAAATATGAAATATGGATAGGCATTTCTGGGCGTGAGTTGCCCAATATCACAATGGGGTTTCCTTTGATCCGACTAGTGGAATTTAACTTACATTAAACATTATGAAAATGAAAACGAAATGAAAAACAAGAACACCTTTCTGCAATGCAACACCTTCAATGTGGCAAAAAATCATCCAGAAGTACTCCACAGGAGTGTTATAAATTAACTGAAGAGCAAAAATCTACATCTGAAACGAGAGCGTAAAGTGCTAGGGATACTTGGCAACTCTGTTTAGGGGGGACATCATTGAAACTTCCCAATTAGTGAAAGGCCTGTATAGGGTGGATGTGGAGAGGATGTTTCCACATGGGAGAGTCTAGGGCCAGAGGCCACAGCCTCAGCATAATAGGATATATCTTTAGAAAGGAGATAAGGAGAAATTTCTTGAGTCAGAGGATTGTGAATCCTTGGAACTCATTGTCACAGAAGTCTGCGGAGGTCAAGTCAATGTATATTTTTTATGCAGGGATTGACAGAATCTTGATTAGCATGGGTGTCAGGGGTTATGGGGAAAAGGCAGGAAAATGGGTTGAGAGAGAAAGATAGATCAGCCATGATTGAATGGCGGAGTATACTTGATGGACCCAATGGCCTAATTCTTCTCCTATCAATAATGAACATAAATCCAGGCAGTATTCACAAAGAGAGAACCAGAGTCCCTTCTACCCACTGAGGGAATTCACCTCCATCATCTTGACCACGCTCTACATCCCACTCCAGGCTGATGTCCATCTGGCGCTGGGGGAGCTGCACGCCGTGGTCAACAAGCACCAGATGGCTTACCCCGAGGCGTTTCCATCATAGCCGCGGACTTCAACAAGGCCAACCTGAAGCAATCGCTCCCTAACTTCCACCAACATGTCTCCTGCAGCGGGTCAAGCTACTACTGCTACATGACCATCAAAGATAGGCAGCAAAAAGATCGCATCCCCAGAGGTGAGGACTGCACAGAACTGGGGGGGCAGAGGAACAACTCCAGGACTGTTTGGAGACTGGAAAATGTTCAGGGACTCGGAAACGGACCTGAATGAATACGCCACAGTCGTTACAGATTCATCAAGAAATGTGTGGGGGACTGCATCCCAACAAAAACCTTCCTAGTGTTTCCTAACCAGAAGCCTTGGATGAACCAGGAGATCCACACTCTTCTGAAGACCAACTGGCTGGAGTTTTTTTACGGACATTTTCAACATCTCACTTCTGAGGTCTGAGGTTCCCACCTACTTTAAAAGGGCATCAATAATACCGGTGCCCAAGAAGAGCAAGGTGACGTGCCTCAATGACTAGCGACCAGTGGCACTAACGTCTGTGGTGATGAAGTGCTTTGAAAGGTTGATTATGGCGCTTATCAACTCCTACCTAGACAAAAACCTTGACCCACTGCAGTTCGCTTACTGTCACAACAGATCAACTGTAGATGCGATCTCACTGGCTCTCCACTCTGCTCTGGACCACTTGGACAACAAAAACTCATATGTCAGGCTGTTATTCATTGACTACAGCTCGGCGTTTAATACCATCATTCCCTCCAAGCTGGTTACCAAGCTCTCAGATCTGGGTCTCTGCACATTGTTGTGTTACGGCTGTGGTAATAACTGAAGCCTTACACCAAGATAAAGGTCCAAAGAGATAACTGCATGGACAGTTAAAATACTGGTTGTGCAGCGAAGCAGGAAACATAGAAATAGAAACATAGAAATTAGGTGCAGGAGTAGGCCATTCGGCCCTTCGTGCCTGCACCGCCATTCAAAGTAGAGGAACCACAGCCTTGTGTCTCCAATTGGAGGCCTGGTTTCATATCCCACTTCTGACACATGCTGTGGTAATACCTGAAACCTTACACCAGGATAAAGGTCCAAAGACTTTATTAACGACATAGCTTAGATAACTTCATGCTAGCACGTCTCTCTAATTCTAAGGGAAACAGGCAGGGAATATTACTGTAAAAGCAAGTGGGCGTAACTACAAAAGCACGACTCATCACATGAGTGACACTGATCTACATGCAACCCTCTGCAATTGGATCCTCGACTTCCTCATCCACAGACCACAGTCTGCCCGCATTGGTGGAAATGTGTCGTCCTAGATAACAATCAGCACGCGAGCACCTCAAGGCTGTGTGCTCAGTCCCCTGCTGTACTCACTCTATACTCATGACTGTGTAGCTGGACATAGTGCAAACTCCATCATCAAGTTTGCCGACGACACCACTGTTGTGGGACGAACCACTGATAGTGACGAGCCAGAGTATAGAATTAAGATCGACCGATTGACCAAATGGTGCCAGCACAATAACCTGGCTCTCAACACCAGCAAAATCAAGGAACTGATTGTGGACTTTGGGAGGGGTAGGATAGGGACCCATAATCCCATTGATATCAACGGGATGATGGTGGAAAGGGTCAACAACTTCAAATTCCTGGGCATGCTTATTTCCGAAGATCTTTCCTGGTCCCAGCACACTGATGCAATCATAAAGAAAGCACATCAGCGCCCCTACTTCATGAGAAGATTACGGAGAGTCGGTATGTTAAGGAGGACTCGAACCTCTACAGGTGCACAGTAGAGAGTGTGCTGACTGGTTGCATTGTGGCTTGGTTCTGCAACTTGAGCGTCCAGGAGCAGAAAAGAATTCAGAAAGTTGTGACCACTGCCCAGTCCATCAACGGCTCTGACCTCCCCACCATCGAAGGGATCTATCACAGTCGCTGCCTCAAAAAGGCTGCCAACATCATCAAGGACACACACCATCCTGGTCACACACTCATCTCACCACTGCCATCAGGTAGAAGGTACAGAAGCCTGAAATCTGGTACATCGAGTTTCAGGAACAGCTTCTTCCCCACAGCCATCAGGCTATTAAACTTGCCATCAAACAAACTCTGAACTATAACAGCCTATTGCACTTTATCTGTTTATTTATATATATTTACACTATATATATATTTAGTGTATGTTGTATAGACACACTGAATTGTTCTGTATTTATGCTTACAATACTCTGTTGTGCTGCAGTAAGCAAGAATTCCATTGTCCTATCTGGGACACATGACAATAAACTCTCTTGACTTGACTCTTGAGAGTCAATATTTCAGGATGATAACCTTATCTGAACTGGAAATGTAAGAAAACAAGCCTGTTTGAATTAGTAAAAGGGGCAGAACTGAAAGAGGCAAACAGAATCAGTGGTAAGATTGCTAGGGTGACAAAGCTGCAATTGAATAGAAATAAAGTAATGCTAGTTGATCACAGTTTATCTCCCTAGAGGCAAGAGAGGCCAATGAATGAGAAAAGTAGAGGAAAAAATATATAATTCCTGGAACTGTGGGATTCAAAACACAGCAGTTGGTGGAAATCTAAAATAAAAGAGAATGCTGGACATACAATTGATGGTGGATCAAGTGAGGAGAAATTCGAGCTTCTGTACATGTACATATAAATATATAAATGCGAATTACATTTAGCAGCAGACCACATCTTCTTTCAGTACTGCTCCACCATTTAGCAAGATCATAGTTGGATTATTGTGACTTTTATTCTGCATGTTCGACCTATCCTTGGTAACCTTTCCCACCCTTGTTTATCCCCTGCAAACTTAAGGATATTCAATAACTCAGAAAAAGAACACCAAATACTTACCACTGAACAAACAAAAAAGCTTATATCACACCTCTCTTAAATGGGCAACTCATTATTTTTAAACAGATTCATTAATTCTAGATCCGTTTGCACCTCAGAGCACGTCGCTGCGGCCTCTGCAGTCCATTTGTCTTTTTGTTATTTTTTTGTCCCGTTTTAATGTAGTTTTAATATTTTTTTGATGGGGGGGGAAACTTTTGATGGGGTGGGAACTTTTAAAATCTTTCCCCTGCACAGAGAACCCGACCTTTTCCCTGTCGGGTCTCCGTTGTCGTTGGGGCTGCAACGTGGAGCGGCCTCCAGCAGGAACGTCCTGGGGCTCCAGTCAAGGAGCTGCGGAGCTACTCGCCATCATGGAGCTGGCCGAGTCTGGAGTGGGTGGAGCTGTGGTGGCGCGCTGCTGTGACCTGACCCCCGGAGATTCGGAGGCTTACCGCAGGTCTGGTGGACAGTTATACCGGGAGCCCGCGGGTCCCTGCTGGGAGACCGCTTTTCGAGACTTCTGCAACGGCGACTTCACCCGCCCGAGTCGCGGGGTCGAGGAGTGCCTGGAGCGGGGCCTTACATCACCGCCCGGCGCGGCTTCAACGGCTGCGGGACTTTGCTAGAGCCTGCCGGGGGCTCCAACAACAAGACCTGGAGCATGGCCTTGCATCGCCTGGCGTGGCTTTAATGGCCGCGGGACAATTGCCATCGCCCGCCGGGGGCTTTTGTTGGGGAGGGGATTAGGGAGTGCAGTGGAGAGATACGTTTTTTTGTCTTCCATCACAGTGAAGAGGAGATGCGCTGTGATGGATGTCTGTGTAAATTGTGTTGTGTCTTGGGTCTTTTTTTTCCATGTGTGTATGACTGCAGAAACAACATTTCATTTGAGCCTCTATGAGGTTCAAGTGACAAATAAATTGTATTGTGTATTGTGTGTATTGTGTGCAATCTCTCACCATTAAAATAATGGTTTGTTTTCCAACATTATATTCCATTCGTCAATTTATTTCCAATCACGTACCAATATTTTGTACCTTTGTAGCTTTGTAATGTTACCTTCTCAGCTCAGTTTCCTACCAATCTTTGTGTCACCTCAAATTCTGCAACTAAACCTTTGACCCCAAGCTCAACTCTGTGATTACTTCCAATACCATTGCATTCAGCAAATAACCAATTAATGCCTACTCCCTGCTTCCTGTTAGTGACAAATTCTTTGGTCCCCACCATCATGTTATCTCCTACATCATGAGCCTTTATTTTCCATAAAACCTTCAGTGTGTCACCTTGTCAAATGTCTTCTGGAATGCTAAGCTTCGTATAAATTCCCATTTATCCTCAACTCATCATACTTCTTCAAATAACTCTAATACATCTATCAAACATGATTTATCTGTCATAAACCAAGATGACCTTGTCTGCTTCTCTTGAATGTATCCAAGTGCTCTGTCATAGAAATACTAAATTGCAACATTATTCCAGACACTGGTATTGTCAACTGGGCGACAGCTCTCTTCTTTCCGAGTTCCTTTCTTTTTCAATAAGGGTGTTACATTTGCTTTGTTAAGGAACAGGGCACTTATCCCTCTCTCCTCCGCGACTGACTCAAGTGACAAGGATTCAATAGCTTCCTCTTCCACCAACCACCCCTCCCCCCTCTGAACGATTCAATGAACAAAGCCTGCCAGTTCATTTTCCCTTTCTACAAATCAAAGATCTGTTGCCTCCCTAAACCCCACTCTCCCAGCCACAGTATAGGTCTGAATAGACCCAAAACCAACAGTTATCCTGACATCTATCTGACTTTAGGAGTTACTAATGGGTGATACAATTTTTACTCTTAAAAAAATGTGCAATCTTCATTTGGGTCAGCTAGAGTTTCGAGGGCCCAGATTTTAAAATTTAAATAAATACCTGGTCTTGTCCCTGAGGCAAATTTCTTCAACCCTATGCCTCTGTGCTCTCCCGGTTATGGCCTCTTATGGATTCCCATTTTAATCATTCCAACATTAGGCTCAGTATCTCTCTTTCTAAACTTCCTCTTGAGACTTCTTCCTTCACTAAGACCCTCTAAAACCCATCACTTTGTTCAAAAGTCTGGATACCAATCCGCACTTGGACTGGTGACAAGTTGCAAGTCATAATTATCCTGTGAAACACTTTGGGAAAGTGGGTTACAGATATTGCATACATGTTGCTGATGAGTTGTATAATAATAGCTTACTACTTTATTCCAGAGACATGTATTAAGTCAAGTAACCTACAGTTCTCTACTTCTTCTTCTTCTATATAGTGTTTTTTGGCGGTTGGCAAACAACTATTTTGGTGCATTACCGCCACCAACTGGCATGGAGTGTGGATCAAACAACACCATTACATATTCTAATAACCTATATCCTTCCGAACAAATTGGTTACCCTAAGAAAAAGCATCAGGATTTGATAGCACTTATTTGAACTCCCTTGCAAAATATCTACCAAATCAAATTGTACTCTTTCTTTTCTGAACTGCTCACTCATCCGTTCTCTCTCCTCCTCATACCTCTCACAATGTACAATGACATGCTCTATCGTTTCCTCTTGCCCACAGTATTCACATCTGCCTGTATTATGCTTGCCCATTACAAAAAGTGTACTGTTCAGACCAGTGTGTCCAAATCTAATTCTTGAAATCACCGTCTCCTCTTCTCTGTTCTTTCCTGCACATCTCATCTCTCCCACTTTCCTCTGGACTCTGTAGAACCACCGTCCTTTCCGCTCTTCCTCCCATTGCTTTTGCCATCTTTCCTTCAGTCTTTGCTTAATAATGTCTTTAATTTCAGTTTTACCTATGTTAATACTTAAATCAATCTTACTTCTTTTTGTTACCTCTTTTGCTACCTTATCTGCCATTTCGTTTCCTCTAATGCCAATGTGTGCTGGTACCCATAAAAATATGACTGTAAGCCCCATCATTTGAATTCTGAATAGCGTTTGTTGTATTTCTATCAAAATGTCTGGTCTATTGTCTGAATCAGTTCTCTACTTTCAAAGTTCCTCCCTTTTTGTAATAAAGGGATTACATTTGTTTTGTTTAGGAACAGATTTTTAAGGGTGTCTTAAAGGAGTATTTCACTGCTCAGGACTCTGGCATCTGGTAGCTTTATTTATTCAATGATGGAAAGTGGACTTTATTGGTAACACCGGCATTTATCTATCCCTAATTTCCCCAGTTGTAGGAAATGTCCTAATTATTGGAAAGAGGCAGTTGAGCATCAACCCCTCTGGTAGATGAGGTCACATCCAGCCCAGACTGGGCGAGGTTGGCAGATTAGCTTCCCTGAAGGGCAATCGTTAAAATGTATTTTCTCAATAACCCAGTTATTGAGGGTGGCACGGTGGTGCAGCAGTAGAGTTGCTGCCTTACGGTGCCAGTGACCCGGGTTCGATCCCTACTACAGGTGCTGTCTGTACAGATTATGTACAGATCACGTGGGTTTGCTCCAGGTTCTCCAGTTTCCCCCCACATTCCTAAAATGTGCAAGCATGTGGGTTAATTGGCTTCTGGAAATGTTCCCTAGTGTTTAGGATAAAATAGTGCATGGGGGTGATGGCTGGTCAGCGCAGATTGGGTGGGCCAAAGGGCCTGTACCAACGATGTATCTCTAAACTAAGTAATTCAATAGTTTCCATCAGTGTGACTATCTTACTACTTTAATTCCAGCTGTATTTAATTACTTGAAATTAAATTCTCCAGCTGCTATGATGGCATTCAAGCACACAACTCTGTTTAAATCATCCATAACTCAGGGTGACTAGTCACAAGACTAAACCCACTCTACCACACCCAAGGTATATATATTCATTACATTGAGAGTTGTGTAAGAATCCAGAGCTGGAGGAGCATAGATATCTCTAAAGTGAACGCAGAGATATGGTGAGTCCATGGAGGCCTTTGAAAATAAAGATGGGAATTTTAAAATCAATGCCTTGTTTAGAGCTTCCCAACATAGGTCAACAGGGACATGGGTGCATGTGATTTGGAGCAATTTGGGAACCTGAGATTAGGATAGGGATAAAGTGGGGCCCTTAGTGGTATTGACATATGATAATGGTTTAGGCGCAAGACTAGTAAACCACAGGCCTGAAATTACAATCCAGAGACATGACTTCACATTCTACTTTGGAAAAAATGGAATGCAAAGTCAATTTAGTTTAGTTCAGTTTAGAGTTACAGCGCAGAAACAGGTCCTTGGGCCCACTGAGTGATCCCCGTACATTAGCACTATCCCACACACTCGGGACTATTAACAACTTTTTTTTACCAAAGCCAATTTATCTATAAAAACCTTTATGTCTTTGGAGTGTGGGAGGAAACTGTAGCTGCTGGAGAAATCTCATGCAGTCACGGGGACAATGTGCAAATCCTGTCCAGACAGCACCTTTAGTTAAGACCGAACATGGGACAATGGTGCTGTAAGACAGCAACTCTACCACTGCAGCACCATGCAGCCCTCTTGATTAATCATCTAGAATTTAAAAACAAACGACTGATTGTTGTACAAATCTGTTTTGTTCACTAATATCTTACAGGAAACAAAATTCGCTGTCCTTGCCTTTTCTGGACTGTATATAACTCCAGATGCACCAATATAATTAGCTCTGAGATGTTCTCTGAAGCAAAGGGCAATAAATGCTGGCCTCACCAGCAAGGCTCACACCTTGTAAAATGAATAAACACCCAGATATCTGTCACTTGAGCGCAAGCAGTAACAGTCTATCCCACCAAGGAACAAAAATAGATGATTTAATTGGGGATGCACCCAGAGAATTCATGTAGCATCTATCAAGGTTGCCCGGTATTACTTTCATTCCAGTCCCTTGCAATACATTTCAGTGTTAGCCTGACCTGTAATGGAAGGCAGAGCTGTGGGTGGTCTCTGCAATTGGCTTTTGTTGTGCTTTTTGTTAGGATTAGTTTACTTTGGTATGCATGTGGACATCATTAATATATATCTGACAGCCTTCCCCAGTGCTTTTGAGGTGAAATGTTGCATTTATTTTCCCAGCACTTTCGTCCAAGCTGTTTTTCTTTAAATTGAAAATTGAACCATTTTGGATGCTGCCCTGAACATTATGCCCCTGTCCCACTTTTAGGCGACTACAGGCAACTAGGCTGTCACCACATGGTCACCGGGGTGACGCCTGGATGGCCGTGAGTAGTCTCCTCAGTTGCCCAAAGAATTGTAGTGTTATTCTGGTCGCCTCTGGATTTTGAAACGTTCAAAACATTTTGGCGACAGTCGGCGACAATGAGCGTAGCTTGACTTCTCCTAACGTAGGTGCTGTCATTAGGTTGTTGCCAGGATAACGTAGGTTGTCGCCAGGGTGACGTAGGTTGTCGCCGGTGCTGACTTCGGTGAATTCCATTGGCGATTACCTACATCAACCTACGCCAACCAGCGACAGGTACCGGCGACTGAATTCTTACCTTGTCATAGCTTCTCGCGGATGGACTTAGGTTATCATAGGTGTGGTCGTATGTGGACGTCCTAATGGGTTGCCGGTTGTCGGTAGCTTGCCGTAGCTTGACGTCGACTAGGTGGTAGGTTGTTGTAGACATTATCGTAGAAATTGTCATGGGGGGCCCAGTCGTGGTTTATCGGCGACCTGCTACAACTATGACAGTCGCTGGCAGTCGCTGAAAAAATCGTCTAAGTGGGACAGGCCAATTAGTGATTATTTTACAAGACTTCCTTGCAAATTAAGTACAACTCTCCATTCAGAAAATACATGTTTCATGATTTTATTGGGATCTTTCCTTATTATAGGACATAAATGTTATTGGGATAGAAATTTGAAATTAGCATTCAAGTGGTCCTTCAATGCCTTCAGGATCTGTACAGTTCGATTATATGGCTGTAGGTTCATTGAATTGTCAATGATTTGCTGAGTCCAGTAGTAGTGTTTAAAAACTTTTATTCAATCACAATGTCGATAAGGCATCAGAGCAAAGCATTTAAATATCCGCAGACCTTAACTAAAAACTGAACCTATCATAACTAACAAAACAAAGAAATCACACAACTGTAACTGAAGGACTGAAGACTGAACATGATGAGAGTGAAAAGACACCCTACTAACACTTACAGAACAGAATACACTGCTTAAAAACAGGCTTCTTTATCAATATAGGGTCATTAATGCCCTTTGAAAACAGCTATGAAAGCTGCAGGGGTTAAATTGCTGTGTTGCTGGTCGACACCCTGTACTTCACAGAGACGCAGCTTTTGCAGGCCCTTGTCTTATCAGAAACAATGATCCTGGGAGTCAATAGACAATAGACAATAGGTGCAGGAGTAGGCCATTCGGCCCTTCGAGCCAGCACCGCCATTCAATGTGATCATTCTGATAATCCACAATCAGAACCCCGTTCCTGCCTTCTCCCCATATCCCCCGACTCCACTATCTTTAAGAGCCCTATCAAGTCTCACATCTTGTCATGTGCAAGCTCTCACAATTGCATACAGCAAACAGTTATGATAGAGAAAATAATGACAAAAGAATACCAAAGACCAAAGAATACAAACTAATTGGCAAAATAACTTGAGAGAAGATGAGGAGAAATATTTTTAGTGTGGCAGGGATGTGCAGCACAGAAACAGGCTCTTCAGCTCATCATATCTGTCCACCACCCATTTATACTCATCCCAACTTTTACTCTCCCCACATTCCCATCAACTTCCGCAAGATTTGAGTGCTCACCTACATAATACAGATCCTTCCCAGGTAATGAACACCTGCTTTTATCAACAACCTGTACATACAAACAAGCTTTTGGGAGAATGAATGGGGATGGATTTTCCTGTTACTGCGGGGTTGTAGTAATCTTCTGCCAGGTGAGAATGTGGCATTTTATGGCGTATCGTCACTCCTGAATGCCGCTCTCCAATGTGCAACAATTGGGGGCTAGGTCGAACTGTGCTGGGAGCACTGAGCAGACTCACCCCACTTGCTCACTCACTGAGCTATTGAGAGCAGCTGGTGACCGTTCTTCCCACGCCCACTCGCTTTCTCATCATATCTGCTTCTGTGATCCACTCCCACGCACTGTTGTTGTTCATTTTCCAACTTTTGATCAGTTTGCGGAGTAAACAGTTCTTAAGAATGGAACTCTGTTGAAAGCTAGACTTGCAAATACAGTGGTCAAACCTACATGGTCACAGGGAGAACATGCCAATTCAACGCAGTCAACACATGTGGTCAGGATTGATCTTGGGTCTCTGGACAGCAGCTTTACCAGCTGTGCCACTATGCCATCAAATCCAATGATTGTTCCGATCTAAAGTGTATTTCACTTTTCAATTTTGAAACTGAAGATTCAGCAAATATGCATGTTATTAGTGTCGTCATTCTCAAAAGAAAGGAGAAGTATAATACAAATAAAGGAAAAGAAATTGTGTCACATTATTCATTTAGTAAGAGAAAATCTTTCATGCAAATAAGAAAATAAACCAATGTCTTGATTTTGATAACATATAAGAATAAGTTAGCATAGTTTAAGCATAATCGGGCTGGGAAATTCCTTTAGCTAGTTTGCTGATGGGACAGTGTTGAAAATCTCACTCAAAAATGAGAACATAAAACTGAGAGGGAAAAGTTCTATATATCTGTACAGTCACCAGCAATGTGAACTATTAAACTTGTCGAGAGGTAAATGATCCTTCTAATCACTGCACAATAGGATATTAAGTATTGGGAGTTCCTAATACAGTTTTCAAGATTGAACTATAAATCTGGGCCTTGAAAAGCTCAAATGATTAGCTCAATAATTTTGTGTAAGAAGGAAGTGTACAGATGCTGGTTTAAACCAAAAATAGACACAAAATGCTGGAGTAACTCAGCGGGACAGGCAGCATCTATGGAGAGAAGGAATGGGTGACGTTTCAGGTCGAGATCCTTCTTCAGACAATTATTTTGTTGGGAGTCATGAATCCAAACTCAGAAGAGGGAATCAAAAAGCACCACTTAAGTGTAATCACTTTATGTAGAGGATGATGGGTGTGGAACTCATTATTCTTGAGGCTGTTGTTTTAAAAGGGAATTAAATAATCATTGCATAAAGGAGTAGCCAGAGTATAGCATGTTATTGCTGGAAGCTGCTTTATTCCTACACTACTGAAGTTCCAAATCCCTTTTTGAAATATTTTTTCAGCAGTCACTGCTTTCAGGGTGTGTCCATGAGAATTTTGCACTCAAGTTGATTCTTGGATACACTTTTATGGCGTGCTTTGCTGCTTTATTGGGGCAGATGGTTTTCATTGAATCCCACCCTGCCACACCTGCCCTAAACCCTGAACTGTGAATGCCTGGGCATACTTGACATGGAAACTACCCCAATCCCCAGCTATCGATTGTGATATCATAACAGATTTTTCAGGAAAAGGTTCAGAATTGATGACACCCCGAGTAGCAACATAAATCATAGATCAATCCCACCCAGAAGGCAATTTAGTCATTCATTCCCTTTCTTTGAAGGAGCAATACTATTAATCCCATTCACTTCCCTCATCCTACTCAATGCTTATAAGTTCATATTTGGAAGTTATTTGTGGTTACTTGTGAAAACAATGGGATTGTAGTAATGGGTGATTTTAAATATTAACTGAGCTTGCCTTTGTGTAAGGGGCCTGGAAAGGGATGGAATTTGTTAAATGTATCCAGGAAGGATTTTAAAGTGGTTTGGAAAGAGATTCTGCTATGGAGGGAGCTACATGCCACTTATTTTTAGGGAATGAGGATGGGAAATTGCTGCAATTGTCTGCAGAAGATCCTTTGCAAACAGTAATCACAATTCATTCAGCTTCAAGCTTGTCGTGGAAAAGGATAAGGTTGGATATAGACTTCAGGTCTTAAATTGGGGGAGGGCTGACTTTAGTAGTACAGGACCTGGTGAAAGGGGATTGGGACAGCTCTTAGAAGAAAAACAATACAGTGGTGCAGCGGTAGGGTTGCTCCTTCAAAGAAAGGGCATGAATGACTAAATTGCCTTCTAGGTGGGATTGATCTATGATTTATGTTGCTACTAGGGGGGTCATCGATCCTGACTATGGGCGCTGTCTGTACGGAGTTTGTGTATTCCCCATGACCTGCGTGGGTTTTCTCAGGGTGCTGTGGTTTTGGCCCACACTACAAAGATGTAGAGGTTTGTCAATTAATTGGCTTTGGTAAAAACGTTGTAAATTGTCCCCGGTATCTAGGATAATCCGAGTGTACGGGATGATCGCTGGTCGGCGCAGACTTGCTGGGCTGAAGGGCCTGTTTCCGCACTGTGTGTCCAAGCTAAAGTCGAAACATATGATAAATAGGAGGCTTTTAAAAGCAAAACAGTAAAAACCTAGAGTCAGCAAAGATGGAAAGATTAGGGAACCTTGGTTGACAAAGAAAATTGAGTGTTTGATCAGCAAAAAGAAGGAAGTATATGTTGGGAATGTGATCTTGTTGTCAAGTGAATCCTTTGATGTTTATGGAAGATATAGGAAAGATCTTAAGAACGTAGTTCAGAATGCTAACAGGGGACATAACATGACTGGTCACCAGAATTAAAAGAAATCCAAATTTTTTAATAAATATATTAGAAGCAAAAGGATAGCTAAGGAACCATTAGGTGGCCTCAAGGACCAAAAGGAAAAAAGTGTGTCAAGTCAGGGTGTGTGTGTGGTGTACTGAATGAATACTTTGCATCATATTCACCAGGGAGAAGGACAGGAAGGATGGAGAATTAGGGGAGGTGTATGTTGATAATTTGGAACATGTGTGTATCAGGAAAGCGGAAGTGTTAGAGATAATGATGTACAATAAAGTGGATAAATCCTCGGGGCCTGGCAAAATCTATGCCAGTGTATTAAAGGAAACAAGTAGTTTACTGGGACTCTGACAAGATTATGACATAATCTCCTGGAAGACAGGAAGGTCCCCATGTTCGGGAAAGATGGTAGGGATAAGCCAGGAAACTACAAGCTGGTGAGCCTTACTTCAGTTGTAGAGGAACTGCTGAAATTTTTGATCACACCGAGAGCAGGGAATGATTAGGGAGGGTCAGTGTGATTTTGTGCATGGAAAATCCTGCCTCATAAATCTGACACATTTTTCTTGAGGAGGTTACTATGAAAATTGAAGCTAAGGTAGGTGGTAATATGGACAGTAAAGATGGTTTTCAAAAGTTACAGTAGGATCTTGATCAGCTGGGTATGTGGGCTGAAGAATGGATAATGGAGTTTAATGTAGATAAGTGCGAAGTCAAACTTGGGCAGGACCTTCACAGTGAATGGTAGGGCCCTGGGGAGTATTGCAGAGCAGGGGGATCTATGAGTACAGATACGCAGTTCCTTGAAAGAGGCGTCACAGGTAGATAGGGCGGTAAAGATGACTTTTGGTACAATGGCCCACATGAGTTAGGGAATTGAATAGAGAAATCTTACAGTTGCACAAGATGTTGGTGGTGCTGCATTTGGTGTAATGTGTTCCGTTTTGGTCACTCTGCCATAGGAAGAATGTAATTAACCTGAAAAAAATGCAGAGAAGATTTACAAGGATATTGCTGGGAATTGAGGGCCTGAACCTTTGGGAGAGATTGGGCAAACTAAGATTTTATTCCTTGGAGCACAGGCGACTAACGGGTGGTCTTATAGAGGTGTATAAAATCATGAGAGGAATTGATAGGGTGAATGCACAGTCTTTTACCCAGGGTAGAGTTAAACTAGATGATTTAGGTTTAAGGTGAGAGGGGAAATATTTAATAAGTACTTGAAGGACAGTTTTTTTTTTCAGGCATGTACATGTACTATAACAGCATTTAAAATACACATGGGCAGGTAGATGGATATGAAAGATTCAGAGGGATATGGGCGAAATGCAGGCAAATGGGACCTTGTAAATTACCCCTGAATGTGTAGGGAGTGGATGAGAAAGTGGGATAACATAGAACAAGTGTACGGTGATCGATGGTTGGTGTGGACCCGATGATCCACAGAGTCTGTTTCCATGCTGTATCTCAAAACTACAGGCTAAACTCTTGCAGTCCTTGAGGTGTGGGTATGCCAACATTGCTTGAGCAAACAAGTTCCAGGATATTTATAAAATGACGGTGAAGAAACGGCAACATGTTTCCAAGTCAGCTTGGTACTTGTCCTGGAGGGCAACATCCAGGTGTTTCCATGCTTTTGCTGCCCTTGTCCTTCTAGCTGGTAGAAGTTGTGGGTTTGAAGTTTAGTTTATTGTCATGTGTACTGAGGTATAGTTTAGTTTAATGTGTACAGTGAAAAGCTTTTGTTGCATGCTAACCAGTCAACAGAAAGAGCATACATGATTACAATCAGGCCATCCACAGTGTACAGATACATGATAAAGTGAATAACGTTTGGTGCACGATTTAGTCCAGTAAGGTACTACCAAGGGGCTCTTGATGAATTGCCACAGTACAACCTATAGATGGTACAAACTAGTGCAGCTGTGAATTAGTTTTGAGGTGGTGAATTGTTGTGGATGGGGTGCTTGTCAAGGAGGTTGTTATGTTCTAATGATGTCAAGATTCAGGGGTGAATGTTATACCCTGGAGAAATATTGTACCTTAATAAAACAGGATTTCTTCTTTGTTAAATGTGCAATTTTAAATTGCTTAACCGCAATGTTGCCCCACCCTTTTAAGTAGAAAGTGGGTGTGTGTATTGCCTGAGGTAACTTGCTCTCTGCTTGTCCCACCCTTTCCCAAAGGAATTACCTCATTGCCACTTGGCATTTCCAACAACAGCAGAGGAAGATTTGGAAATGATTTTAAAACTTGCCAGCAGCATTTTGGAGCAGAGTTGTTGCATGTTGGTCAGGAAAGTTTTTTATGCAGTCTCACAGAATTGTGCTTTTTTGTTCAACACGAGGGAACTCTTTGCAAGAGGTGAGCAGAAGACCAACCATTAGAACATAAAACATAGAACAGTACAGCATAGGAACAGGCCCTTCAGCCCACAATGTCTGCATTGAACATGGTGCCTACTTAAAACTAATCCGCTCTGCTAGCACTTGCTCTGTACCCCACTGTTCCATACACATTCATTGCCAAATGCCTCTTAAAAACCACCATTGTATCTCCTTTCACCACCACCCCTGGCAGCATGTTCTAGGCACCTATCACTCCATGTAAAAAAAGGCTTGCTCTGCCCATCTCCTTTAAACTTTCACCCTCTGCACCGATTGCTATACCTTTGGTATATGATATTTTCAGCCCAAGAAAAAGGATCTGATTGTCTACCCTATCAATGCCTCTCATAATCTTACATTTAATAAAGAAGAAATTGTCTCTCCTTTGCCTCCAATGGTCCAGAGAAAAAAGTACAACATTTGTGTAATCTCTCCATATAGCTAATATGGAGAGATTACAGTATCCAGGTAAACTCCTCTGCCCCTTCTACAAAGCCTCCACATTCTTCCTGTATTGGGGTGACAGAGCTGCACACAATAGTCCAAATACAACATACAAAGTGGTATAAAACAGCACCATGTCTTCCTGACTCCTTTTGTTAATGCCTCATCTGTAGATACATCCTGTTAAGGGTCCTGACATTAACTGTATACTTTCCCCTTACATTTGACTCCAAAAGTGCCACACCTGACCTCATACAAAGCCATGAAAACTATTCCTAATTAGCCTATTCTATTCCTAAAATAATCCTACCCCAAAACATTATCTCCAATTGCTCCCTAGTGCTGATGTGAGGACCCAGTAATCCAACTTGGACTAAACTCCATCTGCCATTCTCCACCCATGTCTGTAACTGATCGATATCGTGCTGATTCCTTTGACAGGCTTCATCACTAATCACTTCTACAGACGGTTAATTCACTCAATCAAACGCTAAACACTCACATCCTAACCCATCATTAACCAATTGTTGTGCCACAAATATCAACCTCACATATAAAACCGGGTTACACTTACACGGAATACACATACAAAGAATACATTTACCGCGCGTTATACATTTCCTTTCTGTCCCCAACTGACACTGTTTCTTCTCCACCAAATCCATCTACTGCCTTGCTCTGCTGCCTCTGACATCTTCTTTATGGCCCAACGCAAACTCTGTCTACAAATTCCTGGCTCTCCAAATAACGACGTGGTCAATCTCGCTATGAAACCTCTACAACCCACCTCTGCTGGACGTACTCTTGCTTTCCATCCTCGCTGCTCAACTTTTGTTGCCAAATCTACATATCTAAGCTTTTTCCTCTCATAAGCCTCACCCACTAAGTTTTCCCAATGCACTGTCAGTTCTAAAACATACCCTATCCACTGACTAACTGACCATAACACTATATATGGCCTCAAACTAGTACTAATTATTTCCGTGGAACAACAAGCTTTCCTCCTAAATCTACCTGCATCTCCGAATTATTGGCTCCACTTAGCTGACCTAACTCATACCTGCCTGAAAACTTTCCTCCTCTACATTTTTCTCCATCACGGACAAAGTGAATAGCTACACTTTCAGTCCCAATGCCTACTGAATTCAGTAGATTTAGACTATGTCCAAACAACATTGCGGATGATGGTGCTAATTGAATTGAAACACTCAGTTGCAATGGGGTTGGGTCTAGTGAGAGCTGAATTGGGGCGAGCTCTGTAATGACTTATGATGTTACTTGCAGGAGTATAGCGTGAATTGGTTTAGAGATGGATATGGCTGACAAGAGAACCTACACTCTCAATCCAGCGACATGATTCAAATCCTACCAGGATAAATTTGGTTAATTCTATAAATTCTGGCATTAAAAAGCTTGGAATTAACGAGAACATATTGAAACATTGTCAATTGTATCTGCATCATTAATGTCCTTGAAGGAAACAATGGTGTTGTTCTTACCAGGTCTAGTTCAAATGGAATGCAAGTTGACAAAAGTGGTTGGTTATGAGAGAGATTAGGTTTCAGGGAGACAAATGGGAGAATAGGAAATGATATGCTCTAAATGGCAACTAGGCTCAATGTGTCAAATAGTTTTATTTTATGTTATGGGGGGAGGGCAGGGGTGACATGGGAAAATATCGATCAACATTGTCCAACAACCCATGAATGAATTTACATTGGAATATGTCAGCAGGAGACAGTTTGGACTTCGTAGCAGGATTGGATTGGGGCTTTTAATGAGAATCCAAGATGATCCCAGATGGTGCCCAAGCCAGGCGACTCTTTGTATGCTAGTCTCAGAAATTCACAGGAATTTAGAAGGATGGGCGGGGATCTTTTAGAACATATAAAATCCTTAAGGGATTGGACAGGCTAGATGCATGAAAAATGCTCCCAATGTTGGAGGAGTAGAGAACTAGGGGTCATAGTTTAAGAATAAGGGGTAGGCCATTTAGGACTGAGATGAGGAAAAACCATTTCACCCAGAGAGTTGTGAATCTGTGGAATTCTCTGCCACAGAAGGCAGTGGAGGCCAATTCACTGGATGTATTCTAGTGATAGATATAGCTGTTAGGGCTAATGGAATAAGGGGATATGGGGAGAAAACAGGAAGGAGGTACTGATTTTGGATAATCAGCCATGATCGTATTGAATGGCTGGCTCGAAGGGCAGAATGGCCTACTCCTGCACCTATTTTCTATGTTTCTATGTTTCTAAGTGGATTTGCATTCAAGCATTACAATCGTTCCACTCTTTTAAACCACTACTCCAATAGCAGCAATTATTACTTTGTCTGCACACTGTGGATGGCTCAATTATGATCATGTATAGTCTTTCCGCTGACTGGTCAGCATGCAAGAAAAGCTTTTCACTGTATCTTGGTACATATGACATTGCACTAGACAAACTCAATCCAGTTGATGAATCAGGTTAAAAGGAACACATGGAATGCAGATGCATTAATAGCATTTCAATGCCTTGATAAATTTTGAGAGCTTGGCCTTCCTACATACAACAATTGCATATGTATAATGAACATACGTGGTATGATCTTCCATTCCCCATTCCAAAGTAATTCAACATGAATTCTTAATTATATTTCAAGAATATTGCATGGTCCTTAATCATAATTTTCAACAGAAGAATTCAGCACACTGCACTATTAATATTCTTTCTCACTTACATTGCAAGATGATTGAATTAATAGATTATTTTCACGTTCCGTAATTTAAAAAAAAAATCTTATTTGTAGCAGTCAGTGATAGCACCATAAATTTGGAAGGGTGATGCTGATTATCATGCCTGGAGGAACTTTGGGCATCATTTCACATCCTACTGAAAATTCCCCAGCTCCACCCTACATCCCATTGTGCCCCGAAAGGCATTTTACCATCAGTAAAACCTTGCAAACATTTCACTTTTATTGGTGCCTGAATGGTAGTTTCCTTCAAGAGAACCAGATAGCTCCAATTATCAAGTGGATTTATGTTCGCAGTTTGAATTGCATTGATATGCTGGGATTCTGGAATGATGTAGAGGGGGATATGTCAGGCAAGTCAAATAATGTAACAATAATCAAGGACAGGACAGAAAACTACCGTCCTTTAAACATGTAATTCATTTAAATCATATAACTATTACAGCAAAATGTATTTAATAACCATAAATTACATTGATACTTTATGTGGGTTGGCATGATAGTGTTTTAATTAATCTTTCGCTGGAAGATAATCAAAGCCTAAATGACTGTTTGCAGATGATTAACAGCAATTTTTGAACACTCCACATACTTTAATTTCACGCCTGTCTCCTATAAAATCTGATTCATAAATTCAAGTGAACAATTGTGAAATGGTGGTAGGATTTTCTTTCCCAACGTGCAGGGACAGAGGTCTAGACTTTAAATTACATTCTAACGGAGTGAGAATTATTGCAGGGGCCTCAGCACCTTTATAGTTACGTTCATAAACTAAGTGGGAGGTCATTTTGACATTTTTGGAATTCCTTTCCAGTTTATAGCACTACATTGCATGACTTTTGTTTTAAGCTTTCTCTAGAAGAACGACAAATCCTCTGTTTGTGCCCAGAAAGCTTCAACTGTCAAATATGTCTCTTTGGTAGCACTCTCATCTTCATGAGAAAGAGCTGCAGTCCAAGATGCTGGAGTAGGCCATTCCGCCCTTCGAGCCAGCACCGCCATTCAATATGATAATGGCTGATCATCCAAAATCAGTACCCCGTTCCTGTTTTCTCCCCATAGTCCTAAGAATTATATCTAACTCCCTCTTGAAAAACCCAGTGAATTGGCCCTCACCGCCTTCTGTGGCAGAGAATTCTACAGATTCATAACTCTCTGAGTGAAAAAGGTTTTCCTCATCTCAGTCCTAAATGGCCTACCCTTTATTCTCAAAATGTGGTCCCGGTTCTCGACCCCAACATCGGGAACATTTTTCCTGCATCTGGCCTGCCCAATCCCTTAAGAATGTTATATGTTTCTTTAAGATTCCCTCTTATTCTTCTAAATTCCAGTGAATATAAGCCCAGTCTTTCATCATATGTCATACTCCTTTTGTTAGGATATTATGTGACACTCCCAGGAGACTGGGCATGGTTGACACTCCCAGGAGGCCACAGCCCTTTCGCAGGCGAATGGAAGACCTGTTCCTTCACGGCTTCAGGGGGATCCCTCCAAGCTGGTCCCTGGCAGACCTCTAGCCTGGCACGGCTGAGGTTGCCATGGCCGGCCCCTTCTCGTGCCCTGGACCAGAGACCAGGAGGATGGACCAAGTGTGACAATGAGGACGGGGAGTAGAAAGATCAGTGGGAGAGGAGAGGTAACCAGTGTCTGACCTACCTCGCCCTCAAGGTCGGCTAGAGGAGGCACTCCTGGGGAACAAAGGTGGACGGGCAAAGAGAGGGACGCAGCGTCTAAGCAAGGAGATGGCTGGAGGCTCACAACAGCCAGGGACTTGCCTGGATCAGGCACCACTCGTAAGAACTAGAGCACGGATTTTGTTAATAGAAACATAGACATAGAAACATAGAAAATAGGTGCAGGAGTAGGCCATTCGACCCTTCGAGCCTGCACCGCCATTCAATATCATCATGGCTGATCATTGATCATGGCTGATCATGGCCAAAACATGGCTCCTCTTGCATTCAGGCTCAGTAGACTACTTCTGGTCACTTACTAATTGAGGATTGGGGGTATAACAATATTCTACTGGACTGTTTGTAAGAAAAATAATTTCCCTGTGTTTGCATTTTGCAAATGTGACAATGAATCAACATTGAACCATTAATCACTCTACATTAATGCAAGTTGGTGATATTTTTCCATATTTATTTCTGTGAAATTGGATCGTTTATTCTTTCAGTAAGATATTGTGGGGTATAATTTCATCCCCTTTAATATTCTCTAAATGTATTTTGTGTTAACATGAAATTAGAACTCTACTCCTGAATTTCATCCATAGATGCCAATAGAAATGAAATTGTGAAGTGGAATCCAAGGGTGATTAAAAAACACATAGTGTGGTCAGCATGGGGTTACGATATGATACAATATGATATGATATAACTTTATTTATCCCAGGAAATGTATCTGCCAACAGTCATGAAACAAGATACATGAAACATGAAATTAAAGTGACGAGTGGAAAAGATTGGGGATGTTCGAAGATTTGGGGAGGGGCGGGGGGAAGGAGAGTTAGTCCACCAAGACTCACCTAGCCACAACACAAATGCAAACATCATTTATTTGTGTGTTTGAGCCTTCCAGACCAGGGAATGAGCAGCTGAGGGAGTCAGATCCTCGTAAGCAGTTAAGTGTGGTATCTAGCAGCTCCTGCCACTGTCGATGATTTTGCATGAGTGTTGTTAAGATCCCATCCCAATGGAAGCGTCTGGTGACCCTTATGTTATAGTAGGATAATAACCACTTGTGTATAAGTACCAGAGGATCCGCATCACCTGTGAAATATTGCTGAAAAAGACATAAAGGCCCTGCCAAGATAAAGGGAAGAGAGGCGAGAAAATCGACAGAGGCAAACAATAGAAATACAAAGTAGGTTTCACATCAGTCAGGGAGTAAATTGCATCTTAAATAGCCATTTTCAATAGACCTCTATCATTTTAACATATGAATAGGATTATAATTAGCCCACTGAATAGTTCCCTAATTTATTTGCACCCGCCCTTCACGAGTTCAAAGCGAATTATGGTCAAAAAACAATAATAACCAACACGAAGAAGCATTATTGCTTTTTATAATTAGCATTTTCAGTGCAGCTAATTTTAATTTATAATGGACAAATCTGTCAGTGGCTGTATGTGTGTTTGTGTTTGGTGCACAGCAACCCCACAAAAGGATTGTCACACTGTTGGAGTGTACCCAAAATTAGTGCAAGAAGTTCCTTTTAAAAAAAAAAATCAGTTTGAATTCAGCAAGCTAAACTGTACAGTCGCACAATTAATTCAGAGCATGTATTTTTTTTATTAAACAAGTCTTCAATTATACTTGCAATATATCGAACATCAAAATTATCTGTTACTTGAAGCTGACAATGATTGTAACTGCCTAAAGCTAGTATTTTTTTTTTGTCACAAATCACAACACCATGAATGATTTGTGGAAGTTCTGGCTGGGATATGGAGTTTGATTTTTCAGGCAGTCTGTATTGATATTTCAATAATATCTGGCTGTTATTTCTATAAAGTAACTTGCACCCCACAATTAGATTTTAGAATTGAGAGATACAGAACAGAAACAGTCCCTTCGGCCCACCGAGTCCACACCGACCAGTGATCACTCTGTACACGAAAACTATCCTACATATTAGGGACAATTTATTTTACAACATACCAAAGCCAATTAACCTGACTTTGGAGTGTGGAAGGAAACCGGAGCACCCGAAGAAAACTCATTAGGTCACAGGGAGAACATACTAACTCCGTACAGATAGAGCCCATAGTCAGAATCGAACCTGGGTCTACTGTTGCACCACTGTGCTGTCCTAGAAGAATGTTTTTCTTCCACATCTCGCAACCCCCTCACACCTCCAGTGACTCGTGATTCAATTCTAACCTCCAGTGCTGACTGTGTGGAGTTTGCACATTCTCCCTGTGTCCATGTGGGTTGCATCCCACATATTAGAAACATATGGATTGGTAAGTTAAATGGTCACTGTAAATTACCCCTAATGGGTGGATGAGGGGAAGGTGGGGGAGGGTTGATGTGAAGAATTAGTGCAAAAATGTGTTACAATTTGAAACCAGATGCTTGATGGACTCAGTGGGCTGAAGTGCCTATCTTCATGCTATATCTCTCTATGACTGATACTCTAAAGACCACTGTTATGTTACCGATAAGCATCCATTTTGCTGGCAGTCAAAGCTGCAGTTTTTCCTGCAAACTAAAATGTCTAATTTCTGGGGTTCATTCTCTTACTCCTTTTCACATCTTCTTTAGTGCCTCTATATTCTTTTTTGTACAGGCCATCCCCAGATAATGAATGGTTTTCACTATTACAGATGTTCTTCAGTTGGTTTTGTCCAAAAGTCACAAAGTACACAAAATAATTGGTCAATATGGTAATCATCTATCTAACTATCTATTATTATATAAAACTCTTGTGCCATCCGACCGGCTGCCGTCCGGCTGCCTTTCTGCCTTTTGATTCGTTCCATCGTGTGATGTCACAATACCCAATGCTCGCAGATGTCCAATCGGAATGGCCGATGCTCGCAAATGTCCAATCGGAATGGATCCATTTACATGTATGGCTGCTGGCTGCATTTCTTCCTTTGATTCCTTGCCACGCCGAATCCAGGCGCACAATCAGCGAGATCTTTTCCATTTCGGTAGAGATTTCACTTTTCTTTCTAAGTATCCGCTCCTCATTACATTTCGTTGTGTTTAAGTACACATTTTTAATCAAATCCTTCTCCCCCCTCCCCCCAATATTTCAAAAATAAACTGGCTTCTCACCCATAGAAGCAGCCATTTTGGTAGACATTTCACTTTTAATTCCAACTATCCACTCCTCATTAGATTTTGTTATGTTTATGTCCACATTTTTCATTAAATCCTTCTCCCCCCCCCCCAACTCACTCATTTTGTCGCCTCCTGCTGGCCAGCGACCATAACGGCTGCTGGCGCCCACATCTCGCCTCAAAGACGCCATTTAAAACCAGCCGCACTGCTCATTCCTGAGCCGCTTGTGTTAGAGGACCACGTCTCCCGTGGGGGCTACGGGTAGGGAACGGCTGCGTTGGGGGAGCAGACCCAATGGGTCTGCCCTTGGTCTAGTATATTACTAAAAGTCTGTTCTTGACCGGTTTTGGCCATCTGTGCTGCGATTTCCGAGAGAACGCAGCCACCTACGGCCGTCATTTTTGGCCACCTTGCTCTGAGCCCCCCTCCGCCGCATATGTGCCAAGGATTTTTCCCGTCGATTAAAAATGACAGAGATATTAATGTTTTTACAAAATTCCCCATTCTCTCTGTTGCCCCCGTTGGCGGCAGGGGGGAGAGACTATAAAACCAGGAAGTGGTGCGCCTCACTCACTCTTCAAGATGGAGGAAGGCAGAGGGTCACGTTTCTCTTAGCTGTGAATAACACTGTACACACGTCTACTCAAATGTAAGTGTCCTTAGTGGTCCTACAATGCTTGCAGAATGTGTCTATTGGTTTTAAAGCTTGCAAAAAAATGTCTATTGGTTCTAAAGCTTGTAAAAAAACGTCTATTGGTTCTAAAGCTTGCAAAAAAGCTGTCTATTGGTTTTAAAGCTTGCAAAAAAAAGTGTCTATTGGTTCTAAAGCTTGCAAAAAAAAAATGTCTATTGGTTCTAAAGCTTGCAAAAATTTGTCTATTGGTTCTAAAACTTGCAAAAAAAAAGACTATTGGTTCTAAAGTTTGGGTGTGGCTTGAAGTTGAAAGGCACTACTTACTGCAAATTGTGGCGAAGTTGAAAGGCAATACTTACTGCAAATGGTGGCATGAAGTTGAAAGACACTACTTACTGCAAATGGTGGCTTGGGTATGGCTTGAAGTTGAAAGACACCACTTACTGCAAATGGTGCTTTGGGTGTGGCTTGGGTGTGGCTTGAAGTTGAAAGACACCACTTATTGCAAATGATGGCTTGGGTGTGGCTTGAAGTTGAAAGGCACCTCTTACTGCAAATGGTGGCATGAAGTTGAAAGGCACTACTTACTGCAAATGGTGGCTTGGGAGCTTTGGCTTGAAGTTGAAAGGCACTATTACTGCAAATGGTGGCTTGGTTGCTTTGGCTTGAAGTTGAAAGGCACTACTTCCTGCAGATGGTGGCTTGGGTGCTTTGGCTTGAAGTTGAAAGGCACTACTTACTGCAAATGGTGGCTTGGTTCCTTTGAAGTTGAAAGGCACTAACTGCAAATGATGGCTTGGGTGTGGCTTGAAGTTGAAAGACACCACTTACTGCAAATGGTGGCATGAAGTTGAAAGGCACTACTTACTGCAAATGGTGGATTGGGAGCTTTGGCTTGAAGTTGAAAGGCACTATTACTGCAAATGGTGGCTTGGTTGCTTTGGCTTGAAGTTGAAAGGCACTACTTCCTGCAGATGGTGGCTTGGGTGCTTTGACTTGAAGTTGAAAGGCACCTCTTACTGCTAATGGTGGCTTGGGTGTGGTTTGAAGTTAAAATCCACTACTTCCTGCAAATGGTGGCATGAAGTTGAAATGCACTTACTTACTGCAAGTGGTGGTGTGGGTGCATTGGCTTGAAGTTGAAAGGCACTACTGTAAATGCACTTACTTCCTGTTTGCACTGTATTGATTTTAGATAAAATGCTACCACTTACGGCTGTGATTTTTGGCCATCTTACTCAGTCGCCCCTCCGCTGAGCAGATGCCGAGAATTCTTCCCATCAATGAAAAATAAAAGTGTTGTTAGTTTTTAAAAAATGTTGAGAATCTCTCTCCTGTCAATCACGCCATGAAAACCACACCTTTTCCGGTGGAGAGGGGGGGGTTATAAAACCTGGAAATGTGGGTGTGGCTCAGTCTCTGCAAGATGGAGGAGGGAGAGGTCACGACTCGCTGTCTTTAGTGGCTTTGCACCCTACTTCAAATGGTATGAAACTGCACTTGAATTTGGTGGCCTTATAGAAACATAGAAATTAGGTGCAGGAGTAGGCCATTATACCCTGCTTGAAATAGAATTTCAAGGATTAGCCGTGAGTCAACTACCAGCCCACCAGCCGTGAGCGAGTGAGTTGCCAGCACAACAGGCTTGATTGACTGAGACTCCAGCCCAATAATCCATTTGGCGCACAATTTGCATACTAGCCCTCTGGAAGCCAGTCCCTTCAGCCCACAACACCCATACTAGTGCTCCAGAAAGCCCCCCCCCCAACTGGCCACCAATATTAGAATTGGTGGAGAGGTGGAATATTGCGTTGGATGATCAGCCCTCCTGTGTAATGCTGGGACGCAACGGGTCCCACTTAGTCTAGTGCTTCTTAAAATCTTACATCGAATAGCATCAATAGCACAAAAGAAGAAGAAAAAAATAAAGAAGACCAATTGCTAAAATTGCAATACTAATTCTGCTGTTCATAGGATTGAACGTATGCACAAATGTCGGACTTTTGAATTTAATATTATGGGACCTTAGTCAAATTGGTATCCATAAAGTAGGCAATTGAAATTGGACACAGCTGTACTTGGAAGACCATAATTGTGTGCAGTGGGAAGAAACTCTGTGTAACTACAATATGTACAGGTTTGTATATTACACAAAGAACATTCCAAATGGATCGTTTGAAATTGGATCGGAAGTAAGTTTGCCAACCTCAAGTTCTGTGGTTCATCTAGGTCACAGCTTAACTATTTAAATGGTTCTTTGAACCAAACACCAGCCGTCAATTATTTTCCTGATAATAAGAAAAATAACAGCACAAAAGGATCTTTCACATCCCTTTGAGCACTCTAGAAAGTGCTTTACAGCTGGTGAAATAATTTTGAAGTGGAACCCTGCATGATTCAAAAATAACTGAATTATATGCTCCAGTAATATTTTAATAAACTATTAATTGAGGATTAAACATTGGCCTAGACACAATGGAGAATGTTGTGAAGTTTCTCTGGAGTCACTACTTCGTCTAAAGACTGGAAGTCTTCTGTTTGCTCTGGGCCACTCTGAGGCATTACGTCCCATCAAATTTACTGGAGTCCTCCTGATGTATTTTATTGGAGAATAATCGGTCTTTTTTATTTGCTTTATGAAAACAATTTACATGAATTTAGAGAATGCATCAATTCTCCCTTATGAGACTAGAATGAGAAAATATTCTTTGCGAGGCCCTTGATAATATAATTATAATTTTCCTCTTAAATCAGTCATGTCATCTTGCTCTTCTTGGGCACTGGCATTATTGATGCCTTTTTAAAGGTGAGAACCTCAGACCTCAGTAATGAGAGGTTGAATATGCGCGTAAAAACTCCAGCCAGTTGGTCCGCGCAGCTTTTGAGAATGCGTCCAGGTACACCATTATGTCCATGTGCTTTCCGAGGGTTCATTCTCCTGAAGGATCTTCTGACATAGGAAGTGTTGCTGTGCAACATTTCAAATGCGATTGGGATCCAAAGGTAGAAATCAGAGCAGTCCCAGCAATGTTGGCAGAGAATCAGATTTGGTGCTACTGAAATAATTAATGAAATAAACCATAATGGAAATAATTAATGGAATAAGTATACCGTGTTAGATCTTTTCTTTCCCCTGTTTTATGTTTTAGGTGCAGCATGGAGGCGCAGCTGTAGTTGCAGCCTTACAGCGGCAGAGACCCGGGTTCGATCCAGACTATGGGTGCTTGTCTGTACGGAGTTTGTCTGTTCTTCCAGTGACTTGCGTGGGTTTTCTCCGGAATCCCTGGTTTCTTCCCAAACTCCGAAGACAGGTTTGTAGATTCACAAAAGCTGGAGAAACTCAGCGGGTGCAGCAGCATCTATGGAGCGAAGGAAATAGGCAACGTTTCGGCCGAAACGTTGCCTATTTCCTTCGCTCCATAGATGCTGCTGCACCCGCTGAGTTTCTCCAGCTTTTATGTGTACCTTCAATTTTCCAGCATCTGCAGTTCCTTCTTAAACAGGTTTGTAGATTAATTGGTTTGGTGTAATTGTAAATTGTCCCTACTGTATGTGGGATAGTGTAAATGTGCAGGGATCGCTGGACTGCGTGGACTCGGTGGGTCGAAGGGCCTGTTTCCGCTCTATATCTCTAACTAAGCTAAACTAAGAAAGAAACAAGCTCTAAAGGGTTAAGCCAATGGTTCAAAAAATGTGTCCTGATAGGTTTCACATGTAAAGTGAGCAGGGTAATTTAATGCAAGTAAATCTGTAGAATGTTCATGAAAGTTGCATCTAACAATTTGAATAATTGCAAGTGCATTTCTTCCACTACTATCCACTGATCAAGTTCTCAATACAGGCAGCTAGTATTTTAATTATTAACCATTTGTGTATGGACACGAAAGATATCCATGAACCTAGTAACATTTAAATGCTTTGTACTGCTGCTCTGCTTGACATAACATACCGACTACTTCATGAAGGCTGAGTTTTTGTATTGCCAGAGATGATTTTTCATGTGTTATGCGCGAATCTTTATCAAACGTGGGCAATGGAAACACAATGGCACAGTGATGTGGCTGATCGAGTTACTGACTCACAGCTCCATGGATTCGAGCCTGATTCCTGGTGCAGTCTGTATAGAGTTGAATGTTCGGTCAGTGACTGTGTGAGATTCCTCTGCATGGTCCAATTTCTTCCCCTCATCCCAAATCTTAATTGTCCTTTGCACATTGCCTCTAGTGTGCGGATGAAGGGTAGAATCTGGGGGAAATCGATGGAAATGTGAAGGAAATGGAATGTGATAAAAACATAGAAAATAGGTGCAGGAGTAGGCCATTCGGCCCTTCGAGCCTGCACCGCCATTCAATATGATCATGGCTGATCATCCAACTCAGCATCCCGTACCTGCCTTCTCTCCATGCCCCCTGATCCCTTTAGCCACAAGGGCCACATCTAACTCCCTCTTAAATATAGCCAATGAATTGGCCTCAACTACCTTCTGTGGCAGAGAGTTCCAGAGATTCACCACTCTCTGTGTGAAAAATGTTTTTCTCTGATGAGTGTAGGATGAGTGTAAATGCATGCTTGATGGTTAGCATGGGCAGGATTGGCTGAACCTGTGTGAATCACTCTGCGACTATCCCAAGATTACAGGTTGGTAATATTAAACTCAAGAAGAGCCAAGGTTTGTCTTTATTGTTATTCTGTACCAGGTAGTTCAATCTTAGGCTTTTTGGTCATTGCTTCTGACTAAGATCATAAGGTTTGCGTGATCCTGAGTGGACTATGCTGGAAACATTGCTTACTGTGTGCTTTTAAATCAGGGTGGTGAATCTGTGGAATTGCCACAGCCGGCTGTGGAGGCCGTCAATGGATATTTTTCAGGTGGAGACTGACAGATTCTTGATTAGTAAGGGTGTCAGGGGTTAGGGGGAGAAGGCAGGAGAATGGGGTTGAGAGGAAAAAATTGATCAGCCGTGATTGAATGGCAGAATAGACTTGTTGGACCGGATGCCCTAATTCTGTTCCTGCAACTTATGAACTCATGATAACTTGCTTAATTCCAACACTGTGTTCCCTTACAGTTCATTCTCCACTTCTGAAAATGTTGCTGGATTTTGACACCATGTTTTATTCTTTTCTTCTCAGAAGACACTTAGCCGGGCACATAATCAGCTACAAAAACAAGAAACCGCAGTCTGCTAAAGCAAAACAATCTGTGATATGTACAGTTATGTACAGCTTGTAGCTCTACATTTCACAATTCCTCACTTACATCATTAGTGTGGAATTTCAATTTGAGACTTCAGCTCAGAAATAATTAATGACTGCCAATCTCAAACTTTATTTACTAGTCACTGGGGCTAAACTAATTTAATTTAGGGAACGCATCTGAGTTGGTTTATGTTGACTTCATTTGGGTTGGAGTCTGATGCAACCAGAAATTAACCCATTCTTTCCGGGCGCTACTCCAAGTCTGTGAACCTGGACCTGGCGACGCTAATTAACTCCCCAAAGCCTTTACTTCACCATCACCTACGCAGCATTGAACCTTCCACTTGCAGCTCCAACAGTCAAGCAGCTTCACACCATTTGAGGTAAAGCAACTCAGTTCATTCAGATCTTCAGCTAAACATCCTAAGCCTTCACCATGGGCACACCTTGACAGGAGGATTCATCCTGCAACTTGCCAAAGTTTCTGTCATGCCATTTTCCTAAATCTGCTCCTCTACTACAGAGAAACATGAGTTCAGTTGGCACTTGGGGACATACCCCTCTTGCCGTCAGGTCGTTGAGATTTATCAGCTTTCAAATTAATTGGCTTTACTGGCACAAAATTTTGATAAATACTTGGCACTTTTAATTTCTTATTATTTCTGAACAATTCTCTCATATATTTGACGTTTTATTTGTCTTCTCCAGTGAAGACATATGCAATATAATCACTTAATTCCTTAGCCTACATTTGCTGCCATTGATCTTTTTACATGTATTTTTACATAAAGGCTTTTTATGTTTCTTTTCAATCTACTCTCATATTCTGTCTTGACTGTCTTTATCAATTTTTAGTTCTCCTTTGCTGAGTTCTAACATTGTCCCAATCCTCATACTTCTACTTCAAGTTACATTACAAGCCTTTTATTTATACTTTCTTTAAATTCTCATGTCAGCCAAGGATTGAATCATTTTTCTTATTGGGTTTTTGTATCTTAGGATGGGTTTAGTTTTTTCTTTTGCAGCTTATATATCCTATTTTAATAGTGCCTGGGTAGCTTTCAATAAAGCCTCCCAATAAGCCACAACCAACCATAATGGTAGCACAGTGGTAGTCAGAGCCGGAGTCAGCGACCTGGGTTCAATCCTGGCTACGGGTGCTGTCTGTATGGAATATGTACGTTCTCCCCATGACCGCATGGGTTTTCTCTGAGATCTTCGGTTTCCTCCCTTACTCCAAAGATGTACAGGTTTGTAGGTTAATTGGCTGGTATAAATGTAAATTGTCCCTAGAGAGTGTAGGATAGTTTTAATGTGTGGGGATCCTTGGTCGGTTGAGGACTCGGTGGGCCAAAGGACCTGTTTCTGCACATAACTAAATTAAACAGACAGAACATGTTGGAAGCACTCCACAGATCAGGCCATATCTAGAATCATAGAATTATGTAGCACAGACACACGGCTTTTAGGCCCAACTTGTCCTTGGTGATTAAGTTGCCAACTTGTTAGAAGGTTGCTTTGAGCGAGTCCTATTTTCCTGCGTTTGGCCCATATCCCACTGAACCTTTCTTACACAGGTACCTGACTAAATGCCTTTTAAATGGTGTAAATGTACCTGACTCAGACTCTGTGACAATGTTACCTTTCAAGTCCCTATATATTTTTTACTCTCTCACATGAAATCTGTCCTCTAGTTTTTGTCTCTCCTACCCTGGGAAAACAGCTACAACCATTCATCCTATCTATGCTGCTTCTGATTTTATATACTTCTATAAGGTCAGCTCTCAGACTCCTAAGCACCAGGCAAAAAAAAAATCCCTAGCTTATCCCTTATGTAAGGTCTCCAGGCCCAGTAATATTAATATGAATCATTTCTGCTCTCTATCCTGCTTCCCATGGCAAGGCAACCAGAATGGGTTTCTTGCCCAGAGTAGGGGAATCAAGTACCAGAGGACATAGGTTTAAGCTGAAAGGGAAAAGATTTAATACAACCTGAGGGATAACCTTTTCACACAAAGGGTGGTGTGTGTATGGAACGAGCTGCCAGAGGAGGCAACGTTTAAGAAAACTTTTAGACAGGTACATGAACAGGTCAGGTTTAGAGGGATATGGGCCAAACATAGGTAAGTGGGACTAGTATCAATGCGACATGTTGGTCCGTGTGGGCAAATTGGGCTGAAGGGCCTGCTTCCACTTTGTATATTTCTATGACTATGATTCTAAATGTCAGTGGCAGGTAACAAACAACAAGCTATTCTAATTCCATGCTCTATAATATTTCAACCTTAATTTCAAACCGGTGCTCATATAGAACACCAACTGGGCAATGCTACCATGGTTTGTTTCTAATAAATAGAGATTAAACCAACTTACTGTGCAGGACCAATACCAATCAGCTTGGTGCAATCTTTTTTTTTCTATTTGTTCACAATATATATTCTTAGTATTTATACATATCTATAACA
Organism: Leucoraja erinaceus; assembly: GCF_028641065.1. Lineage (NCBI taxonomy): Eukaryota > Metazoa > Chordata > Chondrichthyes > Rajiformes > Rajidae > Leucoraja > Leucoraja erinaceus. Next base: position 24,034,119 of record NC_073382.1, on the reverse strand, counting down.
AGAAAAGTAACTCTGCAAACCCACAAGTAGTGGCAAATCTAGGGCTCGTGCTGACTTTTGATTATGTTGTACAATGAATAGTATTGATCCCGCAACCCCGTATGCATCTCTCCCTATTGATGGGTTTCATTTTGACTAATTTATTCTGTCATTCAAAGTCAGGGCTACCCCTGGAGAGTCTATCAGGAGGGAAAAAGGAAAAGACAAGTTAATTTTGGGGGCCTAGAGCCTCAGGCTGATTAATTCATATTGATCTCTCTGAGGGATTTCATTCTTATTAAACCAATTTTTAAAAACCCGTTTGTTTTCTTGACCAGTGAAATGTCAATCTCATTACCTCAAGTTCAGCTTTACAGTACTTAAGTTGGATGAAAATTTCACGTAAATAAGAATTTGAAGACTTTTCAGCTTTTTGTGCTGTGTTTTGTAGCGACAAAGTAATTTTCACATGGAATTGCTATATTGAGAATTAATTTATGGTGCTACAATTTATTCAGTGACTCTGCTGTTAGCTTTATTATGGACAATGGTTTCTTAATTTTAAAACACGAGAACTGTTCATTAGTTCTGAATAAAAATCTCCGCCAGCATATTAAATACAACTGGACCAGTATGTTAGTTATTTATTATTTTATGTCTTCACAGAATTCAGGGTTTTTAAAAAATCAATTGAAGTATTGTCTTCAGTTTTAGTCACCCTGTTACAGCAACAATGTCATAAAGCTGGAAAGAGTGTAGAGAAGATTTATGAGGATATTGCCTGGACTTGAGGGCCTAAGTTGTAAGGTGAGGTTGGCAGCCTTCTTCTTCTTCTTCTTATTATTATTATTATTCTTGTGTATGGCATGCACAGAAAAGTTGTAGGACAGCTTGTTCTATTTGATCTTATTTGATTGTGCACGCCAGATTGATTTTTGCATGTTAATAGAGAGTGGTGAATCTCTGGAATTCTCTGCCACAGAAGGAAATTGAGGCCAGTTCATTGGCTATATTTAAGAGGGAGTTAGATGTGGCCCTTGTGGCTAAAGGGATCAGGGGGCATGGAGAGAAGGCAGGTACAGGATACTGAGTTGGATGATCAGCCATGATCATATTGAATGGCGGTGCAGGCTCAAATGTGCACCTATTTTCTATGTTTCTATGATTGCATTCGTTGAAACAGGGCAGACCACGAGAAGGTTGCAATCTCCCACCCCATTGGGCAGTTTAGAACTTTATTCCTAGGTGCAGGAGGGGTCATTTTTAAGAGGTGTTTAAGATCATGAGGGGCATAGATAGAGTGAATGCACATAGATTGTGTTTCCCAGGTTGGAGAATCAAGAATCAGAGGCCATAGGTTTAAGGTGAGAGAGGCATGTTTTTCACACAGAGGGTATATGGACATTGCTGCCAGAAGTAGTTGAGTCGGGTACAATAACAACATCTAAAAGATATTTGAACAGGTCGATGGATAGGAGAGATTTAGAGCGGTTGAGGCCTAATGTTTAGATGGGACATCATAGAATGCTCTATGACTACATGACACTATTATCATGCAAAATAATGAAACATACTCAAATTTAAGCAAACAAAATCGATTTATTTATAACACCATTTCAGTGATTTAAATATTCGTTCCATTGAATAACGTTTGGATAATTGAAAGCAATATAAAGTTGATTCATTTACTGGCAAAATCACAGGTTTGGGTGGCAACTGCTCTGCCCGAAGGATTGCAAGAAATTGCAGAGAGTTGTAGAGGGTTCCCAATCCATTCACGCAATCCTGCCTTCACCCATTGCCTCCAACTGCACTTCATGCTTCTGAAGGAAAGCAGCCAATGTTATCAAGGACCACCATACCTCAGTCATTCTCTCTTCTCTACTCTCCAGTTGGGCAGGAGATACAAAAACTTGAAAAAACATACCACCATATTCAGGAATAGCTTCTTCCCCATCCTCAGTGTTATTAGACTTTTTAATATATTCCCGATATTCTAGTCTACCTCTTTGCAATCCTTGAATTTAAAAAAAAATTGTACTTTCTCTTCAGCTGTATGTTCTGCACTCTGTTTCCTTTCTATGTTTGCACTGTGGTATGATTACACTCATGTATGGTAGGATTTGCTTGTATAGCATGCAAAGCATTGTTTTTCATTACATCAGGAGGTGCAACTCCAAAGCCAATAAAATCATGGGAGACCCCTTTCACCCCTGCAACGGACTGTTCCAGCTGCTACGGTCAGGCAAACGCCTCCATTGCCATGCTGTGAGAATGGAGAGGTTCAGAAGGAGTTTCTTCCCAGAGGCCATTCGGACTGTAAACTCCTATCTCACCAGGGGCTAACTTTACTGAACCTTTTTCCTTCCGCCCACAATATTTAATATGTAAAAGAATATGTGATTCTGTTTGTAGTTTGTTTGGTTGTTTGTTTGTTTGTCTTTTTTTTGCACAAAGTCTGCGAGCATTGCCACTTTTCATTTCACTGCACATCTCGTATGTGTATGTGATGAATAAACTTGACTTGACTTGACATTTTAGAACACATGTATAAACATGACAGTAATAGACCAACACCAATGGGCAATATGAACACTGGATGAATCAATACTGGATGAATCAATCCTACGATGAATAACATTTTCAATCTCAACTGAATTACATAACACACTAAATCATTATCTACCCAGGATATAACACATAGAACTAAATAGTCAAAACCTGCACATGTTGGAAATGGCAAATAAACGCATAACAGCTTAGGCAGTACTTGTGGAGAGCGAAATGGAATTAAAGTTTCCAGTCAAAGACCGTGCATCAGAGAGAAAATAAGTTAGGTTAAAGCTGCAGAGAGGATGGGAGAAGGGGGAGGGTAGGGATAGGAAAAAAGGAATATCTCTGATAGAGTGAGGCCTGAGACGTTAGGGAGAACTGTAAACAGGTACATTGCTCAGCGAGTTAATGGAGGCCAGTAAGAGAGAGGGAACACTCAAAAAGGACTATAAAAACTTTGAAATTAAGCTGATTAGAGAGTGAGTATATAATTTAGAGCTCGAGTTTATTCCTGCCATTGAGTATAATAATTAATGGCAGGAATAAATTGATTATCTGGAAAGATCACTTCAAAAAATTAAATATTAAATTAACCGTTTCTCTCAGGAATAGGGAGGATTAAATTGACCTGGAGTGTTCACATAAATTGACTGGAAGTTGTCCCGACGCAAAATATTGATGGACCACTTGCTTCCACAGATGTCGCTGTGCCTGATCCACTGAGCTCCTCCAGCAGTTTTTATTTGCTTTGCCTTTCTCGAAGGTCATCGCTGCTCCAATGTTGACCTGAACACTACCATTTTTCCTGGTCTTTTCCTAAACCTGCTGGCTGCTTAAACATCCGTCAATCTCTAGCTTGAATATCTCCAATTACCCTGCCTCTAATGTTCTTTGGAGTAGAGAATTCCAAAAATGTATGATCTACTGACCTTATTTTTGCACTAAATGTTATTCCCTTTATCTTGTATCTGTACACTTGGACACCTTGATTGTTATCATGCAGAGTCTTGCCACTGACTGGGTAGCATGTAACAAAAGCTTTTCACTGTACCTCAGTACATGTAATAATAATAAACTAAACTAAAGTTGAAGCAGACAACCTTTTATTCAGAAAATGTGCTCCCTGGTTCTAAACACGCTCCCCCATGCTAGACTCCAATGGATAAGACTCATCATCCCTTCTCCTTTTCAAACTACTCCACCAAGACTCTATTATCTCGAGGAAACCTTGGCTCAATCAAAGACTTGGAATCTGTCAATGAGCCAAACTTCATTGACCCAGGTTGGGGCTTCCAATCCATGGTCCCCCTATGTCTGCGTTCTCGGTGTGGAGAGCCTATAATGCCAGGTTAAGATCATAAGAGTGTTTGATCATGTGATAGGAGCAGAATTAGCACATTCGGCCCATCAGGTCTATCCATCATTTAATCATGGCTGATCTATATCTCCCTCCTAACCCCATTCTCCTGCCTTGCTGTGGTGCCATAGAGTGGTGGTGCCATCGAGTGTGGGTGCCTAGCCTGCAGCTGTCTGTCCTTTCATTCTTTTGTTGTTTTTAGTCTGTTTTAAAGTTTGTTTTTGGAGGTCTTTTAGTCTTTTTTATGTGGGGGGAGGGTCTCCGAGCCGCATCTTTGCTCCCCATCCTCGTGGCCTATCACCTGGATTGGTGCGGCCTTTCCTGCCGGAGACCGGCCAGAGCCTCAGCTTCAGCAACGGCGCAGCACTGGATTCTGTCGCGGAGCGAGCGATGCCGAACAGGGGTCGCCGTGTTGGAACTCCGGAGATCTGGGATTGCCGACTTTAACACCATGGAGCTGTCGTCTGCGGCGCTGACTTTCCAGCCATTGTCGGCGCTGACTTTGACGTCGCGGAGCCTGGGATCTCTTGCCGAGGTCGCCAGCCGTTGAATCTTCGCCCAGCTCGGCCTGTGGACCTCGGAAGCTGCGGTCTCCGATTCAGAGGCTCTGGAACGCTGAGAGTGTTCTTCCATTCGAGGGCCTGAAACATCGGGCCCGTAGCGGCGAATGTGGAAGCCTCAATAGGCCACGGGTCGGTAGGCCCCGACCACGAGGAAGAGGACTGAACTTTGGTGCCTTCCCTCACAATGGGAAACGTTGATTCTGCTGTGGAGGGATGTTTTTTATGTTTTATATTACATTCTATAGTGTTGTGTTTATCGTATTTGTGTGCTGCATGGTAACTCAAATTTCACTGCACTAATTGGTGTATGTGACAATAAATGTCCTTTGTCCTTGGTCCTGTATCCTTCTCTCCATAACCTCTGACACCTGTAAAGCATCCTGGAACTAATTTTGATTTGCCCTATACCATTTTCTGAGCAGAGGGAGTGCTTCCAAAAGTGCACCAAGGAAACCCTGCAGGTAATTGATTTAAAAAGCATGAAGGTAAAAGCACATCAATATATTAACCATAATCAAAGGAACTGACTTTCCCCTGCCTCTGATGCATGCTGTACTATGATCTCCATTAAAAATAGTTCTGCCTCTTTGTTAAGGAATGCAAGCCAGACATAAACAGTGCAGAATAGTTTTAATTGGTGTAATCAAGTAATAATGTTAGCCCCTTTGCTGATTTGCACAATATTAGGAACATCAGTGCATGCAGAAATTATTTTTAATTTACCAGGTTGCTTGCATCATCTCTATAGGAAAAAACACCAGATGCTGGTTTACATCAATGATAGAAACAAAATGCTGGAGAAGTGTGAAAACGCACACTTCCAGATTCAGGGGGAGTTTCTTTCCAGCTGTTATCAGGCAACTAAACCATCCCACCGCAACTAGAGAGCTGTCCTGAACTACTGTCTACTTCATTGGTGACCCTGGGACTATTTTGATCGGACTTTACTGGCAATATCTTGCACTCAACATTGTTCCCCTATCATGTATCTGTACACTGTGAATGGCTTGATGGTAATCATGCATTGTCTTTCCACTGAGTGGTAAGCAGGCAACACAAGTTTTTCATTGTACCTCGATACACGTGACAATAAACTAAATTGAACTAACTCAGCAGGTCATGGCAGCATCTCTGGAGAAAAGTAATGGGTGATGTTTTGGGTCGAAACCCTTCCTCAGACTGAGAGTCGGGGGGGGGGGGGATACATAAATACATAGAGAATAGGTGCAGGAGGCCATTCGGCCCTTTGAGCCAGCATCGCCATTCAATGTGGTCATGGCTGATCATCCACAATCAGAACCCCGTTCCTGCCTTCTCCCCATATCCCTTTAAGAGCTCTATCTAACTCTCTCTTGAAAGCATCTAGATAATTGACCTCCACTGCCTTCTGAGGCAGAGAATTCCACAGATTCACAACTCTCTGGGTAAAAACGTTTTTCCTCATCTCCGTTCTAAATGGCCTACCCCTTATTCTTAAACTGTGGCCCCTGGTTCTGGACTCCCTCAACATCGAGAACATCTCTTAGGTATACCTAAGAGACATTCATTTAATAACCTGAGACGTCTGTTTAACATAATGCACTCTCACAAATCTCAAGATCAAGAGTTATCTATCATTTCATTGGACGCAGAAAAAGCGTTTGATCAAGTAGAATAGGATTATATGATTAAAGTATTGCAAAAATTTCAAATGGGAGAGAGCTTCATCGCATGGATAAAATTATTATATAACAAACCCACGGCTAGAATATTAACTAATAATATACTATCTACGAAATTCCAATTATCAAGGGGTAATAGACAAGGCTGTTCATTATCACCGCTGTTATTCGCTCTGGTAATTGAACCTTTAGCTGAAAAAATTAGAACACACCCGGACATTTACAGTTATAATACAAAATATTCAAATAACAAAATATCCTTATACGCAGACGATGTACTACTGTATATCACAAAACCGCAAATCAGTATACCAAACATATTAAATCTAATTGAGGACTTTGGATCTTTCTCAGGATACAGAATAACCTGGAACAAAAGTGAAATTATGTCGATAAAACCGAAAGACTCAACACATCTTTTGAAATTCCCCTTTAAAATAGCCACAGAAAAAATTAAATATTTAGGAATTGAAATCACTAGAAATTATCACGGTATGTTTAATGCCAATTATAGCCCCTTACTTAAGAAATTAAATAATCTAATTACATTCTGGAAAACGCTATAAACATGATCTTTTTACCACAAATCCAATATTTATTTCAATCAATTCCAATATATCTTCCAAAAAAGTTTTTCAAAAAATTAGACTCAGACATTACAAACTTTATATGGGATTATAAATACCACAGAACACAAAGAGCACACCTTAGTAAACCAAAAGAGATGGGTGGTCTAGCGCTCCCTAACTTTATGTACTATAATTGGGCAGTAAATATTAAAAATATGATTCACCTGCTGGACAACGCTGCCCAGCGGGTGGATTGGATTGTAATGGAGAGAGAGGACTGCGCTCCATGTAATACAGGAGCGACTCTCCTCTCACCAATGAATTTGAATAACAACAATTATAATAAAAATCCAATGATACATAGTACAATTAGAACTTGGAAACAAATAAAACAGAACTTAAAATTAAGAAATCTATCTCTTTTAATGCCAATAGTCAATAACCCTTCATTTAAACCCTCAATTATAGATAAATCATTTACACAATGGGAAAGAACGGGAATCAAAACGCTCGGAGACTTGTATGAATTAGGAAAATTATTATCATTTCAACAATTACAACTGAAATATAATTTGAAAAATAATCAATATTTCAAATATCTTCAAATCCGTGATTATCTGAAAAAATACACAAAAGACTATCATAACATGCCCCCAGACTTATTGGATGAAGCCATGAAGATAAAGGCTGAATCAGCAAATCTAATATCATACTTATATAATATTATTTTGAATATAGAAATACCTACAACCGATAGTATTAGAAGAGACTGGGAACAAGAACTAGCTATAAAAATTTCAAAAGAGAGCTGGGATAAACACTTACTATATGTGCATAAATGCTCGATCAACGTACGACATACTCTAATCCAATATAAAACATTAAATAGACTATATTATTCAAAAACTAAAATAAATAAACTTTTCCCCAATGTCTCACCCATTTGTGATAAATGTCAATCACAAGAAGCTAACATAGCGCACTCTTTTGTTTTTTGTATAAAAATTCAAAAATTCTGGAACGAAATATTTGAAATCATCACAAAATTATTTAAAATAAAACTGGTACCAAAAGCAGAATGGATCATTTTTGGAATATTGGAAGGTAACCCCGAATTAAATCTGTTTCAAAAGAACTTACTTAATTATGGGCTAACAATGGGGAAAAAAGCTTATACTCAAATTTTGGAAAAATGCTCCAATGCCAACAATAAAAATATGGATTTCAAACATGTTCGAAACACTACACTTGGAAGAAATGAGACTCCTCCTAGCAGGCAAAGCAGATCACTTCCAAAAGACGTGGTCTGCATTTACGGAACTATTACAAGCATAAGGTGCAATAGTAAGTTAACATAAAGGCTACCAGGATCTGGTAACGGGGGGGGTATAAAATAAATTTTTAATAAAAACACGGTTGGTATATCCTTTTTTGCGGAGTTTTGTGTTACAATAGAGCGATTGTTTTTCCTTTCTTCTTTTTTTCTTTTCTTTCTAGGGTCTTATTTCCTTTCTTTACTTCCTTCTCTAATTCCTTCCCTAAGGGGCTTTCTTCTCCCAACACTTTCCAGCACCTTCACGATTCTTGCTTACTTTCCTTACTTATTTTATTTCTATCTTTTTTAAAGCACAAAAAATGAAGTGGTACAACATAATGTAATAAGATATATGTGATGTGTATTAATGTAAGTTACTGTACTGCTAATAAAAATTAAGATTTAAAAAATATAAATAAAAAATAAAATAAAAAAACATCGAGAATATGTTACAATAGACAATAGGTGCAGGAGTAGGCCATTCAGCCCTTCGAGCCAGCACCACCATTCAATGTGATCATGGCTGATCATCCACAATCAGTATCCCGTTCCTTCCTTCTCCCCATATCCCCTGACTCCGCTATTTTAAGAGCCCTATCTAGCTCTCTCTTGAAAGCATCCAGTGAACCTGCCTCCACCACCCTCTGAGGCACAGACTCACCACTCTGTGAGAAAAAGTGTTTTCTCGTTTCTATTCTAAATGGCTTACTCCTTACTCATAAATGCCCCTAGCGTGTCCAATCCCTTAATAACCTTATATGTTTCAATAAGATCCTCTCTCATCTTTCTAAATTCCAGTGTATACAAGCCCAGTCGCTCCAATCTTTCAACTTATGACAGTCCTGCCATCCTGGGAATTAACCTTGTGAACATATGCTGCACTCCCACAATAGCAAGAATGCCCTTCCTCAAATTTGGAGACCACAATTGCACACAGTACTCCAGGTGTGGTCTCACCAAGTCCTTGTCCAACTGCAGAAGGACCTCTTTGCTCCTATACTCAACTCCTCTTGTTCTGAAGGCCAACATGCCATTAGTTTTCCTCACTGCCTGCCGTACCTGCATGCTTACTTTGAGTGACTGATGAACAAGGACACCCAGATCACGTTGTCCATCCCCTTTTCCTAACTTGACACCATTCAGGTAGTAATCTGCCTTTCTGTTCTTGTCACCAAAGTGGATAACCACACATTTATCCACATTAAACTGCATCTGCCATGCATCTGCGCCCTCACCCAACCTGTCCAAGTCAACCTGCATCCTCATAGCATCCTCCTCACAGTTCAAACTGCCACCCAGCCTCGTGTCATCTGCAAATTTGCTAATGTTACTTTGAATCCCTTCATCTAAATCATTAATGCATATTGTAAATAGCTGCGGTCCCAGTACCGAGCCTTGCGGTACACCACTAGTCACTGCCTGCCATTCTGAAAGGGACCCGTGAATGCCTACTCTTTGTTTCCTGTCTGCCAACCAATTCTCTATCCATGTCAGTACCCTACCCCCGATACCATGTGCTCTCATTTTGCCCACTAATCTACTATTGTCAAAGGCTTTCTGAAAGTCCAGGTACACTACATCCACAGACTCTGTCTGTAAATAGCTGGGGTCCCAGCACTGAGCCTTGCGGTATCCCACTAGTCACTGCCTGCCATTGTGACAAGGACCCGTTTACTCCTATTCTTTTCTTCCTGTCTGCCAGACAGTTCTCTATCCACATCAATACTGAACCCCCAATACTGTGTGCTTTAAGTTTGTATACTTATCTCTTATGTAGGACCTTGTCGAAAGCCTTCTGAAAGTCCAGATATAACACATCCACTGGTTCTCCCTTATCCACTCTATTAGTTACATCCTCAGAAAATTCTATAAGATTCGTCAGACATGATTTTACCTTTCATGAATCCAAGCTGACTTTGTCCAATGATTTCACCACTTTCCAAATGTGCTGCTATCCCATCTTTAATAACTGAATCTAGCAGTTTCCCCACTACTGATGTTAGACTAACTGGTCTGTAATTCCCCGTTTTCTCTCCCTTCAGCAGGCTGGGTCTGATCCTGATATCTGGTTGTCTGTGGAGTTTACACATTTTTCCATTGATCTTGTGGGGTTCTGCGTAGCGCATAGTGGCACAGCAGTAGAGTTGCTGCCTTAGAGTGCCAGAGACCCGGGTTTGATCCTGTCTAAGGGTGCTGGCTGTGCGGAGTTTGTGCTTTCTCTCTATGTCCATGTGGCTTTTCTCTGAGTGCTCCAGTTACCTCCCACGCTCCAAAGACGTACAGGTTTATAGTACAGATTACTTAGCTTCTGTAAATTGTTCCTAGTGTAGGATAGTGCTAGTGTCTGCTCGCTGGTTGGCGCAGACTCAGTGGGCCAAATTTCACTTTCTTATGTGGAAAAAATATGCAATACTGTTGCTGCTGAAGATGTGACAATAAATTGAAATGATTCAGTTCGATCGGGAGGGACAGAAACAGTTAATGTTTCAGATCAGTGAGCTGGCTTCAGATCTGGAAACAAATTAGAGACAAAAACAAGCTTCGAGATGCAGAGAAAGGGGAGAAGGAAGCAGAGGACAAAAGGAGACATCCGTGATAGGATGGAAAGCAGGAAAGTGAAATAGAAGAAAGGTTTCAGCTGACCAATCATATGTGAGGATAATAAATAATTAATTTGCTAATATAATATTCCACATTACCTTTAACCTGTTCTTTTTAAACACCTCTCCATGCTGGTCTTAGTTTAATGCAACATGTTGTGTAACCCTAGGTGAAATGTATATGGCCGAGGCAAAGGGACAAATCCAGTTGGATGCAACTTGTTCCCCAGGGACCCACTCATCCAAACTTCACAAGATCATGTGATAGGACTAGAATTAGCCCATTCGGCCCATCAAGTCTACGCCATTCAATCATGGCTGATTTATCTCACCCTCTCAACCCCATTCTCCTGCCTTCTCCCCATAACCTCTGACACCCGTACTAATCAAGAATCTATCTATCTCTGCCTTAAATACATCCACTAATTTTGCCGCCACAGCCTTCTGTGAGAAAGAATTCCATAGATTCCCCACCCTCGGACTAAAGAAATTTCTCCTCATCTCCTTCCTGAAAGAAAGTCTTTTAATTCTGAGGCTGTGACCTCACGTCCTAGACTTTTCCACTATTGGAATCATCCTCTCCACATCCACTCTATCCAAGCCTTTCATTATTCTGTACATTTCAATGAAATCCCCCCACATTCTTCTAAACTCCAGCAAGTACAGACCCAGTGTGGTCAAACTACTTGCCTTGGTGTGCAAGGAAAGGGGTAGCATGAGCTGACCTGGCCAGGGATTTTCCCCCAGAGAAAAAGCAAGGCCTCAGTGGTGACGAGGCCTTTGCTGTCGTGCTGCTGAGGCACTGATGCGTATCAGGATGGATGATCTGCTCCTCCTCTCAAAGCTCGGTGACGTTTTTAGCATTTATTTAGTGTCTCTGATATATAGCGACTATTTAAAAATCATCAAAATTGATCTAACTAATCAAATATAATTAAAATTATTAAAACATGCAAAAAAATAAAATAAGCATATCACAGCATTAAGAAACATTGAAAACATTGAAATAGGATAACATAAGAAAGAAATAATGTTATCCTTTGACTCCTAATCTCTAGGCTGGGAATCCTCACAGATCAATGGGACACAGATTCTAGCCAAGAATTACAAATCCAGATTTTAATTTTACTTTCAGGGAACATTTTTACATTCGGGATCTGCCGTTGGGTTTCAGTAACAGAGTTGGGTGGCAGATGTGTTGATATCTGAAACTCAGCACCTGCTGGACTTTCAGTGGATCTGTGTAATTCTGTATTTATTCATCTGTGAGCAACTTAATACTGGTGAATCCCTTCAGAAATACAAGCCACAGCTTGCTTACTTGGGCCCAGTGTCACACTGTGCCAAGTTGAGACACTTATTACTAAATAAAGTGAAGAAAAAACAGTGCAGCACTAATTAGTTTCATGTTTTTGCAATATTCCCAGTTTAATGCTTAACATTTTGTGTCATTTTGAGAGGCATTAAATATTTCAGAAGCTGCTAATGATGACTCATTAATCCAGTTTCATGCCACATGAGGAAGCCCAAATTGACTCATAATTAATTTGAAATGTAGCCAGCCTAATCACTCGCTTCTGTACAGCGAAGATAAGAATATTTTAGAATATATCATCCTGGCGCAAGATGGAATACTCACTGAATCTATCAGTTTAAATCTGAAATAATTTCATTCTGAATTGATACTGTTGAACTTGAGAACTTGGGCCTTAGAGAAATTCATTTCCAATGGATTTGTTCAAGTGTAAGTAGTTTCCTCAAATAGTCCTCAGTTCTGACAAAAGAAATACAAAATGCTTGAGTAACTCAGCAGGCCAGACAGCATATCTGGAGATCTTGAATAGGAGATGCTTCAGGTTGGGATCCTTCTTCAGACTGATGGTAGATGGAGTGAGAAATCGTGAAGAGATGTGGAAGAAGTTATTTATACAAATACAAATACAAATTGCCTTTATTGTCATTCAAACAAACAGAGGTTTGAACAACATTTTGTTCCATGCAGTCATAACAGTAAAATAAACATAGCACACAATTAGCACATTTTCACACAAACATCCATCACAGTGAATCTCCAAACATCTCCGCACTGTGATGGAAGGCAAAAGGCCTTATGTCTTCCCTGTTCTTTGTTCTTCTCCCGTGTCGAGGCGATCGAGGCTCTTGATGTTAAAGTCCCGCGGTCGATTTAGCAGCACAGGTCGACGTGAGGCGGGCCAGGCGCGGCCAGGCGCGGCCCGATTCAAACCCCATGATTCGGGGCGCGGCCCGATTCAAACCCCATGATTCGGGGGGCGGGCGAAGTTGCCGTTGCGGGAGCTCCCGAAAATTGGTCTCCCACAAGGGACCTGCGAGCTCCCGATTTTACCGTCCTCAGGTCGATTCCGGTTGGAGGCCGCCAGCTCCACGATGTTAGGCCTCAGCGAAATGGAGACTCCGTTCAAGGAAGAGATTAAAAAGTTTAAAAGTTTCCCCCTCCACCCCCCCTCACATATACACAACTAACAATAAACCGAAAACATACTCTAACAAGACAAAAACAAAGAAAAAAAGACAGGCGGACTGCAGGTGAGCCGCAGCCACAAGGTGCCGCCATATTGATCCTAAATAACCAGTGGCTGCTTTGCCAAGCACATGCACTCTGGCGATGTGCCCATCTGGAGGTCTCAAATCACTTTAATTCCACTTCCCATTCCCTGCTGACTTATCTGCCTTTGATCCCCCCCCCCCCCCCCCCCCCCCCCCCACCCCCCAATGCCAGGGCGAGGCCAGGCACATGTTTGAAGAATGACATCTCATGTTCCATCTACAACACAATGGCATGAACATTGAAATCTCCTATTGTAATAAAAACAGCATTCCCCCCTGTTCCTTTTGCTCTTCTCCTATGCACACTGTCCCTCTCTCACTGTCCATTCTTCCCATTTTATCACCCAGCACCTAATCACCTTCTCTCATTTAATCTCTACTTACACACACCTCCCACTTGACCCTCGTCCTTGTCTACAGCTTATCCCCCTCCCCTTCCTCTGGTGTTCCCATCTGCTACCACCCCTCATTCAATTCCATTCTTCAGAATCAGCAGCTTTTTGTTCTCCACTTATCATCTTCCAACCTCTGTTACCATCTTAACTCCCCCCTCCACCATCTGACTGTTATCTGCCAATCAACTCCACCCCTCCCCCCTCATCACTGAGAATTGCTTTCTAAATCTTGCTCCACCATTCCCTCCCAATTCTTTATAATGACAACCTCCCATCAGTCTAGATGAAGCTCCTCAACCCAAAACGTTGACTGGCCATTTCCCTCCACTGGTGCTACCTGACCCCCTGCGTTCCTTTTTTGCTATAGATTTCAGTGTCTCTTAAGCCTCTAATAAGCACTTTAGAATCATAGATTCATGCACTGCAGAAGCAGGCCTTTTGGTATAACTCAGCCATGCCAAGATGCCTCATATTAACTAGTCCCATTTTCCTGTATTTGGTCCATATCCCTCTAAACCTTCACCATCCATGTAACTGTCCAAGTATCTTTTAAATGCTATTGTAACTGCTTCATCTACTTCCTCTAGCAATTTGTTCCATATATTCACCATCCTCTGTGTGAAAACATTGACCATCAAACTTCTGTTAATGCTTACCCCTCTCATCTTAAATTTACATCCTCAAGTTCTTGATTCCCCAATCTTGGGAGAGGACCCTGCGCATTCACCTTAGTCAGCCTCCTGCACTCCAGGGAAAAAAAGTCTTGGTTTGCCCAACTATTTCCTATAGCTCAGGCCTTTTAGTCCTAGCAACATCTATGTAAATCTTCTCTGCATTTTTTAAGCTTAATTCTTATACCAAGGTTACTAAAACTGAACACAATACTTCAAGTGCGGCCTCACCAATGTCTTGTACAACTGTAACATAATGTCCTTCTATTCATTTTCATGACTGATGAAGGCCAATGTGTCAAAAGCTTTCTTCATCACCCTATCTATCTGCAATGCCACTTTCAGAGAACTCTGTACTCTCTCCTCTCTTTGTGTGGCTGCAAGTCTAACCATATTATTGTAGGTAACATAATAATCAAAGGGAAGCTGCTCAGTGACATAATTAATGTAATTTTTGAAATATATATGTATACTGGATTTTCAGTGAAGAGGATTGCTACATTAAACCTTTTGCCGATAATTCCTCCATTCCATCAATTACTGGAGTACAAGATATCTTCAGTCACCAAATGAGAATCGCATCGTGATGAAGTTAGGTAGCAAAGAAACAGCTGGCCACACAGGGAAATCGCACTCTCTGAATGCCAAGGCATTGAGTATATGTTTTAATTTAAATATGTACATAAGTGTTCCATTCCTGAGAACTGTCCATGTCAGAAATGTCCCTTTTCAATAGCTACCTGTATCATATAGCCTGCATATACTTGCTTTAATCCTTTCAATTAATTGAATATTACCCTAATACTACCCATAATTAAACAAATGGAATACATACTGTAGCCAGCCATTAATGAATACTATGAAATGTTATGTTATGAGCATCACTAGCTTGAAAAATGCTATAACATGCATGGGAGAATTTGTGTTAAATCAGTTTTCGTAACCCAGGGAGCTCCCGCAGAGCACTGCCTTTGATGCTGTCTCACAGGTGAGACGTTGTCTGATAATCTCATCATTTGGTCAGTGTTGCAAGATTCATGGGACTGACAAAACTATTTGAGGAGAGGTAGGAAGCTTTTGAAGAGTCCCACCAAATGTCTGTGACTTGATCAACAAACTTGCAAGCTGATTTTTCACCATAAAAATTTTATTTGGGACATATTGCCAGAACAAACCAACTGTTTCACATTCTGTTATAACAGATGTGATATCACTTCCAATATGATTCATTGTCCAAAGCAGATTTGAATTTGGCAAAGTAATTCCAAGTGCCAATATTATTTATTATTTAAATTAAATGTCCTTACTTTGTGGGAAATTAATATGCTTTAATTACAAATCAATTTTAGAATGATTCTTTATTCTTGAGCAGGGTTGAATAGGAATTTTGATCACAATCACATTTTGTTTTTGTTTGATATTATTTGACTTGGAACTTTTGGTGATTTTCAAGAATCTCAATTTAATTGAATATTGTTTATTGACTGATGGTTCTTAATGAAAGCCACTTTAATTTGAGATGTGTGGCAGTGTTAAAACAAAGTACAAAAGTACTGCCCCACTTTTCACACAGCAGCTGTTGTTATTGAATCTACTATTTTCATTTCCTTCTCCACCAGACCCATTTATTTCCTGTACCCATTACAAATCATTTGGCCTTGCATCGTTGTTCTTTTTTGTCATTTAATCTATCAATTTCACCTCAGAGTCTATACTTAACTCTTTCTGCCCTCATTTCCTGACACCATCCAGGTTTAAAACTTGTTCATCATCAAACATTTTCCAGTTCTGTTGAAATGTAACCGACTGAAACATAATTCCATGCATCTCTATCACCTTTCATTTCCTTCCTCTTCTTTGATTGGGTAACCTCCAGTTTGTTTTCACATCCACATCTCGTCAGTGACTGAGGAAATACCATGGCTATTATATTTTTTTCACATGGAATCCAACAGAAAGTCCTCCCTGGATTCACCCATGATTCTAGATACCTCCAAGAAATTCAACAGTTTTCTATTCAAGATCATCTTTGTAGCCTAAAGGGCCTGTCCCACTTAGGCTATTTTTTAGGTGACTACAGGCTGTCGCCACATGGTCGCCGGGGTGTCGCCTGTATGGTCACGAGTAGTCTCCTCCTCAGTCGCCCAAAGAGATGTAGCGTCTTTCTGGTCGCCGCTGGATTTTCAACATGTTAAAACATTTTCGGAGACAGTCGGCGACAGTGAGTTTGACGCCAATGAGCGTAGCTTGACTT
This sequence comes from Leucoraja erinaceus, assembly GCF_028641065.1. Classification (NCBI taxonomy): domain Eukaryota; kingdom Metazoa; phylum Chordata; class Chondrichthyes; order Rajiformes; family Rajidae; genus Leucoraja; species Leucoraja erinaceus. Next base: position 24,017,616 of record NC_073382.1, on the reverse strand, counting down.
CTCCTGATGTAGGTGCTTTTGTAGTTGTCGCCAGGTTATCTTAGGTTTTCGCCAGGTGTTGTAGGTCGTCGCCAGTGCTGACTTTGTTTTCTTTTGTGTTGTTAAAGTAATGATTCTATTTCAAATTTTATGTCGAAGGGGGGGTCCAGTCGTCGGTTTTTCGGCGACCTGCTACAACTATGACAGGCCCATAAAATTCACATTCAACGCCATACTTTGTTGCATACTCTTTGTCTTTTCTATCTTCAACTGTGACTCATTCTGACCTCTCCCCATGGCCTCTTGCCTTTGTTTTGTTTTTTGCAAACCGCAATATATTTCATTATATAAAATCAATACTCATTGAAGTCCTACATCACTCTTCAGATATCCTGCAATAACTTCACAGTGTAGAGTGTGCAATCAATCTGACAGTGACGTTAAGGCTGAACATGCATCTTAATAATTCAAAATAATGAAAAAGTACATCAGCCTCCAAGTAGTAAAACTAACATTAGGTATGAATCTGTAATTTTCAAATTATGTTCTAATGTGGGTTTAGCACATGAACGAGTCTTTTCTCCTGTGGTTTCCAAAACAATTTGAAAGTATTAACTTTGCAACCGCATAGAATTGATTGTTCTGACAATGTGATCACCATGCAGTATACAACTCTTATCTCGATGGGAGATGCATGGATATTAGAGCTGAATAGAAGGAACATATTACCAGACAAATTGATAAGTAGTTTGAGTTTCATTACTATTCTTTTGCGTTATTGGGGAGATGATTAAAGCAATTATGTTAACTGTCATTTTAATAAAGGTAGACACAAGATGCTGGAGTAACTCAGCGGGACAGGCAGTATCTCTGGAGAGAAGGAATGGGTGACGTTTCGGGTCGAGACCCGTCTTCAATAACATAGTTAATAACATTGCTTAAATACTGTATACAGTCCAAGTCTTTGGAATAGATAGGATGAATAGGCACAGATTATTTTATCCATGGTAGGGGAATCAAAAACCAGAGGACATAGGTTGAAGCTGAGAGGGGCAATATTTAATATGAACCTAAGGGGCAATTTTTTCACTCAGAGGGTGGTGGTACATGGAATGAACTGCCAGAGTAAGTAGTTGAGGCAGTTACTAAAACACTGTTTAGAATTATTTTGGACACGTGCATGGCTGGGAAGGTTTAGAGGGATATGAGGCAAATGGAACAAGCTTAGATGGAGCACCTTAGTTGGTATGGACGAGTTGGATCAAAGAGCCTATTTCCATGTTTTACAAATCAATGTTCATAACTGCCTGCAAGTGGCAACACGTGGATAGAGTGGCAAAGAAGGTATCTGGTATGCTTGCCTTCATTGTTCAGGCCATTGAGTATACATTGGCGCTGGTGGTCTCAGGTTTGTGCCAGTGGCACAAGAGATGAGTGAACCAAGGAGTTGCGTAGGGAGCAGTCTCTGAAGAAAGTGGAAAGCATCTCTGGCACACTGCGGATTGCAGATAAGGGAATGGAAATTGAGGGTGTTGGACATGTGTGCTGGCTGCTTTATCCTGCATTGAATTGAGCTAGTTGAATTGCCGACCACCTGGAATTGCTAACTTCATATTGGATATTTGAACCCTAAATAAACACAGAATTATACTGCAGATTTTTGAAATTAATTGCTCAATAAACTTAAAGATTTCAGCCTATTAAAGTCACAAGCCGAGGTAAACAAAAGACTGGAGAAACTCAGCTGGTGAGGCAGCATCTATGGAGTGAAGGAAATAGGCAACGTTTCGGGCCAAAACCTTTCTTCAGTCTAAAGAAGGGTTTTGGCCAGAAACGTTACCTATTTCCTTCGCTCCATAGATGCTGCCTCACCCGCTGAGTTTCTCCAGCATTTTTGTCTACCTTCGATTTTCCAGCATCTGCAGTTCCTTCTTAAACAAAGTCACAAGCCAAATGGTTTAATCTGGATAATGTCAATCTTCTGCTTGTCTTTCCATCACCACGTACAGAAGCTTGTATGGAAATTAATAATACTCACCCGGTAGCTATGTTTGAGTGACAAGAAGCCAGATTGTATTCATTACTTTCTGCTTCAGAGACAATTTAAGCTGCTGGGCCACTTTAACATATTTAAATTCATACAGAATATTTGAAATTGAACAGCAGATACAAAGAATAAACTAAATGATTGGTTTAAAATATAAATTTCCAATACACTGGAGATAACAAAAAGCAATAGTTAGTGCACTTAATACAGCAATACAATGGACCATGCCAGCAATTGGCAGATAAAGATGTCAGGCAATCTAATTGATGTTTGGGTGCTTGGTATCGCAATGAAGAGAAAGCTTTATAGTTATGTAGCGTATTTTACAACATTTGGACATCAAATACTTTACAGCTAATTAAGCTAATTAGCTAATAGGCTAAATGGGGTGGCCCAGTGATGCAGCAGCAGGGTTGCTGCCTTACAACTACAAAAAACTGAGTTTGATTATGATTATGGGTGCTATCCGTATGGAGTTTGTACGTTCTCCATGTGACCGCGTGGGTTTTTCTAGGTGCTCTGGTTTCCTCCCACATTCCAAAGACAAACAGGTTAATTGCCTTTGGTACAAATTGTAAATTGTAAGTTGTCCCTAGTGTGCAGGATACTCTACTGCAGTATACGGGGATGATCACTGGTCGGCATGGACTTAGTAGGCCAAAGGGCCTGTTTACGCACTTTTTCACCAAACTAAACTAAACTAAACTAAACTAAAAGGCATTTGGTGTGTGGGCACTGCAACAATTTAGGATTTGTTTTTTTAATTCATTTTATGAAATGTGGATAATGTTGGAGAGGACAACATTTATTGCCTTTCTCTTATTGTTCAGAGTAGGTGGTGGTGAGCAATGGCTACTGCCGTTTTTCTTGTGAGGGAGAGCACACTGATGTTGGAGGTCAGTCCCAACAATGATGAAGGAACGGTGCTTTATTTACAAAGAAAGTGGTGAATCTGTGGAATTCTCTGCCACAGAAGGTAGTTGAGGCCAGTTCATTGGCTATATTTAGGAGGGAGATAGATGTGGCCCTTGTGGCTAAAGGGATATGGAGAGGAGGCAAAGGCTGTGTTGGGTGATCAGCCATGATCATATCGAATGGCGGTGCAGGCTCGAAGGGCCGAATTGCCTCCTCCTGCACCTATTTTCTATTTTTCTATGTTTTCTATGTTTCTAATCAGGATGGTTCATGATTTGGAGATGAATCTGCAGGTGTGATGTCCCTTCAGCCTGCTGCCTCCATGCTTCATGGTGGTAAGAGGTCCCAGGTCTGGAAGGCTCTGTTGGAATAGCCTTGTCGAGTAAAGGTAGTGTGTTCTGTAGATGGTCACTGTTAACACTATGTGTCAATGGTGGAGGCAATAAATGCTTAGGATGTAATATATAGGTTTCAATCAACTGAGGAATTTTGTTCTGAATGCTAATGAAGTACTTACTACTGTGACAAAATAGTGACCAATTTGCAGACAGCAAACCTCAGGAAAAAAACAATACATGATAAGCAGAATTTTTTTTATTTTGTGATATTGCTTGAAAGAAAATTATTGCCCATGGTACAAGAACAAACTTCCCTTCTCTTTTTTGAAATGGTGAACTGGCAAAACATGGAACTCAAAGCTGAGCGGCCAGTCTTCCCTTGCAGAGCCAAGTTAGATTCATAAATGCTACAATGGGTGGTGATCTAAGCCAAAGATCTCCAGAATTGGCAGCACCCAGCACAGATCTACCAGAGCCTAGAAAAATAGTTCTAAATGATCCATACCATGAACCATACCAGGAATCCAGGACCACGCAGAGAACGTCAATGGGTATAAGCTGAGAAGATGGCCTTCATGCTTTGACCATGGAAAACCTGTTCCAAAACTTTCTTCTGAAGGAGACACAGGAAGGCTATTGTCAGGCTGAAAACTGGACATCCTACATGCACTTCTTTCTTGTGGAGTCTGGTGAAATCTCACTAAACTGGGCAATTAACTCTGTTTCTCCCTTCACTGATGCTGCCTCACCTATGTAATTCAGAAGCACTCACGAGGTTGTAAAGTTATTTGGAATATTCTGAAAGGGACAGGAATACATATATTTTTATATATATTCCTGTCCCTGAGACAGACTCTGAATATATATATTTTTTAATATGCAATGTACTAGACAGATGTTGATTGCCTGGGAATATTGGTGTGGAGTTTAATTGGGTAATGTTTGTGTATAAAGCCTGTTTATTATTCCTGGTTTATTTTGCCACTGCAAGGCAAGGAGGATACTGAGTACAGAGAGCAATAAGGAAGGTGGGTTTAGCTGAAAATGCACTGATATATGAGCTTCCTTGTTTTCTCCAATTTCTTTGATCAATGAACAAACACCCTGACACCTCACCCACGTTTATTAAGAAATTGATTCAACAAAAGTAGGAGAAAAATGCCACGAATTTGACAAGACAACAAAACTGTAGCTAAACTAATGGTCGCTATCCCTGGAGTAATAGCGTTTTGATGTCCTTGAGTTTCTCCAGAATGACATCCAATTTAGATTGGGCACAGCGATGCAGTGTTTATACAAGATGTTGAATATTCATGCTGTGTCTTTGCTAACCCTTGCATGTTAAAAGGCCGGTGATGCAGACATTCATTAAAGGGCCTCAACAGTTACATTAAGTCTTTAAAATTTATCCTGAGACAAAGGGTTTTTTGAAAAATGTCTCCATGCTATAGAACAGAGCTGTCACTCACGGTTGAAACCAACAGTGCAAAGGCAATTATCCAGAAATCAGTTTGCAGACATCTAGTCCTTTCAGGTCAAGGACAAACCACATGAGCACTTCCTTGCAGGACCTCCTGATGAGGTAAATGCTTAATTTCTCATAGTCAACTGTCTAATTAACTATTTGTGTCACCTAGGTAGATTTGCCAATTAACATTCATTAAACAGTCTATCTATGCAAAGGTGACTTATCTGGCTTTTCATGGTGACGTTAGAACGTGGAGACCTGGGTTCAATCCTGACTACGGGTGCTGTCTGTAAGGAGTTTGTACGTTCTACCCGTGACCGCGTGGGTTTTCTCTGAGATCTTTGCTTTCCTCCCACATTTCAAAGGTGTACAGGTTTGGAGGTTAATTGGCTTGGTGTAGGTGTAAATTGTTAATGTGCGTGGATTGTTGGTTGGTGCGGACTTGGTTGGCGGAAGGACCTGTTTCCGCGCTGTATCTCTCAACTAAACTAAACTAAAACAGATAATATGAAACTTTTCACAGCATAGTGAAGAGTAATAAAATGTCAAAAAAGGCCAGGATTACAAATCATCCTCCATCTCAAGCACTAAAGATACATGAAAGCATGTTTGTTTCCAAAATCCAGCTCTGTTGCTTTCAACACAATCTTCAACTGTGCTACATATTTAATAAACCTGATGAAAGATTAATTTCTATTTTATAGTTTTCCTAAATTGAAACAATCCCTATATCTGATCCGTTACCTTCGCTGTTATTTTTTTATGTAAGCCAAATTCTGATGAGAGAGTTAGATATTCTCAAATCCACATTATTAAATAAAAACAATCAGCAGTGTATTACAGGGACATGCATGGGGATTGCAAATTTAATTTCTGATGGTGCAGGCTGTGAAACCATCCATCCATTGGGCAATTAACCTTTAATCCTGCTAATAAAGCAGCAAGAATGTATTCCCTATTTCGATAACCCAGCAGTAATATTGCACAACCTTGCACAACACCCCACTATTTTTTGTATATTCATTATATCATCATTGTTTATAAATGTAATCTCCCTTTCTTTCTCTTACCATTTCAGTGCTGAGGGATGGCCCTCTGAATATGCATGCAGCCAGAATATAAATTGGCAAAATAGGCCTTCCTTCCTCCCTCCCTCCCTCCCTCCCTCCCTCCCTTCCTTCCTTCCTTCCTTCCCTTCCTTCCTTCCTTCCTTCCTTCCTTCCTTCCTTCCTTCCTTCCTTCCTTCCTCCCTTCCTTCCTTCCCTCCTTCCCTCCCTCCCTCCCTCCCCTTCCCTCCTTCCTCCTTCCCTCCTTCCCTCCTTCCCTTCCCCTTCCTTCCTTCCCTTCCTTCCTTCCTTCCTTTCCTTCCTTCCTTCCTTCCTTCCTTCCTTCCTTCCTTCCCTCCTTCCTCCTTCCCTCCCCTCCTTCCCTCCTCCCTTCCTCCTTCCTTCCCTTCCTTCCTTCCTTCCTTCCTTCCTTCCTTCCTTCCTTCCTTCCTTCCTTCCTTCCTTCCTTCCTTCCTTCCTCCTTCCTTCCTTTCCTTCCTCCTCCTTCCTTCCTTCCCTTCCTTCCTTCCTTCCTTCCCTCCTTCCTCCCTTTCCTTCCTTCCTTCCTTCCTTCCTTCCTTCCTTCCTTCCTTCCTTCCTTCCTTCTTCCTTTTCCTCTTCTTCCTTCCTTCCTTCCTCCTTCCTTCCTCCTTCTTTTCCTCTTCTAGCACTCCTTTGAACCCATAGCATTGACATGGCTGCTTGGTAAAAGATTGCTTTCAATGAAACAATGTGGGATGCTTTACCATTCTGGAGGCACCATTCAAACGATAGTATTAAGCCTTAATACACAAATGTATGATTCAGCAGTGAGAGTGCTGCTTTGAACCCTGTCTGATGTGCAGAATTATTGAGACTTATTTGAAGTTGTTTCCTTGTGCTTTACTGTACCATTTCTTTCTTCCTTGTGTTGTGAAAATGAAGTGTGAGATACTTGGATGTTTTTTACATCCATCAAGGTACCGAGGTACAATAAGCCAATATTTATTACAGCCACTCTTCAATTTACGAAAGGGAAGCGTTCCTAGAAAATGTTCACTTTGTAAATAGACATGGATGGCAGAAGTACATTAGGAGTATTTTAGTACTGTGTGTTCTTTTGGGAAAGGAGTGAGGCATTATTTGCAGTTGTTAAAAATAGATTTGTAAATCAAAACTGTCATGACGATGTCATGATAATAATATGCAAATAACTTGACCTTTGTATCAGCTGACTTGGAGGTCAGATGCATGTGCACTGAGTAAGCCAAGGCAGGAGGCCATGGTTGGTGGAGATAATAAACATAGAGACAAAGGAATGTAACCTATAAATATTGTGTCCGTATTATTATTCCACCTTAAGCAAAGATGTAACATTGGCGATGAAGATATTTTGGTTATTTTAGAAATTTTGAATTCTGAATCCATGGCTACGAGCTGGAAAAAGGTTAGAAAAAGATTAGAAAAAGGTTTCATAATGGCAGTCGCTGGAGCTGATTTTTTAGTACTTCACAGAGTGGTGGGGGAAGAAAGGGGTAGATGGGGAGGGGGATGTGAGGGGGAATGGAGAAGGAGGAGAGGGGGAGGTAGGTCATTCCCTCACGGTCCCGGGGCAGCGCTCCCACCCCTCCAGTTGCCGTGCTTCATGCACACAGCCCCGGCTCCACCTCCCTCTCTCCCCGGGGAGACGTGGTCAACAATACAAGGAGGGCTGGGCCGGGGGTTGGAGCACCGTTTACAAACATCAGCCTCAGCTCACACCCGTCCGCCCGGACCCCATCATCCACTCCCGCTGCCGGCCCTCTCCCTCCCTTCTCTCCTTCCCTACCCTCCCTCACTTCCCTTCTTCCCTCCCTCCTTTCTCTCCTTCCCTACTTCCTTCCTCCCTCTCATTTCCCTTCTCTCCTTCCCTCCCTGCATCCTTTCTCTCCTTCCCTCCTTTCTTTCTCTACTTTCCTCCATCCTTTCTCTCCTTCATCCTTTCTCTCCCTCCCTCCCTTCTCCCCTTCCCTCCCACACATACACACATAACGCACAGACAACTAAAACACACAACTAACACACACACACACAACTAAGTTAGGATGGGGTAGAAGCCCAAACGGTAGGATAGGGCTGAAGCCCAAAATTTAAGCCTGGATTGGTTTTTCGCCAATGGTTTTTGGTTATTGGTTTTCCAGGATCTAGTTAATTACAGTGCTTTTTTTTTTACATTTCACAGTCAATAAAACAAGTGATATTGTAACTATGTGCTTTTCAGAGGTGATCTACACATTTTGTTTGTTACTTGTATGCAATTTTATATTAAAATGTAGCTTAGATCTATTTGGTCCATTAACTCGCATGCACTATTTAAGCGCACATTTTGATTACATTACATTCTACCATAGAGATATAAAGTCTATAACAGACTTTATTTATATTTCTATTATTCTACAGACCTTGGCTGGGAACCCAGGGCTCACCAAAATTGTACCCAATAGGGCCCCGCACCTCCTAAGGCTGGCCCTGACTTTGAGAATGCTTGAAATAGCCGAAAATCAAGTGCAAGTCAAGGAGGTGTAGTAGGAAGCTATATCCGTACACTGCAACTAAACTGTAAAGGAAACTAGACGTCGTCCGTAGTCCTTTAACTAGATCTTTATTTAAACACTAATAACACACGTTCCAGTACTAACCACATCTGGTCTACACTCGTACTGGAACCTAACAGGGAGGGAACATGCAGAGACTACAGTTATACTATAGAATGTGGGAGGGACGATATGCTAATGAGGTAGTTACATATATGGTTGCATGCATAACCATCTACATCCCTTCCCGTAAGATAAACAGCAGCAGCAGGCAATTATACAGACCTGCACATAATAACAATAATAGTCAGAGAACATCTTAAACTAAGCATAATCACCATACCGATCAGGGGCCCGCACAACTCTGCCCGAGCGGGTCCGTACACCACCCTCACTCCCCTCTCCCAAAGGCAAAGGCAGCGAAGATCGGGGGGACGGAATAGGCAGCAATGCAGGCCGGGGACTAGAGACCGGCGAGGCCAACACCGAACTAGGAGGGGAGGACAGAAGAGATGAACCGGCAGGAGAGGACCTTGGGGAAAGAACATCTGTATATCGTCGCAGTCGCCAGCATTTGCGTGCTGTCCGTGAGCCTCCTCCACCGGTTTCTTTCCCGTCATCGTCCACTCCCATACCTGTTCCTCCTCCTCGGGCTATCCCATGTGCCCCTGCTGTCATTTCAGCACCTACCCAACCTTCTCCTGTGACACCTGATGTCGGCTCTCCTGTTCTTTCCAAGATACAATTTGAAGGCAGGTCACAGATTTCAGTGAATTTTCTCAGGAGACAGACTGGGTCATCAGGAGATTCTGCTTGCTCGACAACCTGGCCAGCCGCGTCCAGGACTGCTGGACGGTAGTCAAAGTGCCGAGCCCTCCTCATGGCATCTGGACCAGCGAGATTCAGCAGCAAAGATGCCCTGAGAGCAGGAGAGTCATTGTGGTGAGCGATGTTCACATAATGGTTGTAGTCCATAACAAACGTCTCCCATCGCTCCGCTATGTCAGCATCGAAAACTAACGGGGAAGGCTTGCGACACGACGAAGCCATCCTTGCACACACTTACAAGACAAATGAATTAAAAAAAATCCGATAAACAGAGGCGCAGATTTACACTTCTGACACCATGTAAAGGAAACTAGACGTCGTCCGTAGTCCTTTAACTAGTTCTTTATTTAAACACTAATAACACACGTTCCAGTACTAACCACATCTGGTCTACACTCGTACTGGAACCTAACAGGGAGGGAACATGCAGAGACTACAGTTATACTATAGAATGTGGGAGGGACAATATGCTAATGAGGTAGTTACATATATATACACCGGTTGATGTTGCAGGTCTGCAAAGGTTTCTCGGGATGGTTAATTATTTGGGCAAGTTCATCCCGCGCCTCAGTGAACTAAGTGCGCCGCTGCGCCTTCTGACCAAGAAGGATGTTGCCTGGTCTTGGAGCCCACAACACCAACTGTCTTTTGACGCTTTAAAAAAGCAGCTGATTGACACTCCTGTACTGCGATTCTTTGACCTCAAGTTGCCGATTGTTGTGACCTGTGATGCTTCCCGTTTTGGCCTCGGTGCTGCCTGCATGCAGCTCTGCGAAGGTGATTCTCTGCTGCCTGTCTCGTTTGCTTCTCGCACAATGACCGACACGGAGCAGAGGTATGCTCAAATCGAGAAGGAGCTCCTGGCTGTGGTATTTGCCTGTTCGAAGTTTAGGGACTTTCTTTACGGTGTGCGATTCACAGTTGAAACGGACCACCAGCCGTTGGTTACCATACTTAATAAGCCCATTCATGCTGCCCCGGCCCGATTGCAGCGGATGATGTTACAGCTGCAACGTTTTGAATTCGACATAGTGTACAAGAAGGGCACGGAAATGCATGTTGCTGATGCCCTGTCGCGGGCGCCTTTGTCCTCCTGTGTACAGCATCCATATGAACAATCTGATCTGCATGTCCTCAACGTTAATTTTGTCCCGTCCAAGCAGTTACAGACACTGATTGAGCACACCGCTGCTGACTCTGATTTGCAGCAGCTGTCGGCTGTTATTCTGCGTGGTTGGCCCTGCAAGCCACACTCCCTGCCTGCTGCCGTGAGGCCGTTCTTCCTTGTTCGGGACGAGCTTGTACTTCGTGATGGAATCGTCATTAAGGGCCACAAAGTGGTTATTCCTGCCTCGTTGTATGATGCCTACTATACTGCTGCACACTCCGGACACCCGGGTGCAGACGCCACCGTTGCACATGCCCAGGGGCAATACTATTGGCCTGCCATGGCCAAGTACATCAAGGCTCGGGTTGCTGCGTGTGCTGCTTGCAACTCCATGGCCCCTCACCATCAACGACAACCCCTGCTACAACAGCAGGCACCTGAAATGCCCTGGTCTGCGCTGGCCGCCGATATTTTTGAGTGGCGTGGGAAGAACTATCTGGTACTTGTCGACGCGTATTCATCTTGGTTCGATGTGGACCTTCTTCCCACCATCACCTCGGAGATGGTCATCAGTAAGCTGCGCCGTCACTTTGCCACGTTTGGATCTCCAGTGAAGCTACAAACTGACAACGGCCGGCAGTTCACTAGTGCTGAGTTTGCTGCCTTTGCGACCAAGTGGAACTTTGCCCATTACACTAGCAGCCCGGAATTCCCTCAGAGCAACGGGCTGGCAGAACGTGCTGTGCGCAGTGCTAAGACTTTGTTGGAACAGTCTCGTTTGTCAAATTGTGATTTCTACCAAGGACTTTTGAATTTACGTAATATTTCTCGCGATGGAGTTTTAGGTTCTCCTGCACAACGGCTCATGTCTCGTGTTCTCCGTCCTCCTATGCCCATTTCTCAACAATCCCTGACTCCTGTGGTTCGTTCCCCTGAGGCGGTCCACCGCCGCATCTCTCATCGCCATGAGATCCAGCGTCGGTCTCATGACAAGTCTTGTCGTCCTCTACCTCCCCTCTCCGCGGGCCAGGTGGTTCGCATGGAGACTTCCACTGGTTTTTCCAAACTTGCTACTGTTGTAGGGCTGGCTGACTCCCCTCGCTCCTATTTGGTGGATTACGAGGGCACTGTATATCGTCGCAGTCGCCAGCATTTGCGTGCTGTCCGTGAGCCTCCTCCACCGGTTTCTTTCCCGTCATCGTCCACTCCCATACCTGTTCCTCCTCCTCGGGCTATCCCATGTGCCCCTGCTGTCATTTCAGCACCTACCCAACCTTCTCCTGTGACACCTGATGTCGGCTCTCCTGTTCTTTCCAAGATACGATTTGAAGGCAGGTCACAGATTTCAGTGAATTTTCTCAGGAGACAGACTGGGTCATCAGGAGATTCTGCTTGCTCGACAACCTGGCCAGCCGCGTCCAGGACTGCTGGACGGTAGTCAAAGTGCCGAGCCCTCCTCATGGCATCTGGACCAGCGAGATTCAGCAGCAAAGATGCTCTGAGAGCAGGAGAGTCATTGTGGTGAGCGATGTTCACATAATGGTTGTAGTCCATAACAAACGTCTCCCATCGCTCCGCTATGTCAGCATCGAAAACTAACGGGGAAGGCTTGCGACACGACGAAGCCATCCTTGCACACACAAAAAGAGGCAGGTGTAATGCATTTGTTTTGTGTGTTATTGGAACACAAATGAAAACACAAAGAAGCACAAATATGTTTTGTAGGAATTTAATTGGAAAGTATATTAGAAAGAACAGATAATAATTTAAAGTTTAATTCTGGTAAAGGAGGGATGTCATGACGATGAGTCATGATAATGATATTACAAATATCTTGACCTTTGTATCAGCTGATTTGGAGGTCAGATTGTGTGTTTGCTGTGTAAGTCAGGGCAGGAGGCCATGCTCGGGGCAAGGAATGTAACCTGTAAATAGCGTGTCAGTATTATTATTCCACATCTTAGGCGAAGATGTAACAAAGATCTCATAGCCCAAAGAGCAGGAATTTTGTAAATCAACCTTTCGTGAATTAAGGATTCTGTAGAACTAAGGTGAGTGCGAATGTTTTTATCATCACCTGTGATTAGTATTTCTGCGGGGTGAGTTTTCCTTACTGGACTTTCTGCCTGGATCTTCCACCCATCACATGGGCAGCACAGTGGAGCTGTTGCCTTACAGAGCCAGAGTCCCCGGTTAAATCCTGATGACGGGTGCTGTCTGTACAGAGTTTCTATGTTCTCCCTGTGACGGCATGAGTTTTCTCCGGGTGCTCCGCCAAATTCCAAAGACGTGTCCAAAATTTGGTTTCTGTATATTGTCCCTAGTGTGTAAGATAAAACCAGTGTAATGATGATCATTGGTCAGCACAAACCCAGTGGGCTGAAGGACCTGTTTCCGCATTGTATCTCTAAAACAAACTAAACTAAACATGATCCCCACCAATCACCCTTTACTTATGCTGGATTTTGGGAGACAACAAATCAGGGAGACTTTCAATGGAGTGAGCCCCCGGCAACATATACAGTAGTTGGTTAGCACTGCCAGAGAACAACCAAATAGCCTTCAGCTGGAGGCAAGACGAAATGGTTTCTTGACCAATATTAATGTCTATTTAATTGTGGTGGGGCATTGAAAAGTTAATGTAATTAATAAAGTAAAAATTAAGTTAATTGAAATCATGTTAAAACATCTACATTGGAATGGGAGGAAAAATATAGAATAAAGTGACTCTGATTGCTTTTTATGTATGTTCTGCATGGTTTGTTGTAATCTTGTATGGATGATTTACCTGGGTAGCATGCAAAACAGTTTTTCACAAAATGCTGGCATGCATGGCAATAATAAAAAGCCAATACCGATTCAAACATTAAAGCAAATTGAAATAATTTGTGAAGAAAAACACAAATTTTCCCCATTCTCCAGAACAGGAAGTCTTATTAAAAGGATTCTATGCCTCATCTAAACTGACTGAGTCGATGAAGCAATTCCTCCACTTATTGCTAAACAGTATAAAAATGGAGTGCATTGACTGATGAGGTGCCATCTGTCACTCTGTGAATTCAAGAATTGCGTGCAGTATCCAGCTGGATACTGATTAATTTAGTTTAGTTTAGAGATACAGTGAGGAAACAGGCCCTTCAGCCCACCGAGTCTACGCCAACCAGCATTCCCCACACGCTAACTCTATACTACACACTAGGGACAATTTACAATTCTTGTCATGCCAAAGGCAATTCACCTACAAACCTGTACGTCTTTGCAGTGTGGGAGGAAACTGGAGCGCCCGGAGAAAACCCACGCAGTCATGGGGAGAACGTACAAACTCTGTACAGACAGCACCCGTAGTCAGGATCGAACCTGGGTCAATGGTGCCGTAAGGCAGCAGCTCTACCGCTGCACCACCGTGCCACGCTGATGGCTGCCTACAGAACCATTGGTCATTCCCAACACAACTCATCCCTCTGCATAATTCATATAGTATAACATAAAAATGGAATAGAGCTGGACTAGGCAATACAATCTCTCACATTCTTGCTTCTATTGTTTAACAGTGCAAATGATGTGCACAACAATTCCTCAGAGCAGGGACATAGAGTATCATACGATATACAGTCAGCATTACCTATTCCTTTTCTCCAGGGATGCTGCCTAACCCACTGAGTCACTCCGGCATTTTGTGTCTATCTTCACTCAGCATCATCTGTTTGCCCAGTAGGTAGTCTAACATTGCACCACAGCAACCCAAACCCTCCCCACTCACAGCATTCACTGTTAATTCAGTTTTGCAGCAAGACACGCACTTCATCTAATTTTTATGTTCCCGTGCTTGGGAGTGATGGGAGTCTGTCGTTAAGTATGTTGTCAAGCTATCCGAAGTAGGCAACTGGAAATGCTTGCATGCCATCCAGACGGAATTTAGGAACAAACATCTGGCAAAGCAGTGAGCTGGGAGCTTTGTAACTGGAGGAAATTATTGTGTTGCAGTAAGCCTGATAAATTATAGTTGACTGTGTTGGTGCTTCCAGCTAAAATGTATGAGGTGCTTAGTGAGTGCATGGTTGCATGTAAAGAGTGAAAGTGGCTGATGTCTCATGTGCTTAGCTTGAACTTTGAGACGATGTGAAATATGTTGAAACAGTTCATATAAATAAACCTCAGAATTTTTATTGGAATCACACAGTTAAATGTAGCATTATATTTTGCATCATGTAAATCCTAAACACTTCATTGACATGTTCAGTGCCTTAGTTGTGTCATCTCAACTAACTAATGACTTTGATCCAATGTACTGAGAATATAGATACAAGCAGAGGAAAATAATAATTCCTAAAGCAAATAACTGCAGATGCTGAGAATCTAAAATGTAAAAAAAAAAACAGAAAATGCTGGCAATAGCATGACAGGTAGCATCTGCGGAGAGACAAACAGGGTTAATATATCATGTTGATGACCCTTAATCAGAACTGAGGTTGGATAACATTGGATAACAAAACATTCGTTTTTCTCTCCACGGATGCTGCCTAACATGTTGAGTGTTTCAAGCATGTTCTACTTCTACTTGATTTTATCACACATAACAATATTAAAATAAGGAAGAAGTATAAACAAGGAATTGCGGGTGTTGGTTTCCAAAAAAAAAGACACAAAGTGCTGGAGTAATTCAGCGGGTCAGGCAACATCTCTAGAGAACATGGACACATGACGTTTCTGGTCAGGACAGACCCGACCAGAAATTTCATCTATTCATGTTCTCCAGAGATGCTGCCTGGCCCGTTAAATTACTCCACCTCTTTGTCTTTTTTAACATTAACATATGGTTTGCTTCAGGTAGATTAATTTTGAACTGTTCTGCTTTCACTTTTACTCATTATACAGTGAGAAAATATGGGCCCATTTCTGAGGAAGGATATGCTGGCTCTGGAGAGGGTCCAGAAGATGTTTACAATAATGATTCAGGAATGAGTGGGCTAGCATATGATGAGCCTCTACTCGCTGGAGTTTAGAAGGTTGAGGGGAGACCTCATTGAAACTTACAGAATAATGTAAGGCATAGATAGAGTGGATGTGGAAAGGATGTTTCCACTTGTGGGAGAGTCTGGGGCCAGAGGTCATAGCCTCAGAGTTAGAGGGCGCTCTTTTGGAAAGGTGGTGAGGAGGATCTTCTTTAGTCAGAGGGTAGTTAATCTGTCGAACTCATTACCACAAAAAACTGTGGAGACCATGTCAATGGATACTTTTTAAGGCAAAGATAGACAAATTCTTGATCAGAACGGGTGTCAAGGGTTATGTGGAGAAGGCAGGAAATGGGATTAAGAGGCAGAGATCAGCCATGATTGATTGGCGGAGTTGATTCGATGTGCCGAATGGCCTAATTCTACTCCTATAACTTGTGAACGTGAACTTGTGAAACATAGAAACATAGAAAATAGGTGCAGGAGTAGGCCATTCGGCCCTTCGAGCCTGCACCGCCATTGAAAATGATCATGGTTGATCATCCAACTCAGTATCCTGTACCTGCCTCCTCTCCATACCCCCTGATCCCTTTAGCCACAAGGGCCACATCTAACTCCCTCTTAAATATAGCCAATGATTGGCCTCAACTACCTTCTGTGGCAGAGAATTCCAGAAATTCACCACTCTCTGTGTGAAAAATATTTTCCTCATCTCGGTCCTAAAAGATTTCCCCCTTATCCTTAAACTGTGACCCCTTGTTCTGGACTTCCCCAACATGATATGTGGCAAAGACTAGTTGGGCCACAATGCTGTTTCTTCAGTACGTTTTCTAGATACTCCATATTTAATGGAAATAGAAAATGTGAGAAATGCACAACAAATCTGTTTGAGACTGAATAAAGTATTTATTGGCAGGGATAGAAGACTAACTGGCCAAATGAAAAAAATGAATAGGTCTCAATGGGCCTTTTTTTCTGGTTGGCAAGATGTAATGTCAACTCGAGTAACTGTTACTACTGGAATGTCAACTTCTTACAATTTATATAAACGGCTTGGATGAAGACAACATTACATTTGCTGCAGACACAAATCCAGATAAAAAGTAAGTTGTGAAAAGGATCCAAGAAGATGACAATTGATATTGATTGATTAAGTAGTGGGCAAAGATCTAATTAAGGGATACAATCTGGGAACATGTAGATTTGTGTTCCTTCAAAAAACATTAAAAAACATATTCCTATTATCTGAATGCTGAGAGATTGAAAGCTTTGCGATCCAGTGGGATCTGGATGTTTTAGTGCATGATTCACAAGTGGTTGGTTGGTAGGTGGATACAGCAAGTAATTAAGAAAGTTAACAGAATTTCATTTTTAATAATGGGATGAATTGAATATGGAAGTCTCTGCTTTAGCTATATTGGAAACGACATCTGGACTGTACTATGTACAGTGTTGGTCTCCTGGTTTAAGGAAAGATCACAATACTTTGGAAGCAGTTGGGAGACAGTTTATTAGACCAGCACTTGAAATGGCAGATTGCCTTTTGAGGAAAGGTTTGATCTTGTTGGATGTCATTGACAAAGACATTAACACCGTACAACTAACACTTGCTGCAAATACAAATAGCAAGCAGACAGGCAAAAGATAATGTCAATCAACTGGCAATGTTAAATTGGGACTAGCGTTGCCATTTTGAAGCTCAATACCCTCCTCTTAAACAAGCAGGTTTAAGAATGGGTTCAGCAGTGGGAAGTAAACTGACCCCAACCTTCCAACAAAACAGCACATCTCAGCTGGTTGACAGGGGAATATCAATTCGTTGTTAGCAGATTTCTTTTGGCTGTGGCTGTGATTCTGCTTTCTAGAGCTGGTTCGAGTCAAATGTCTCCAGCGAGCTGTGTGCCTGGCATTAATCAGGAATCATGAAGTTATTTACACTGCCAAGAGTTCAGATAATGGCCGCAAACTCTCAAATTGATGTTTCTGTCAGACTTTATTTTCACCTCTTCAGTTTCTCATGGCAAAATTCAGACTTTCTGCATCTGGGAATTCATTTTTCCACTCAGTGGAAATCAGGATGAACAGGATTTGAAACTCAAATCAGATAGTTTTTATTTTAGAAATATATCGGGTAAACAGGCCCACCGAGTCCGTGCCAACCTGCAATCCCCGTACACCATCCTACACCCTAGGGACAACTTACAATTTTTGCTGAAGCCAAATTAACCTAAAAACCTGTACGTCTTTGGAGTGTGGAAGGAAACTGAAGCACCCGGGATAAACCCATGCAGTCATGGGGAGAACGATAAACTCTGTACAGATAGCGCCCATAGTCAGGACCTAACCCAGGTCTCTGGTGCAATAAAGCAGCAACTCTACCACTGCGCCACCAATCCGCCCTCGACATTTCTCTCCTCTCAGCTACTTTTATCCAACTGTTTTTTTGGCAAATGAGTGCATAGTGGTTTAAATATAAAATGGCCACAGATATGATTGGGACTCTCTTGTAGTTTTAACTGAGCACCTGCAGTGGATTTGTTACTCAGCAAAACTCATTGGACAGCCAACACAGATTAATATACTCTGATATATTTATCTTTACCTTCATGGCCACAAAGGAAGTTTCACTGACTGCACTCCAGGCTCTTCCATCAAAATGTACCTTCATCTCCTCCTGCACACTCTTCACCACCTGTCTCCCCCAACCTAACAACCTTCATACTTTAACCTCCTGCCTTATGGTCATGTTTTCTCAATGTCTGTAAGCCAACATCCGGCCTCTGGCTCTGGAATTATAAAGAGACATAGCTCTTAAATGGACCAGGGCACTTCTGTCAGACCGGTTTGTAAATGTACGTGACCAACTCCGAAGGAGTTACAATTCTCCTTTGACGTTTGTACTATTCTTGTTGACAATAAATTGCCCAAGAAATTGTAATGAGCTATATGAAAGGATTTGATTTAAACCACGCAATCTTATTCTAGGGTTTAGGTATGTATGGCCCATATACAAACACAAGGGACCTGTTCCATCCTCTGATCCATCCTCATCACTGAACTGATTCTTACCTCAACTCTGTATTCCTGCTTTAGCCTCTTGCTAATCATCCAAGGTTGGCGTAAAAATATTCCAAGAATCTGCTTCCACCTCCTATACGAGAAAACCTTCTCCCTGCATCTACCTGGCGAAAATCCTTCAGCATTGTCCACGATTCAAATAATTCACCTTTTACTTTGTGGAACTCCAGCCATCGATGTCACAAATGCAAGATGCAAAGCACTCACATGGAGCCAGCCAACTGAAGGGTTGAAACCTGCTTTTGGCCTATGTAAATGGGATCAGCCTTTCTTGGTCAGTGAACCATTAAGTCTGAGGTACCTTCCCATTGATGGATCTCTGTAAAAGAGGTCCTTTTCTCTACTCATATCCACCTTCCTTCCTTCGCCGCATATACTCGGGGCCATCTTGTTCCTTCTCTCATAAACACCCCAGCGTCCAACATGACCATGGCCTTCAACTAAAGTCACAAAGCCACCCCCATCCTGCATCTCAACCTTCCGCTCCGTTCAACTCCATCAGTTATGAGGCATGGTGGGAAGCTTTTGCTTCTAATGCTTCTAATGGCTTGTCCTACCACATATCATGGATCGGGCTGCACTGAGAGAAAACTGGACACTAAATAAAAAAACAGCACTCTCACTTCTCCCCCACTTCCTATGCCCTAAACCACCTCAATCTTGACCCCCCCCCCCCCCCCCCCCCCCCCCCCCCCCCCCCCCACCCCCCCTTCTTTCCTACTTCAGGAAATTGCAGGCAATACCCCTTTTCAGCATAAAATAATGTTTGGCCCTATTGGTGTCTAGGTGCAGTAGCATGCATGCACCTACAGGAGGAGGTATAAGCAGTGAGGTGGTCAGCAAAACCCTGGATAGAAGCTCCAACCAACTCACCACAGTCCAACGGGAGAGGACATATGAAGGAACATATTTGATTCAGGACTATGGAAATAATAACAAATAAAATAAAAAGCTCAATTGAATCTGCAATGAGTTGATTGTTCGGTAAAGGGCCTGTCCCACTTTCATGACCTAATAACCATATAACCATATAACCATATAACAATTACAGCACGGAAACAGGCCATCTCGGCCCTACAAGTCCATGCCGAACAACTTTTTTTCCCCTTAGTCCCACCTGCCTGCACTCATACCATAACCCTCCATTCCCTTCTCATCCATATGCTTATCCAATTTATTTTTAAATGATACCAATGAACCTGCCTCCACCACTTCCACTGGAAGCTCATTCCACACTGCTACCACTCTCTGAGTAAAGAAGTTCCCCCTCATATTACCCCTAAACTTCTGTCCCTTAATTCTGAAGTCATGTCCTCTTGTTTGAATATTCCCTATTCTCAAAGGGAAAAGCTTGTCCACATCAACTCTGTCTATCCCTCTCATCATTTTAAAGACCTCTATCAAGTCCCCCCTTAACCTTCTGCGCTCCAGAGAATAAAGACCTAACTTATTCAACCTATCTCTGTAACTTAGTTGTTGAAACCCAGGCAACATTCTAGTAAATCTCCTCTGTACTCTCTCTATTTTGTTGACATCCTTCCTATAATTGGGCGACCTAAATTGTACACCATACTCCAGATTTGGTCTCACCAATGCCTTGTGCAATTTTAACATTACATCCCAGCTTCTATACTCATTCATACTAATTCACGACCTCTGCCGAGTTTGTCCTTGACTCATACTCGCAGCATGGTCATCACGAGGTCGTAGGAAGTCGTAGGAGGTCATAGGTAGATCGCAGGTAGGTCGTAGGTAGGTCGTGATGCTAGTCGTAGGTACTCGTGGCATCAAGTAGGTCGGGGCGTTTTTCTCGCCTGACGAAATACGTCCACGAGTAAAAAAGGTCGTGAATTGGGTTGTGAAAGTGGGACAGGCTCTTAAGTATAACAGCTTGCAGTTTGGCTTTCAGAGCGATGGGCTTAATAATAACTGGGAAAGAGAAAATCTGGTGATTTATTGTATGATATAAATATAAATAAATTAGATTATATTAAAAAAAATAATAACTATTTAATTAATAAACTGCAAACAGTGGGATATCAAGAATGCTGAACTAAGAACTCTAATCGATTATTAGGGTGGTGGTATTGTAGTTAAGTTACTGGATGAGAAAGTCAGACAATCGTTCAAATCCCACCATGTAAGGTTTGTCATTTACAGTAAATTCAATGCATGCTCGAAAATGTAAAAATGGTCACATATAACGCTAACCACAAAAACAAAAAACAAGTTGCTGGAGAAGGAAACCTCTGCACAGGTACTGCCTGACCCACTGAGTTCCTCAAGCATTTTAGTTTTCTTGCTCAAGATTCCAGCATCTGCAGTCCCTTGTATCTGTGTTACCAAAAGAAAAGGTCTTGACAGTGGGTACACAAAAATGCTGGAGAAACTCAGCGGGTGCAGCAGCATTGTATTGTATTGTATTGTATTGTATATCTTTATTGTCATTTCCTGAGTATTCGCATATCCAGAGGAAACAAAAAAACGTTGCTCAACCAGTGTCCATTAAAAATAAATAGAAATAAAAATACATATATCATGAACAAATTTAACATTCCACTAAACATTCAACAGGCGTTCTGATCGGCAGCAGCATGACAGTGGCTCTGCTGCAGTGTGTCCAGGTTGGTGGTTGGTTCGCGATACTTTGGCAGGGGGCAAAGTCCGTTTAGCAGTCTTATAGCCTGCGGGAAGAAGCTGAGGAGCATCCTGCTGGTTTTGCAGCTAATGCTCCTGTACCTCTTCCCAGATGGCAGGATGGAGAATATGTGATGCGATGGGTGGTAGGGGTCTTGGATGATGGAGATGGCTCTGCTGATACATCGCTTCCTGTATATGTCCAGCAGGAAAGGGAGTGGAGCACCAATAATCCTGCTGGTGGTCTTCACAATCCTGTCTAGTTGGTGCCGTTCGTACGCCTTGCAGCTCCCGAACCAGGAAGTGATGCCGTAGGTCAATGTGCTCTCGATTGTCCCCCTATAAAAAGTCCATAGGTGTGTAGTGAGGAGACCTGCTTTACGTAGTCTTCGGAGAGGGTGTAGTTGCTGCTGGGCTCTCTTGACCAGTGCTGTGGTGTTGGCCGTGGACGTCAGGTCATCTGACAGGTGTAGTCCTAGGAACTTCACGCTGCTGACCCTTTCCACATCAGCTCCATCGATGTGCAGAGGTGTATGGTGTTGTTCCCTGCCCTCCTGAAGTCAACCACCATCTCCTTAGTTTTTCCCACGTTGAGAATGAGGTTGTGGGATTTGCACCATCCTGTGAGCAGCTCCACCTCCATCCTGTACGCCGACTCATCATTGTCACTGATGAGACCCTTTGGAGTTAGCATCTTAGCATCTATGGAGCGAAGGAAATAGGTGACGTTTCGGGCCGAAACCCTTGACAGTGTGTGACTTATGTGTGACTCAAGACCTCATTTCAATGATGGATGAGGAATCAACATTGGTTTTGCCAGCAGTATCTGCATCCTGAAAATGAATGAAGAAAAAGTTTATTTATTTTAGTAAATGGAGGCATCGCAAGATTTTCTAATCTTATGACACACACCTTGTAATATATGGAATGATGCTTTTCTCACCTTGGACAGCGACATAAGTAAAACATTCTGTCAGCTGGAGCTGGAAGCTGTAGCATCAGCTTGTGTCACATCTGACAGCTGAATACACATGAATAGCTTGCTTTTGGGTGTGATTATTCTACTGTTCAATAATCTGCAGGCAGGGAGGGAATGTGTAGCAGTCACTGCAGATGTATAGTTTAATATAAACTTAATAGGATCAGAATCAGGATTTTATTTGTCACTGCTGTCTTTTAACAATCTATCTTTCAACTTGTCAATAAGAAAACACTTAATTTCAAGAAGTGCATTTTGAAGTCAATAAATCACATTGCTGTCAGGTTTCCTGTACCACCCAGACTAAATGGTACTGATGAGAAAGAAAGGGAGTAATTCACAAATTTGTGGTCTCCATTGACGTTGTCCAGATGGTGCTATGGTGCTACGATAATTAAATTCTCGTTGTTGTACTGATAACGATGAAAGAGCTCCCGGGAGAACATTGTGTGATGGCTCAAATCACTTCATATGTTATTCCCTGGAACCTCGGACATGCACCGTTGATGCAACATTATTACAAATTCCTGGGAAATTCCAGCTTGACACTTTTTGTTCACCATTCGGTACAATGACATAACATGCCACGAGTATGGTGGTAAGCTAAAAGAATGTTACTAAGGGAGATATTGGGGTCAGATCAATGTACTTTTGTGACATAGATAACGAGCAGAGCAAAACGTTAGTGGAGAAGGGCTGGGTAAATGGATGGAATGAAAGTGTCATAAGCAATGGGACTATATCCCATTCCCGAGCTAATGGGAAATGTGATGCAGATCAAGAATCATGGTTCTTGGTTAGTGTGGATAGAGTGAGTAACAGATCAGGATATTTTTTTATGATTGATTGAAAGATACAGCATTGAAATGATAATATTGGCCAAATAAATATGTCACAAAATGGGGGATCTCTGCATTTGCAAAGCCAGCTTGTCATCTTTCTGTAAAAAGCTGTAAAGCCATGAGGCTCATGGCTCCAGATAGTCTGGACCCTGGGAGAAAGTCAAACACAGGGTGATATCCAGATGTCCCCTCAATTGTGAATATGTATGAGGGTTTTGCAGAAAGAGCTGAGCTTGGTTGCAAATGCACGATCAGGATTGGTTACAGGATGTGGTGTTGTAAAAGTGTTGTTAACTATGTTGCAGGGTCTTGCACTGTTATATTGTGATTAGTCAAAGCATGGAGCCTTGCTTGAATTGTTTATGTTACCTGGGGAAATGTTTCTTTAATTTGGTGAACTGTCTTCCAAATAGAAACTTCTGTGGAAACAATATAATGGGGGTATTTTGTGATTGGGTTAGGGAGCTGTCAATAAATGTATTATATGATCTTTATTTGTGATTGGCTTGTAGGGGTTTTGTGTCCCCTCCCACCCCCCAAACAAATCTATTTACACGTCTTTGATTAGCAAATTCAATGGTGACTGGATACATATCTGACGAAGTACATGTGCTGTCATTACAAGTAGAAGGGAAAACATGTACCTTCTTGGTAGACACAGGGGCATCTATGTCATCACTCCAATCAATTTATAATCTCCCTGAATCACAAGACGTTCCGAGCTGTCCAGTTTTCAAGGACAAGTTTGCCAGTATCCCATCTCTAAGCCAGTTGAGGTGGTGTATAGAGGAAAAGCAATGAAGCATGTGATAACAACTGGATTAGATTGCAATTTAATGACTAGAGATTTGCTCTGCACATTTCAATTGAAGATTGAATGTGGCGATGGTGGAATAATAGTGACTCCCTGGGCTCCCGAAAGGCAATGTTATTCAACAGTGACTCTCCTATGGTGGTCCTTAGATCTGGATGAAGAACCTCCACTCCATATTACATTGGCTTATGACAGGATTGGTAGGAATAAAGAGCAAGAAGCCTTCTTTAGACCGTATGAAGGAAAGGACTGGAATATAAGAATTTTGGCACTAGTTGTTGGAAAGGAGGGCACTGCGGAATATGCTGAAGTACCTGTGAATCTATGGAAATGAACTGCGGAGGTTGCTCCACATATTACCAGAAAAGTAAACTTTCCAGCAAGTGCAAAAGATCTAGGAGCAAAGGTGAAAAAGGCAATTGACATGGCAGACCCGAATAAATGCGAAGAGCAGAACTTGTCTAACCAATGTTAAGTTCTATCAGGCCCCGAGGACAGTTGTTGCCCAGCTACGCCAGCATCTGGGGAGTGAGGTATGTGAGTATGTGGACCTGCAAGTGTGGGCAGAAAACGCAGCTCAGGTAGGATGTGTTCGCATTGATCCCACCCAAGTAGCTCTCCAGAAAGGGGTGATACTGCCCTCGATACAGCAGTATCCATTGAAACCACAGGCCATTAACAACATAGACAAGTTAATTCGGGGATTGCTGGAACAAGACATCTTCGTAAAATGCCAGACCATTTGCAACACAAATTTCCAATCCTTGCAGTTCCAAAACCAGGAAAGGAGGGCCAGTACAGATTGGTCCAAGACCTAAAATCAATGAATGCAGTTGTAGAACCACTCCATGCTCTAGTGTCAAACGCTATTCACATCTTAGCTCTAATCCCAGCCTAAGCAAGAATCTTTCCAATAGTAGACCTGCAACATGCCTTCTTCTTATTGCCTCTGCATAAAAACATCCAATATAAAATGGACGTTTTCATCGTTCTTCTATTACATTAGCAAGGCTGCAGCACTATAACAAAAATATGTTTTCGCCATTCTTCCATAACACTGGCGAGATAACAACACTACTGCATGAATGTTTTCCTTTATGATATAAACATCAGGAGAATGTTCAGACACTTAGCTCATACTCTTTGCTCTATAAGATTATAATGTGCGTCAATAAGGTAAAAAAAAAAAAACAAGTGCTTGATCTGCAGAAAAACATCTTATTCAGCATAACCATATATGGGGTAATCTTTCCTCTCTCAGAAGAACCTGTCAATCTTAACAGGCAAGAGGCCGTACAATGCTCTGTAAGATAAAGTATTGCTGAATTACTGATTATTGGAGTATAAATATATCTGATTGAACATTACCTCTTTGTGTGTGGATAGAGTGAACCTATAGTCTGCATTTTACATACTGTAAGTGTTTACTGCCACACCCGCCTGGCGAAATAAAGATTTTAATGCTTTATTACTAATCTTTGTGTTGTTATCTGTTTGATATAAAAACAAACTTTTAACAAAGCAAGGAACAGCAGATGCTGGTTTATACCAAAGATAGACACAAAGTGCTGGAGTAACTCAGCAGGTCAGGCAGAATCTCTGCAGCGAAAAGATGGGTGACATTTTGGGTTGGGACTCTTCTTCAGACTGAAAGTAGGGAGTTGGGGGTTGCGGGGGGAGGGTGGGGTGTATGAAGACCAGGCGGTGGTTTTGGTGTGAAGGGATGAGTGAACCAAGTAGTTGGAGAAGGAGCGATCCCTACATAAGATGGAAAATGCTGGAGATAGGAAGATGTGATTCGTGGTGGGATCCCTTTGGAGGTGACGGAAATGTCAGAGTTAGATTTAGCTCTTAGAGCTAAAGGAATCAAGGGATATGGGGAAAAAGCAGGAATGGGGTACTGATTTTAGACAATCAGCCATGATCATATTGAATGGTGGTGCTGGCTCAAAGGGCCAAATGGCCTACTCCTGCACATATTTTTCTATGTTCTATGTTTTTTTTCTATAATGGTGGATGTGGCGGCTGGTGGTGTGAGAGGTGAGGACCAGGGGGACTTTGTCCATGTTGCATCTGGAGGGAGGGGGAGCAAGACCAGAACTACAGGACCCAGAGGAGACATGTGTGAGGGCCTCATCTATGATAAAAGGGGGGAACCCATATCCTAGTATCTATGTGTAACTTTTCGTCATGTATGAGTTGGGTTAGTCAGGATAAAGATCAACTGATTCAGACTCGGCCAGCTCAGTACTTTACTGCGCTGACTGTCCTAATTAAGGACATTTTAACAAGCTTTTCAATCTGTCCGTGATGTTGAGGCAAGTGGGACAAGCTATGTGTCTCAGACAGATTTCCTGGACAACGGCATTCACAACAAACAGAATCAGAATCAGAATCCGAATCAGATTTTATTCGCCAAGTATGTTTTGCAACATATGAGGAATTTCACTGGCCAGGTCAGTCATACAATTAAAAGCAACAGACTCAAAAACACATTTTAACGTGAACATCCACCACAGTGACCCCTACACATTCCTCACTGTGATGTAAGGCAAAATAAAGTTCATCCATAAAGATAAAAATAACGAACAGACTGCCGGGAAGGGCAGGGCTGGCCATCTCCCCAGCGCCCCTGGTGGCCCGCATTCACAACAAACAGTATTTGAGTTATCAAAAAAATAGGCACGAATCAAGATTGGGTGGGGGTGGGATGGGGTTAAGTTTATACTGGAGCAGACATCTACCCAAAGCCGCCTATTACTCTGCTGCAGTTGGCTCATACACAGGCAGGCTGCTGACCTTCTTTCTGAGGGATTAGATTGGTTAAAAATGCAGCCTCTGGGTTCATTGGAGCATTCTTGCTTTCCCTGACCCGCACAAGTAAAATTATTAGGAAGCTTCCAAACCTGACATTTTATTTCTTACCCAAGACCCAGTTCTCCCCGAATCATGGCACTGGATCTTGTACCTCCTCATTACCCTCCATCAATTTGCATGCACCCTCTCAGTCTGTACCTTTGGTTGAAGTTGTTGGTGAATATGGCTATAATAGCCAATCTGTATATTTGGAACACAACTCTGCTTCCTTTCTGTGTGGGGCCTCCTCAGCTTAATAAGCGGTCTGAAATTACTTAGTGGGGCTAACCAAAGTTTGCTGTTCGACGTGGACTGTTTCTCTCCCATGCTTGCTCTTGAACCATGCAGCAAAGTGGCTATACAGAACAGGATCATAGATCAGCCACAAACATAACTCAATGACTGAATAAAAGCTGAAATGTCTCCTCCTGTACACTCTGTTTGCCCTCTTGAGTTGAAATGATGCCCTCAGTTCACTGGTGGCATTTAACTGAGGCGGGCTCCAGCGTCAGAACAGTTGGAATTGGCACACACAGCATCAACCGTGGATTAGCTTCGTAGCCACAAGTCAAATTTGTTCATTGTTGTGTGCTGATTATGAGATCAAAATGACAGATGATTTTCCTGGTTTCTCCTTCTGCCTGAACTGAAAGCAGTGCTTCCGATTGCTTCTCTTTGCTGCCCTTTGAAAAAAAATAGCTGTCAGGTTTCCACAGAACGGCTGGGGAAAGCCTAAGTGTGTATACCTTTAGATTTCACAAAGCCCGATATAAGTAATTGGCTGCTATGTTCGTGGGCTTATAAATTAAAGGGATTTTGTTTTCATATAAGCTGTCATCAATGTAAAGATGGCACAGTGGTGCAGCTGGTAGTGTGGCTGCCGCATAGCTCCAGAGACCCAGGTTCAATCCTGAACTTTGGTGCTGTCTGCGTGGAGTTTGCACTTTCTTCCTGTGGGAGGGTTTCCCACTGAGTGTTCGAGTGGTTGATGTGCATGTACATAGGTTAATTGACCACTGTCCCCCTGAGTATGCAGGTGAATGGTAGAATATGGGTGGTATTGATGGGAGAATGTGGGGAGAATGAATAACGGTAAAAATAACTGCGGATCGGGATTGTTCTGTGAGATGCTGTCGACTGGATGGGCAGAAATGGCTGCCTTCTATACCATAGGAAATGTAGCTTTACAATTAAGAATTCTGTAAATGTGTCAAGAACTAACTAGAGACTCAAGAAACTGCAGATACAGGAATCTTGAGCGAAAACAAACTGTTAGTGGAGCTCAATGGATCAATGACGGCAGCATCTTTGGAAGGGACTTTTTCAGTTTCATGTAATAGAGAGGTAATCGCTGATAGAAAATGAAGGGATATAGTGATGCAAGAGATAGCCTCCCAGTTACAACAGGGTTCCATTCCTGAGAACTGTTCATAACCCAAACTGCTCATACATCCGAGATGAACAAAAACAGTGTGTGGGAGAGGAACGCAAGAACATCTGCGATGGGAGAGTGAGCAGGCACGAGATGAACAGTGGGCAGCCGGTCTCATTGATTCTGTGACTGAGTGAGTCTGCCCAGCGCTCGAAGCTCTGCTCAGCTTGACCCAACCCCAGATTGTTGCAGGTTGGGGTGAGGGTAGAAAAGACATGCAGAAGCTCCCTGTTCCCACGTCCACATCCCCTCATCAGATGACAAATGCATCCACATAGACCCCGCTGGTCTCTGAAATGCTCAATCGTATATACTGGGTGTGCATAATTTAACCATTTATAACCCGGGAAAGACATGTCTGAAGATAATTCTAAATATCAATGAATATTTGTACAATCTTGATCTGTAATTGGATGTAGAGAAGATTTATGAGAATGTTGCCAGGACCTGAGGGTCTGAGCTACAGGGGGTGTTTGAGCAGGCTAGGACTCTATTCCTTGGGGTGCAGGAGGATGAGGGGTGATCTTATAGAGGTGTACAAAATCATGAGGAATAGATATGGTAGATGCACAGAGTCTCTTGCCCAGAGTAGTGGTATCAAAAACGAGGACATAGGTTTAAGGTGAAGGGGAAAAGATTTAGTATGCATCAGAGGGGTCATTTTTTCACACAAAGGGTGGTGGATATATGGAATGAGCTGCCAAAGGAGGTAGTTGAGGCTGGGGCTAACGTAACGTTTACGAAACAGTTAGACAGGTTCATTGATAGGATAGGTTTGGAGGGATATGGGCCAAATGCAGGCAAGTGGGACTAGTGTAACTGGAACATGTTGGCCAGTGTGGGCAAATTGTGCCGAAGGGCCTGTTTCCATGCTGTATCACTCTGTGACTCTATGTTGGTTAATTAAAATGATTTCAGGCGAATCACAACTGCAATCAAACAAAATTTTTGCTAGAACAGTTGGAAGAGTTTGGTGGGTGGTATGACCAAGCTAATATTGGGAAGGACTGAGAAGACACAAACAATCCAGGAGGGCAATCAATGTAGCTGTAAAGAATTGAAACGTTTGAAGAGCTCTCATGCATTTTTGTGTGTTTGTTGTTCTATAGTTGCATACTATGTATAAACATTTATTCTTGGTCTTTGGCATTAAACTCAGTGTACAATAGAAACTGTGTGTTCTACATCAGTTCCTGGATTCAGTTTGAAATGGTGAATTGAATTTCAGAAACAGATTAGAGTGAACATTGAGGCATACAAATGAGAAACAGGAGAACACCACTCAGCTCTCAGAGTCATTCATCAATGAATAAGATCATAGCCGCATTCCTGCTTTCCTGTGGTGACCTTTCACTCTCTTGCACATCAAGAATTTATTTATCACTCCCTAAAAAATATTCAATAACTGCTGCCATTGCTCTTTGAGGAAGAAAGTTCCAAAGTCTCATGAACTTCTAAGAGGAAAATATTTGATTCATCTGTATTAAATGATGATCATTTCTTTAAAACAATGCCTCCAATTAATTGTAATGGATAAATTGCAATTCAATGCCGATTCACAGTTACCTTAATAAATTTGGTTGATGCTAAGCAATCTGGACTCCACATTTCCAATAAACTTTAAACCAATTACTCTAAGTAGCAGTCAATTTAATGGGAACATGCAGTGTAATGCCTAAACTATGTTTAAACCAACATGTAGATCATGTAGTTTGAGTGGATTATACTATGGATGAGGGGGGGTGGATGAGGGGGTGTGGATGAGGGGGGGGGGGGTGAGTGGGGGGGGGGGGGGATGCTGCAGATGCTGGTTTACAAAAAGCAACACAAAGTGCTGGAGTAACTAAACTGGTCAGGCAGCATCTATGAAGAACACGGATAGGTGATGATTCAGATCGGGACCCATCTTCAGACTGGAGTGCTGACCCACCGAGTTACTCCAGCACTGTATCATTTTTTTCTATTCACTGAAGATCTTTGGGCATGGTCTGATCCGTATGTGACTCCAGACTGATATCATCGAGGTGACTTTTAACTGACCTATCAGAAATGGCCCAGCGAGTCATTCAGTGCAGGGAAATTTAGGAATTGCCAATAAGTGCCGACCTCTCCAGTGAACACTGCGAGTGGTTAGCATTTGGAATGCACTGCCAGGAGATGCAGTGGAGACAGAATTAAATAGTGGCACTCAAAAGGGAGAAGCAGTCACCACCTGTGCAAAATATATAGTTGATGATCTCTTTCATTGACATCATTGACATAAAGAATATTTGATAGGATGCCACACAAGAGGTTATAAATTCATGTTCATTAATTATAAAAGCAGAGTTAGGCCATTCGGACCATCAAGTCTACTCTTCCATTCAATCTTGGCTGATCTATCTTCCCTCTCAATCCCATTCTCTGACATTCTTCTCATAACCCCTGATTTTATTAATCAAGAATCTATCAATTTCCACCTTAAAAATATCCATTGTTATTTCTCAAGATAAGGCATCCTGGAGATGATATCTAGCACAGATTGGGGATTTGTCAAGGAAAGGAAACAGAATGGGAATAAGCAGAAACAATCATTTTCAGGATGGTTGGCTTTATCTATACAACTAAAAGTCTCATCTTGACCACTTCCTGTCTGCGCTGTATATTGATTTTAGAAAAAACGCTACCATATATCGCAATGATTTTTGACCATCTTACTCAGTCCTCCTCCGCTGAGGCAGCCCCAAGGATTTTACCGACCGATGAAATAAAAGTTATGAGTGTTATTGGTCCACTTGCCTGTCAATCACCATGATGAATGTAACGCCCCTTCCGGGGGGGAGAGAAGGAATATAAAACCCCGGATGCCTGGACTCGAGTCTGTCACTGGAAGATTGCGAAGGAGAGTCCACAACTGTGATTCTAAGCTGTGAATCAACTGAGCTGTGAATCTGCAATGTACTTGCAATAAATGATTTGTTATCCCTTAATGAGTTGTTTGGCAATTTGGTGACCTGCACTCTGCTTGAAATGGAATTTCAAGGAATAGCCGTGAGTGAACTGCCAGCCCACCAGCCCCGAGTGACTGACCTGCCAGCCCGCCAGCCCTGAGCTGCCAGCCCACCAGGCCTGAGAGACTGAGCTGCCAGCCCACCAGCCCTGAGTGACTGAGCTGCCAGCCCACCAGGCCTGAGTGACTGAGCTGCCAGCCCACCAGGCCAGAGTGACTGAGCTGCCAGCCCACCAGGCCTGAGTGACTGAGCTGCCAGCCCACCAGGCCTGAGTGACTGAGCTGCCAGTCCACCAGGTCTGAGTGATTGAGCTGCAAGCCCACCAGGTCTGAGTGACTGAGCTGCCAGCCCACCAGTCCTGAATGATCGAGCTGCCAGCCCAAGACTCCATTCAGCCCACAATGCCCATTCTAGCCCCTTCCACCCACAACTCCCATACTAGCGCTCCAGAAAGCCTCCCCCCCCCCCCCCCCCCCCACTGGCCACCAATATTGGAATTGGTGGAGAGGTGGAATATTGCGTTGGGGGACCATCCCTCCCGTGTGAACATGGGACTCAACGGGTCCCACTTAGTCTAGTTAATTTTGTAAGAGTCATGTGCAGTGGCATGAAATGCCCAGCCAATTGATGGTGATTTGCAACAACCCATATACTTTCTCCTCACCACAAACTTGTGGACATGTTACATACTAATGATAGGATTTGCTTTAAACCTGATGCTAATTTGCCAGAAAATTCTAGGGCTATAAATGTAAGATCATAAGATCACATGATAGGAATAGGATTAGGCCATTCAGCCCATCAAGTCTACCCCGTCATTAAATTATTGCTGATCTATCTCTTCCTCCTAACCCCATTCTCCTGCCTTCTCCACATAACCTCTGACACCCATAATAATCAAGTCTATATCTGCCTTAAATATATCCACTGACTGCCTCCACAGCCTTCAGTGGCAAAGGATTCCACAGATTCACCACCCTCTGACTAAATAAAATCCTCCTCATCTCCTTCCTAAAAGAATGTCCTTTAATTCTGAGGCTATGACTCAGGAAGATTGCAATATCAATCCAAAAGAAACTGTTTTGTATGAATGGTTTATGTAAAATGTTTCCACCTGCTGGATTAGCCATGCAAACATTATGTCTTTGAGTAAAGGTGAGAAGATCAGTCTTTATTATTCATTTTTCACAGGCCTGCATTGTTTACCCATCCCTAACTTTCCTTGAGATGAATGGCTTGCTTAGTTAATTCAGAACATATTCAACCATTGAATGAGATTGGTGTGCAGAGTACAAATAGTTCAGCTGAGGTAACGATAGCAGATTTCCTTTCATGGAAGAGATTAGCAAACTTAATGTCTTTTTATGACAATCTGGTATTTTGTGATCATCATTAACAATCATTAGCATTTTTTTCAGATTTAAATTCCACAGCTGTTGTGGTGGGATTTGAACATAGTTTTCTGGACTGAGATGGGTATCTCATCATTTGCTTTCCACAATACATTCTCCTGGTTATTTGGTTATTAGCTCATCTCCTTTTCCGAGAAATTGTTAAGTAGATTTCGGTTAATGGTAACTGGAAACAAAGAACATGACCTTTTACTTCTGTTGGAGTTTCCCGTTAATTAGTCACAAACTTCACTTCCTTCCAAACTAGCCAACCCCATCTAGTGTTAGACTTGGCCAGAGAGCCCAGTCCTCAGTGTCTCACATGGCAAGCAAACTCTAGCATTCGGAGGTCAGGTGTTCTGAAAAATAATCAGTGTTCTTGGATTGATGACACCGCTGACTTTAAGGCTTGGAAATTGCTTCAGGATTGGAAATTCCATTGGAAATTTGCTGCTCCACAATGGATCAGTTTGATTGTTTAGTTTTAGTTTAGTTTAGAGATACAGCACAGAAACAGGTTCACCGGCTGACCAGCAAGCCCGCACACTAACACTATTCTACACACACTCAGGCCAGTTTACAATTTTACCAAAGCAGATAAACCGACAAACCTGGACTTCTTTGGTATGTGGGAGGAAACTAGAGCTCCTGGAGAAAACCCACGCAGATCACGGGGAGAAGGTACAAACTCCGTACAGACAGCACCTGTAGTCAGGATGGAACCAGGGTCTCTGGCGCTGCAAGGCAGCAACTCTACCACTGTGCCACTGTGCCACTCTAGTAGTCAGGCACAAGTCACAAGAAACTGCAGATGCTGGAATCTTGAGCAAAGAAAAAGTGATGGGTCGGGCAGCATCTAGGGAGGGAACTGATGAGATGGCATTCTGTGTTGTTTAGTTTTTAGCTTAGTTTAGAGATACAGCACGGAAACAGGCCCTTCGGCCCACCGGGTCTGCACCGACCAGCGATCCCCACACATTAACACTATCCTACACCCACTAGAGACAATGTTTACATTTACCAAGCCAATTAACCAACAAACCTGTACATCTTTGGAGTGTGGGGGGAAACTGAAGATCTCGAAGAAAACCCACGCAGATCACGGGGAGAATGTACAAACTCCATACAGACAGCGCCCGTAGTCGGGATCGAACCCGGGTCTCTGGCGCTGCATTCACTGTAAGGCAGCAACTCTACCGCTGCACCACTGTGACCGCTCTAATCCTACTGGGATCTTACTTAAGAACGTTAGATGATCTGAAACAACAGAGAGCTTTTAATGAATCAACCACCTCCTAAACAGCTGAGATTAGCCCTAGAACCATAGGTTGGCATGCAAGATGATGCGGCATATTTATTTACTTGTTTTAATTAATAAATGTACTCATCCATTTCGTTATTTTCAATAACTTGGTTAATATTTAAGAAATTGGAACTTTTTTCAGAATCTCCGGGTGGCACCGCAATGGCTGCCTCGCCAACAGTCTGTCTCGTCCTTTACTTTCTTTGTTATTTTTTAGTATGTTGTTAAATGTATGCTTTAGTGTTCTTTAGCTTTGTTTTATGGGGGGGGGGGGGGGTGGGGGGGGGGGGGGGGGGGGGGGGGGGGGGGGGGGGGGGGTGGGGGGGGGTGAACATATTAAAATCTCTTACCTCGACGGAGACGTGATTTTTTTCTGTATCGTATCTCCATCTGCACTGCGGCCTAACATCGAGGAGCTGGTGGCCTCTTGCTGGTCATCGACTTTGGGAGCTCTAACCGTGGGAGCCTGCGGACTTTAACATAGTGGAGCTTGTGGTCCCTTGGTTAGGGATCGACTTTGGGAGCTCGAGGTCGCAGGAGCTTCGACTGCTCTGACGTGGGGCTTCGATCGCTGGCTGCAGGAGCTTCGATCGCCCCCACTGTGGATGGTTCGACTGCCCTGACCGCGGGAGAATAAAGAGGGAAGTCGATTAGACTTTGTGGCCTTCCATCACAGTGAGGAATGTGGGGAAACCGCTGTGGTGGATGTTTATGTTAACTTTTATGTAGTTGTATCTTGTTGCTTTTTCGAGTATGACTATGGAAAATCGAGTTTCACTGTACCTTAATTGGTACATGTGACAATAAAATTACTTTGAACCTTTGTACATTCCAACCTTCTTTTGACAACTGATGCCTTCTGTGACAGTTTGGGGCATTTATAAGATAGGAAAAGTTTAAAAAATGGACAACGTTGAACGTTTCTTGGTAGGTGTGGTAGTGATCAGCAAGTGTCTTGGTGGCTTTCGCAGTGTACTGGTGATTAACATGCTTGCCAATGACTGCTGTGTACAATGATGAATGATGGCGTTATTGGTGATTCACTGATAAAATCAAGAATCATAAGATCATATGATCATAAGTGATAGAAGCAGCAATAGGCTATTTGGCCCATCAAGTCTACTCTGCCATTCAATCATGGCTGATCTATCTCTCCCTCCTAACCCCATTCTTCTGCCATCTCACCATAACCTCTGACAACTGTATTAATCTAGAATCTCTCCTTCATGCACAAGGGAAGTTCCCGCATACTCGCGGCCTCAGCTAGCGGAAATTTTTTCAGTATGTTGAAAATGGTTCAGCGAGTAAAAATTGTTCTGCATGGTTCTTTTGAACTCGTAGTGCAGTGGAATGGGGTCACTATGTAGTTACAGGTAGTCGAGGGCAGCAGTAGGCAATTTCCTTCACTGACCGACATTTTAATTGGCTCATTGGAGTTTTCAGGACCCAGGAAAACGGACCGGTGGGTAAAATGCCTGCTAAACTTTATTATACTTCTTAAAAGTGTCTCCACTCCCTCTCCCCCTTCTCTCCCCCCCTTCTTCCCTCCCCCCCTCCCCCCCCTTCTCCCCCCCTCTCCCCCCCCCTCTCCCCCCCCCTCTCCCTCTCTCCCTCCCCCCCCTCCCCTCCCTCCCCCCCCCTCTCTCTCCCTCTCCTTCCATCTCTCGCGCCTCTCTCTTCCCCCCCTTCTCCCCCCCCCCCCCCCCCCCCCCCCTTCTCCCCCCCTCCCTTCTCCCCCCCCCCCTCTTCTCCCCCCCCCCCCTTCTCCCTCCCCCCCCCTTCTCCCCCCCCCCCTTCTCCCCCCCCCTTCTCCCCCCCTTCTCCCCCCCCCCCTTCTCCCCCCCTTGCCCCCCCCCCCCCTTCCCCTCTCCCCCCCTTCTTCCCCCCCTTCTTCCCCCCTTCTCCCCCTTCTCCCTCCCGCCCCCCCCTCTCTCCCCCCCCTTTCTCTCCCCCTTCTCTCCCCCCCCCTCTCTCCCCCCCTTCTCTCCCCCCCTTACTTCTCTCTCCCCCCCCTCTCTCATCCCCCCCTTCTCTCCCCCCCCACCCTTCTCTCCCCCCTTCTCCCCCCCACTTCCCCCCATTCCCCCCCCCCCCCCCCCGGCTCGTGGTTTTTTCAGGCGAGTGCCCTCAAGCTTGAAGGTAGATGACACTCTTCTGTACTCACGGATTAGGTCGCCGCAGTGGGACAGCCACTTAAGGCAGCAACTCTACCAATGCGCCACTGTGTTACCCCTAACTTAATTTAATGGCCAGTTTACTTTGGCAAACCTTTTCACGCAAACAGTAGCTCTCATGGTGGATCACATTAATCCAAGGAATAAATTAGACAGCATGATTTATGTTTCCAGATCAAATTCACATCTCTCAGTGCCACTGTAAAGAAGCATAAACATGGTGTATGAGCAGAAGGCAGACCAGTCAATCAAAGCACTGATAACAGGATACACTGGTACCTTGCAAATGCACACAGGAATTGATTGGTCTCATTACAAAATATAACGCTGCTTTTCAGTGCTGCTGGCTTTAGTCATTTCCTGGCAGGTCTACGTCATCCAAAATCCTTATCCTTCTCAGCTGGTTGTTTTCTCTGAGTCCATATACTTATGGGAAGAGAATACCATGGGAGATTTTACAGTTTTGTTCAAAATTACGAAGCGATTGATGAAGTCAATTAGGAGAAACCGTTTCTACAGGCACGTTTCAGTGCTTGGAGGCTGCTGATTTAAAATGTTTGGTAAAAGAGCAAGGCGTGAGATGAAGAAGCATTTATTTTTGCAGTGGATTGCTGCGATCTGGAAGACATTGCTTTAAGGAGGGATGAAAATGATTCAACAATGACCTTTGAAAAGGAATTAGATAAATATTTGAAGAGAAAGGGGTGGCATGGTGGCACAGCGAAAGAGTTGCTGCCTTGCAGCGCCAGAGACCCAGGTTTGATCCTGACTACGGAGTTTGTACGTTCTCCCTGTGACCGCGTGGGTTTTCTCCAGGTTCTCTGGTTTCCACCCACACTCCAAAGACATATAGATTTGTAGGTTAATCGGCTTCAGTAAAAATTGTAAATTGTCCCTAGTGTGTAGGATAATGCATTGAATGGCCTCTTCTACACCATTTCTATGGCCTTTTGGCATTTTCCACACCATTCTACGTTCATGTCCCATCTATACACCTGTATCATAATACCTTGTTACTTATTACAGTACGCTCACTGTATGAAACACCCAGGAAAGTGAATGCTACAATGTATTGTCAAAGTTAAGGAAAACATACAAAATTAGCTTCATGGAAGGAAGCAGAGGGTGATGGTGGAAGGGTGTTTTTTTAGACCGAAGGCCTGTGACTAATGCTATGCCTCAGGGATCAATGCTAGGCCCATTGCTGCTTGTGGTTTATATCAACAATTTGGACAAGGATGTACAAGACATGGTTAGTAAGTGTGCAGGTGACACTAAAGTAGGTGGTATCATAGACTGTGAAGATGGATAATAAGAATTACATCAGTGTCTTGATCAGTTGGGTTAGCAGGCTGAGGAATGACTAATGGAGATAAGACAGAAAAATGTGGGGTGTTGTATCAAGGAAATCAAGGAGAGGTCAGGATCTTCACAGTGAATCGTAGGGCTCTGGGGAGTTTTTTAGAGCAGAGGGATCGAAAAGTTCAAGTACATTGTTCCCTGAAAGTGATATGATGGGTTGATAGGGGGTAAAAGAAAGCTTTCAGTAAATTGGCCTACATCTGTCAGGGTATTGAGTATAGAAGATGGCGATGTTTTGTGCAGTTGTACAAAATGTTAGTGACGCCATATTTGGAGTACTGGGTTGAAAGGTTGAACAAGTTAGGGCTTTATTCTTTGGAGCACAGAAGGTTAAGGGGGGACTTGATAGAGGTCTTTAAAATGATGAGAGGGAT
Organism: Leucoraja erinaceus; assembly: GCF_028641065.1. Lineage (NCBI taxonomy): Eukaryota > Metazoa > Chordata > Chondrichthyes > Rajiformes > Rajidae > Leucoraja > Leucoraja erinaceus. The sequence goes on along the minus strand of NC_073382.1, from coordinate 23,980,151 downwards.
AGACAGAGTTGACGTGGATAAGCTTTTCCCACTGAGAGTAGGGAAGATTCAAACAAGGGGACATGACTTGAGAATTGAGGGACAGAAGTTTAGGGGTAACATGAGGGGGGACTTCTTTACTCAGAGAGTGGTGGCTGTGTGGAATGAGCTTCCAGTGAAGGTGGTGGAGGCAGGTTCGTTTTTATCATTTAAAAATAAATTGGATAGTTATATGGATGGGAAAGGAATGGAGGGTTATGGTCTGAGCGCAGGTATATGGGACTAGGGGAGAATATGTGTTCGGCACGGACTAGAAGGGTCAAGATGGCCTGTTTCCGTGCTGTAATTGTTATATGGTTATATGGTTATATGGGTTCAGTTTTGGTCACCTTTTTATAGGAACAATGTAATTAAGCTGGAAAGAATGAAGAGAAGATTTGTGAGGATATTAGCAGGATTCAAGGGACTGGGCTGTAGGGAAAAGTAGGCCAGGATGTACTTTATTCCTTGGAGTGCAGGACGGTAAAGGGTGATCTTATAGCGGCGCATAATATCATGAGAGGAATAGATAAGGTGAATACGGAGTCTTTTACCCAGGGTAGGGGAATCAAGAACCAAAGTATATAGTTTTAAGATGAGAGGGGCAAGATTTAATAGGAACTTGAGGAGCAACTTTTTCACTCAGAGGGTGATGGGTATATGGAACAAACTGCCAGAGTAGGTAGTTGAGGCAGATACTATAACACTATTTAAAAGACACTTGAACAATTACACAGATAGGAAAGTTTTAGACCAATATGGGCCAAACCTGGGCAAATAGGACCAGCTTCGATGGGGCGCCTTGGTCGGCATGAACGAGTTGGGCCGAAGGGTCTATTTCTATGCTGTACAACACTAAAAATGTCAGAAGAATTTAAAAGCAAAGCTTTTCTTTTTAGAGGTAGTAGATGAAGCAGCCGTGTCACATTTTAGACGGCAACATTTATCTGGCACCAAGAAAACTTGGAAAACATTGTTTTTTAGTGTCACAAATGCCCATTTAAATGTATTTATCATGGCCTGACGAGGCTGTTGATCTTTGCCTAAAAATCAAAAAAAAGTGCACAAAGGTAAGCATTTCACGTGGTGACATTAGAGGTGCTTTCTTGACATCCTTCTTTGTCATGTTTGGATGTGAGGTCTGGAGCTTCCTGGACACTGGTGATAGCAAGTGAAGGAGATGGGGTAAAGTCCAAAAATCATATGGAAAACATATGCCAGTACATTCAAATGAAAGTAAAGAAACATTGCTTTGACTGATGCACTAGAATCTAACTTTATTAACTTAATACAATACAGGTATAAGATAAGCATAAGCAGATGTGAACAATGCAACTTTGAGTGCATTATTTCCTCTCTTCAATCATCTTGAATATTAAATATGTTAGCAAAGTAAAAGGTTATGTTATTCCAAAATGGATATTGCTGATAATTAGCATAAACAGTAGAGTTCCTCTTAATGCAACATCTATGAGATAAACTATTGTATGTATTTTATAATGTTACAGAATCCAAATGTACGCCTTAATTACTAGAATCATGCAAAATAGTACAGATGTAATATGTTATACACAGCTTTCCGACAGTGCACGATAAAGTTTCTGATATACTGTTAAATGTTTTGGATTCAACACCATAGCACTTACGTTTAGTAAAGTATTAAATAAAAGCAATATTGTTCCTTGGAATAAAAAGCTGGCATCACCACAACAGCAATGCTATGGGTTTGCAGTAGGAAGCTGAATATTTTATTCACAGAATAAGTCAAATGCAAAAATGTCTTTGAGCAAAGATTTTTTAAATAAATCTCTGTGTACTGGATTGAATTCAAATTTTCTTTACTTAAATAGTTATGACATCCATAGAATCTATATGTAAAATTTGAATCAAAAAGATAAGAAGATTGGAAAAAAATTATCAGCCTTGATCGAAGGAAACAGGGTGCATGTTTTAATTAATATTTGCCCAGCAATGTTCAGCTCCGTCAAATAGACAGAAGTAAATCCCTTTGGATTCCAGTGACAACTGAATGTGGAATTTCAGATTGATATCAGACACATGGAAACATTAATCTCGCAATCGTCATAGATTAAAACAAGCTGGCAGAAGAATCTAGAAATAAATAATCATGTTATATTTCCCTGGGCTTTCTCAGGCAGGGTTATGCTTGGATACACTTCAGTATTAAAATCAGCAAAGGATGAATGGAGAAACTAGTGAGCACTTTGGGAATATTTCAAACTATTGTATTATAGAAGTGTTGGTTGATGGAAGGATTAACATTGTTCCATGCACAAAAAAATAAACAGATGTTTCAAATGAAAAAAAACATTGTGTTTTTTTTCTTAATGAACAAAATACCCGACTGGGTGAAAATGAGGTGTTTCAGTGTTGGCTTGTGTTTAGTGCAAGCAATTCCTGCCAGCATCACATCTCACCTGATTACTTCAGGCAACGGGATCCCACTAGTCACAGACATTAGCCGTTGGAAGCTTGGCAGAAATAGATGGCAGCAAAGAAAAAATACAATGATGCTGGAGTCAGGGATTACTCACCTCACTCTTGACCAACTTATCATCAAGAAGCACCAAACACCACGTTAGTTTATTTCAGTTTAGAAATAGAGTGTGGAACTGGGCTCATGGGCCCACCAACTTCATGATGACCATTGATCATCCCTTCACACTAGTTCTATGTTATCACACTTTCCCATCCACACCCCTGAACACTAAGGGCAATTTTACAAGTGCCATTTAACCTACAAAACTGCACGACTTTGGATGTGGGGGAAAACTGGAACACCCAGACGAAACCCACGTGGTCACAGGAAGAACATGCAAACTCTACACAGACAAAGGACACAGGACAAAGGACATTTATTGTCACGTACACTAATTGGTGTAGTGAAATTTGACTTGCCATTTGCAGCACACCAATAAAAATAAAACACAACATTAAAGAATTTGACAAACATAAAAACATCCCCCCACAATGGTTCCCACTGTGAGGGAAGGCAGCAAAGTCCAGTCCTCTTCCTCTTGTTCACCCGTGGTCGGGGCCTATTTGAGGCCTCCACAGTCGCCGCGACGGCAGCCTGATGTTTCAGGCCCTCTCGCCGGATGATGGAGCTCCGGCGTGGGAAGAACACTCTCAGCGGCCTGGAGTGTCTGGAACAGCCGCTTGGTGCCAGAGACCACGATTCCCGAAGTCCACAGGCCAAGCTGGTCAGAGCTCCGACACTGGCGATCTCGCCGACAAATCCCAGGCTCCATGGTGTTTAAACTCAGCGCCGCCTGCAACTGGACGTTCCGCGATGTTGGAGTCGGCGGCCTCAGCTCTCCGGAGCTTACAACACGGCGACCCGGGTAAGGCATCGCCCGCTCCGCGATGGTGCTTCAGCACTGCGTTGCCGGTCCGGTCGGGAAACGCTGTTCCAGTCCAGATGGTAGGCCGCGAGGAGAGGGCAAAGATGCGGCTCGGAGGAAAGACGCATCTCCGACCAGGTAGGGACCGAGAAAAGCAGTTTCCCCCCCCCCCCCCCCCTTCCCCCCCCCCACCCCCCACATAAAAAGACTAGGAGGCCTCCAAGACAAAAACTTTGACACACTAAAAATAAAAAAAGGGTGAAAGGACGGACAGCTGCAGGCTGGGCAGCCATACTCGACAACTCCCCCACTAGCCCCCACACAACATCCAAGGTCAGGATTGAAGCCACGTCTCTGGTGCTGTGAGGCAATGGTTCTACCAGCTGCGCCACTGTGACACCTGGTGCATGTACATTGGGTTTGATGGAACTCTAATGTTTTTTTGCTAATTTTTTTTCAGATGCGTCGTTTTTGCTCAGGATTCCAGCATCTGCAGCATCTACAGTCTCCCGTGTCTCCAAAAGGGCAACTTTCCTTTTTCTTAACTCAGTCATTTTCTAAGTGCGAACCAATAACATCAAAAAGTACGATCAAAAACATCCAAAATTATAACTATATATTACACTGTGATGTAACTTCAAGCAAAAAAATATGTTATCATTGCTGACTGTCCCCAGATAATTGGACAATTTTGCATATTTCTTATTCCTGCCATCATGCTCTAACAACCATGGTTGGAATCCTCTGGTGTGGTGTTAATAAAAAGCCTGTTAAAATTGTAAAGGAAATTCATTTAAATGTCACTGCTCTAAAGAAGATATTGATTTATGTAAAATAAACATTGTTGTATTTCAGCTTTATGTCTCCAAGTCCATACAGTGTGCAGAAATGAAACATGAGAAAGGGTCACCTTGTCCCGCAAATCTTCACCACTTGTTTTTTTGAGTCATAGGTGCTCCTGACAGCTGGTGAACAACTGATGGGCTGAAGGGCCTGTTTCCGTGATGTATCTCGAAATTAAACTAAAAATACAAATGCTGGAATCATGAGCAATAAAACAATCTGCTAGAGGAAGCGCCAGATCCAGAACTCGGATACCGTCTGGGTGAGGTTTGCATGTTCTTCCTGTGATCATGGTAGGCTGCTCTGGAAGGTTAGATCGCATAGAATCCAAGGAGAGAAAGCTGAATGGATAGCAACTTGGCTCCATGGAAGGAAGCGGAGGGTAATGGTGGAAGGTTGTTTCTTAGACTGGATGCCTGTGTGCCTCAGGGTTTGGTGCTGGGCCCGTTACTGTTTGTTACCTATGATTTAGATGAGAACATACAGGGCAAGATTAGCAAGTTTGCTGATGATACAAAAGTTGGTGGTTTTGCAGATAGTGAAGATGGTTGTGAAAGATTGCAGCAGGATCTGGATCTATAGACCAGGTGGACGGAGGAATGGTTGATGGAATTTAATACAGAGAAGTGTGAGGTGTTGCATTTTGGGACATCAAACAAGGGCAGAACCTACACAGTAAATGGTAGGCCTCTGCGTAGTGTTGTAGAGCAGAGGAATCTAGGAGTACAGGTGCATGGTTCCTTGAAGGTCGAGTCGTAGGTAGATAAGGTGGTCATAAAGGCTTTTGGCACTTTGGCCATCATCAGTCAGAGTATTGAGTATAGAAGTTGGGAGGTCATGTTGCGGTTGCATAAGACGTTGGTGAGACTGCATTTAGAATATTGTGTTCAATTCTGGGCATCATGTTATAGGAAAGATATTGTCAAGCTTGAAATGGTTCAGAAAAGATTTACGAGGATGTTGCCAGGACTAGAAGATGTGAGCTATAGGGAGAGGTTGAGTAGGCTGGATCTCTATTCCATGGAGTGCAGGAGGATGAGGAGAGATCTTATAGAGGTATACAAAATCATGAGAGGAATAGATCGGGTAGATGCACAGTCTTTTGGGGAATCGAGGACCAGAGGACAAAGGTTCAAGGTGAAGGGGAAAAGATTTAATAGGAATCCGGGGGGTAACTTTTTCACACAACGGGTGGCGAGTGTATGGAACAAGCTGCCAGATGAGGTAGTTGAGGCTGGGACTATCCCATCGTTTAAGTAATAGTTAGACTGGTACATGGATAGCACAGGTTTGGAGGGATATGGACCAAGCGCAGACTAGTGGGACTAGTGTAGCTGGGACATTGTTGGCCAGTGTGGGTGAGTTGGGCCAAAGGGCCTGGTTCCACACTGCATCACTCTATGACTCTATGTGGGTTTCCTCCGGATGCTCCCACCTCCTCCCACATCCCAAGGATCTTCAGTTTGTAGATTAATTGGCTCCTATAAAATTTCCCCTAGTGTGTAAGGAATGGGTAAGATAATGAAACAACATAGAACTAATGTGAATGTGTGATCAGCTTTTTTCCACGAGTAGTAGCTCTACTCAATAACCAAAAATCTGTTGCCTCCTGGTATTTTATGTAATTCATATGTTTAATCAATAATGTTTTATTATTGATGTTTAATGTTTTATGTGTCATTCCTGACTGTCACTATATGTCATGTTGTCACTTGCGTGCGGAGCACAAAGGCAAATTCCTTGTATGTGAATACTTGGCCAATAAACGTATTCATTCATTCATTCATCAATGGTCGGCATGGACTCAGTAGACCAAAGTGCCTGTTTCTATGCTGTATCTCTAAACTAAAAACTGAACTAAAACTCAGTGGGTTGAGCAGCATATGTGGGTGGGAAGGGTTGATCAATGTTTTGAATTGAAACCCTGCATCAGGACTGAGTGTGGAGAGAGACTGAAACCCATATAAAGAGAAGAGACTAGAAGGGAGGGGGTGGCAGAGGTGAGCATTGTGGTGAAGATGAGGAGAAGAGATGGAGGAGAGCGTGGATAAGAGGTAAGGGAAGAGAAAGGGAAGAGAGAGGGGAAAAGTGAGTGTAGGGGAGAGGAGTCAATGTGGAGAAATGTGGGAGTGAAGAGGTAGGAGTGGAGAAAGATGGGGGGCGGATGGGGGAGAGAGATGGAGAGACGGGTGAGAAAGAGAGAAGGGGAAAGTGAAAGAGTGGCAAAAGGGAGAATAGGGGGGAGGGAAAATGTGGAAGAGGTGGAGCAGAGTGACCCAAGTTCAATCATCACTACTGGTGCAGTCCTGTCACCACATGGGGTTCCCTTGGGTCCTCTGGTTTTCTGGTTTTCTGGTTTTCTCCTCCATTCTTGTTTGCCTTGAGAACAGAACTTTAAGAAGATTGTTCAGAGTGTTGATGGAATGAATAAGAAGCAAGGTAACGAGAGGACAGAGTCTTAGGTAATGGCAAAAAACGCCCAGAAAATAGACAAAGAGATATATTGTTCACATGGTAAGTTTTTGTGAATCTGAATCGATTTGCTATTGTAAATTACCGCAAGTACTTGGTAGAGTCCCGAGAGAGTTGATTTGGAAAGTTGAATTAATTAATATGGGATTAGTGTAGGATGACTGTAAATGGAGTACAAGATAATTAATGTGGATTCTATGGGCAGAATGACTTTTCTCTGTGCTCTGTAATTCTATGGCTCTTTGGGTGACAGTAGACTGTGAAAGTTGTGTTGAATACAAGATCTGAAATCAACATACAGAATCAACACAATACAAAATTAACAGTAGATAACCAAACAATAACAAACCAAAACTATTTAGACATAATCTCAAGAGTTAGTATGAATTAAATTAAATTGAATGAAAACAGCTGGAATAAATATCTTGCAGTGCAGTAAACACTTCAAGAAGCACAAGCAAGTGGATGAATAACAAAATGGAGTGACTCAGCTCGAATAATTAGTACATTTTACAGCACATAACAATGTTTGAAGACTAACCTATAAATTGCAACTAATTTGCAGATACAAATCGTAAACAATCCTATTAACGGATATTTTTATGGGGTCTTGAAGTTTACAACAGCATTATTATACAAACATATCGGAAGCAGCTTTATGATATGAGCAATAAAATGGTAAAATTATGGAGCACAGCTGCTGCTCAGTAACATTGTGCTGGATAATTTTAATACACAGCAAAAAATAGCAGATGCTGAAAATCTGAAATAAAACAGAAAAATACTCAAAACATTCATAAGACGAGGCACCACTGTGGAAAGTGACAAAGGGGGTAATATTAGAAGAATCCCTGCATCAGAACTAATAGGACCATTTACCGGATGATCTATGTGTCTTATGATTTACTTGTCAATCTGCTACAAGTATATGTTCAATAAATTAATGAACTGAAAAGTCAGGATTTTATGGAATGTGATAAGTGATACCCTTTCTATTATGTATACCTTTTAATTTAATGTATTAAAGATTTATGCAATAGAAAAGCAAGTAAATGTGTTTAATATAATGCTTTGTATGGTGCATCAGTAGAAATTGGTAAGTCATGCTGAATTTCCTCAGTCTGCTGAGGCGTTGGTGCGCTTTCTTGGCTATTGTAAATAGCTCGTTCTAAGCTTCCCCCCAGTCTAGTCTCAGTCATTAAAATACTGAGTCAAGCACTTGCACATCTAAACTTTATTTTGGCAAAAACAGAATAACAGTTCCCCACTACCATGGTTTTGATCCTTGTATCTGCTTGGCCAAACCGTTCTAGCCTTGTGCAAGCAGAGACACTCCAAAAGGTCACGCAGTCCCAAGCGTTCTACCAGAAGATCGAAACAGGACCTCGTGGGAGCTACCGTTTATAGGTCCCCGAAACTTGAGGGGCCTAACCATATGGGGGTGGTCTCTTTACAGTCCAATAACAGATATCGATTAACACAGTACATGATAGACATTTCCCTAACCCAATAATACAGTAACTAATACAATGTATCTGATTAAGTTTCTAGATGCAAGTTAACGGAGATGAATTATGCAACATGTGCCTAGATGTTCAAGAAACACAGACAAGGCTTAACATTTGACCCAATCAACATCTAGCAAAGTAAAGCTTTGCAACAATATTTACAATTTGTATGCCTGGTTTGCATTCACCCAATCTGTTTCTAATTGTAAGAAACTGCAGTTGTCCCATTCATTACCTGCAACTCTTATCTAGGCTCCAGTCAAGCTGGCACATTCTGCAGCTTGTCCCATTTCTGCAGAAGGTACATTTAAATTGACCAAATGGCCTAACAGCACATAAGCCTATACTCAATTTTAATGTCCTGGCATCTCCAATTTGGCAAGAATTAACATTCCTTCCTTTTATCATATATGATATACCTTCATTTATGATAACCAAATAATCAGATAATCAGACAACCACATATACATATGTGTGACTATTACATTCTCCATTTATTAACAACAACAAGACGATGATGTTTCTTCTCAGAATCTTATCAAGCTTCCCAAGTTTTCGTGGGCGTAGCTTCACAATTTCCGTCTGATAAGTCTTCACCTCCCGAGTTTTCATGGGTGCGAATCCCATCCATCCGTGTTCTTGCCCATTCTTCCATCCCTTTCCATAGTCTAACCGATAACCTATAATTCCTGAAAAACCTGGGACAAAGCAAGTTACCATTCATGTACTAATGCTTTCCCATCCATTCCACTGTAATTCTGTTCTGTCAATACTATCCATTTTCCATTTCACTATAACTATCTCTACCATATTCTGCTCTATCACTGTATTCCTATTACTATTCTGTTCTATAATATACTCTCCTAGGATCAACACTAACCAGCCCACTCCGTATTCACACGATGTACCTTAATCTGATGATGGTTTCACATATATATTTCAGCTGGGTTCAGTCCAGATTTCCCTACAGGCATGACTCTTATTTAAAACAAACCATGAAGAATGTTTCAATTTAACCAAATTCAGGCTCAGCCTTCAATTTTAAGTTTCAGGGTCCATCTCACCCTTCTCATTCCACATCTATGTGATCAATAACACAATTCCATCCCAATTCCTGTGGAATTCGCAGCTGTTCAAATATAACCAATCAATTTCCATATGATGTCAATTTCATCATAAATCCAATTAAGAATGCCGAATCTAGGAACAATTTCTTTCCACCTTGATAATAGAAGCCGCTTTACCATCATAGGTTAAATAATTTATATCCACCGGTCCAATACATCGAGTCTGATACCTCAACACCCATTTCTTTCTTCCTCCTTCAAATTCAATATTCTCCCTCAACACTTCTTCTTTAGTATGGTGGCTCGTCTCTCAGTCAATAGGGGTTCTTTCTCATAGCTAATTTCCTTTTACCACTAAGTAACTCTTTAGTATGCTAACTTTGGTATCTTAAAGGGAAGTCTTACTGTTCACAGTTCCTCCTTTTTACTATCTCCAATTCCAAGTCTCATGTTCCCTGAATAATTCTTCCATGTTACCAGATCTTCCCAAGTTCCACCCTTTCCTGATGTTCTCTGAATAATCCTTCCCATCTTTGGCTGCATGTTTGGGGATGAGACAATAGCAATACCCAATTAATAATCAAACTTTAAGTACTCCTCAGACAAATCTCACGTCAGTTCCAAATCTCAAACTTTAAAGTCCATCCAATTCATCACCATACAATTTAGTGATCAAATTCAAAATTTTGTCAATTTATTTCTAATAACTATAATTTAGGCGCAAAGTAGGTGTTTTGCCCAAAACCACAGAGGAGTGTCTATTTTCAAATTCAAATCTTCAAATTAGAACTTGCCCCAATAGTAAGTTGTCCGTATCTTTTAGAAAAGGTTGGATGGTGTTATTTTCTTTTTCCTTCACTGGTGTCAAAAGCTAGATGAAGTTAAAGTTGGGCACTAGGGTAGGTATCTTCTTATGTAATGTAATGTGATGTAATGTTAAAATTGTACAAGGCATTGGTGAGGCCAATTCTGGAGTATGATGTACAATTTTGGTCGCCTAATTATAGGAAGGATGTCAACAAAATAGAGAGAGTACAGAGGAGATTTACTAGAATGTTGCCTGGGTTTCAGCAACTAAGTTACAGAGAAAGGTTGAACAAGTTAGGGCTTTATTCTTTGGAGTGCAGAAGGTTAAGGGGGGACTTGATAGAGGTCTTTAAAATGATGAGAGGGATAGACAGAGTTGACGTGGATAAGCTTTTCCCACTGAGAGTAGGGAAGATTCAAACAAGGGGACATGACTTGAGAATTAAGAGACTGAAGTTTAGGGGTAACATGAGGGGGAACTTCTTTACTCAGAGAGTGGTGGCTGTGTGGAATGAGCTACCAGTGAAGGTGGTGGAGGCAGGTTCGTTTTTATCATTTAAAAATAAATTGGATAGTTATATGGACGGGAAAGGAATGGAGGGTTATGGTCTGAGCGCAGGTATATGGGACTAGGGGAGAACACGTGTTCGGCACGGACTAGAAGGGTCGAGATGGCCTGTTTCCATGCTGTAATGGTTATATGGTTATATGGTTCTTCTTCTTCCTTGATGTTAGTTTCAAAGGAGTAGTGACACTGAGGAGCAGCCTTCTCTATCTGTTGACCTTCCCAGATGTGTCTTAAAGGGACAGGACTGTATCATTCCTTCCTTGTTGTTGGTCTTTGTTTCTGGGGAGCTTTGTTGCTGGAGACTCCATTCCCAAGGGTCCACATACTCTTTACCTCACTCCCCAGATAGTAGTATGCTGTAGATTATACTGTTCCTGCAGGCACAACAACTTAGTAACAAGTCAGAACAATAGATCCTTTCCCTACTCCCGTACCTCCTGCACAATAAGTCTGTTTCTTCTCTCCTTTGTGCCAGTTTAGTTTTCTTTAGTTCTTATTCTTTCTGACACCAGCTACTATGTTTCCCTTTTCATAGTCCTTCCTTTTAGTGAGGTTTCTCGATCCCAATTAGATTCTTTGTGACTCTCTTCCTGGGATTCGGAAAGGGTGGTCTTTCTTGTTCTTAAAATGTATTATTGTTTTTGGCCATGTGAGGATGCCCACAGATTTCATACTTTGTATTAGCTGGCAGATCAGGGTTACCGGAATGGATTTGGCTGCCGGAATTTCCCTGCTTCCTGATTTTCTGGCCAGTGTCCTCTTCCTCTACCTTCGGGGTCCCAAGTGTCCCTGGAACCTCTAGGGATCCACTAACTTCTTAGACCCTGTGGCCCTCTTCTTTGCCCCTTCCTTCTCGGTATTCCCTCATAGGGCAAGATCAGCTCCAATATCCTGATTCCCCACAATTGTAACATTGATCAGGTCTAACAGCTCTATACCCTCTCCAACCAAACCGAGGGAAAGTCGGATCTCGGAATGGCATGTCTATCCATGCTTTAAATTCCTCCTCCTCCTTATCTTCCTTCGAAGTCACTTCCCATTTCTTGATTTTCAGTACGGGTCTCTGGAAGGATTTAGCTGCTGTCGAGCCAGTTTGCATTGAAATGTGTCTGTGGCCCGGGGATAATTTCTACCTACTGCGGGATCTAATTCTAAAGGCGGAGTAGGCAGCTTCCTACTAGGGAATTGCCTACGGGGAATCCGCACCATATCCATATCGTAGGGAATTTGCTCTGATCTTATAATGTTATCGATGTCAGGATCAGCCACTTCATAGCCTCCTGCTGTCTCACCCTCAGAAAAGCTACTTGTTCTGTTACCGGAATCTCTATACTTTAGGAAGGATTCTTTCACTTTCCCACTTGATTTCCCAATTAATTTTGGCACCCACTTCTGAGGAACTTTCCTTCTAGCCCCTTGATCCCCCACAATATCCTCTGCTGGTGAAGCAATCATTGGAGCTAGAGAGTCCTTTCCCGATTTTCCTACTTTGGATTTGAACTTAGTAGGTGGCGTCGAATATACCACTGACTCCTCCCGAGCGCCCTGTTCGCAAGCTGCGCATGGTGTCTCCGAACTAAGAACATGAGTGCTGAGAGGAATGCTGTGACTCTGTTCCGAAAAAGTCTTCCCACCCTTGTATATAATGGTCTTCTCTCCCTTCGAGATCCACGCTGACCACGGCACTCTTACCAGATTTAATGTTTGATTTTAGTCAGCACCTCCCCTTTAAGTGCCATCCCAGTCGTTTCTCTTTTAAAAGATGATGTTCTCTCCTGCTCCTTCTCCTGCTCCTGCTGCTGGCTTCCACTATCTTCCTTCCCCTGTTCCGGAATGTCTAGCGAAGGACCAGTTCTCTCCTTTCCATTCTAATCCCTAACTTGAACACTGCCATTCTTAAAGTAGAAAGCAGAACAACTTATTTATTTACTTTCCTTTCAGTGAAGAACATTCTCCATATTTCAATAAGCTAGTTCCCTTCTTCACTGTTTCCATATCGTCTAACAAATGTCTCTATGTAATTTATTCCTACTATAGACTTTAGCCCACCTATCGATCAAAGTTTGTTACTCAAAACTTCATTTAATTTTCCCGATAATTTTCTTATTCTCTCTGCTTCATGCGGAATTTTCTCACAAATTATTCTAATCGGACTTTCAGGGATATTTGATAGGTCATTCTCTGGTACAATCCCCATCCTCCTGACAATGGACACAAACCAGATAAGATTTAAAGCACTCACACCTATTCAATACCCGCTCCTTCCTTTCAGACTCCAAGGCCACTGCAATCGCTCCCACACAATGACTAACGTCTAGCAGATTCACAACTTCTCACACAATTGATCCTTCATCTTTCCCAAACGTTATTCAATCATTCCTTTCAGTCGCTCTATTCAATTGTTCGACTCAATTGCTCTTATTCAATCGTGCTCACAACTTTCTTATCAGCTCGATCACAATCACTTCATTCAACTCTCAGCCTTCAAACAAAGAATCTCCGCTTTCCCAAACTAAGGCTCCGGCTCTTAATATTTAAATTTTAGCAGCAATCTCTCCCAAGTAGCCATCTCTCCCACTCAGAACACTTTAAGTTCGCACAGACAAATAAACCCAAACCACGCAAGTAAAACTATAATCAAACAAGAAATTATTCCCCCAATTACAAGTAAACCAAGACACACGCCAATATAAACTACAAGCATCCACTTATTAGGACGATAAATCACACTCTAATAAACCCTCTCGGTGGTGTACTCGGTCAACTGAACGACTCCTCCCCCGACACAGCGATCGAAAAAATACGAACCCTGATCGAAACACCACGAATCGGATTCTAACAATACTACAATCCCCATTTAAACAAATACAAATATTCAATTCAAACGCACTTTTACTTCAATTATCTAACACCCAAAAATCCTTAAGCACTCACACAGACAATACAAGTAGGGGTCAGCGATCTTAACACACTCTAAATCTTAACATACCCTAAATCTTTTTACATACACAAAGTATTTATACAATTCGCATCCGATAAAGATGCTAAAAAAGACGATGCTGGACTTTTACAATTTACAATAATAATTTAACATCCTAGCGCACAGTTTACAAACACTCGATCTCAATGCCGCGTCGTGCTTTTATCAATCAGTGAACCTCTCCCTCCGATACCGAAGATTTTCCCCTTCCTAGGGTACTCTTGGCTGAGGGGTACTACATCTTAAATGGACTAATTTTCCTCCTAAATGTTACTTTTCCCTGCTAAGACTGGACTTCTATAGGGGGACCTCTATCACTCCTTTAAGTTCTACAGAATTAGGGGTACCTCTCTCATCCGGGTACTTTTCACCAAGTAAACCAGGTTCTCGTCACACAGAATTCAAATTATACCATACGGGCAGAATTTCAATGTGAAATTCTGTATTTGGAAATTTGATTCAGCAAATTTAAACTCGTTCTCGGAACAACTAGTTTTGGTACGTAGCACTCCAAATCTGCAGGCTAGCGAATTCAAACTCAAATGCCCAATGAAATCTCGAATGGACTAGATATCATTTGGCAATTGAGTTTGAATAGAACTTCGGAGTTTGTGCATGTTTGAGATCGATTTCGAGTAACGGCTGATCATATGCCCATATTTTTGATGTATTGTGTATGTGACCTGCCAAATTGCCATTTAAAATCCAAACAAAATAGGTGCAGGATTAGGTTTTATGAGCCTGCTTAACCATTTAATTTGACCATAGCTGAACCTGTGTCTCAAGACAAAAATCTCCCTCTCTCTAAATACTCCTTCCGCCATTTATATTTATACTTAATCTTTATAGCACTGGTCACGGTTTCTATGTTTTGCTCCTCCTTCTCAGCTGACTGGTGGGCAACTTGCTTCATCCCAGATCGCAATTCCATACTGCTTTGCATAGAATATTGGCAAGAAAGGAGCTAGTATGGATTTTATGATCAATATGGCTTAATTCTGCATCATAATAAGTAGGTAGCCTTTTAACATTATTGCATATCAGTAATAATGTTTCCATATTTCATTCTTTCAGAAAGCAAAATGGCTAGTAATTTTCTGGGAGCAATGAGTGAGCAAAGGTTGTGGTCAGAGGAGCATTCACAAATATTCAAAAAGATTCAAAACCTTTTGAAAATTATAACGCTATTATAAAAAAGTTGATTGTTAGAAAATATGCAACACTTGAAACGTTAGAAAATTTAAACACAATGGATTGCACGCAAGTTAAATCAATTAATTTAAAACATTTGTAAATTCCCCAAACATGTCCCCTTGCAACTGTGTAGTCCCAGAAGTTGTAAACAATCTCTTCTAAGCTTCCCCCAGTCTAGTTCAGTTAATAAAACACTGATTCAAATACTGGAACAACTAATCTTTATTTTTGGATTGCACAACAAATTCCCCAATACGATACCTAAACCACCGCGGGTTCGACCCTTGTATCTGCCTGGCCAAGCCCATTAGCCTCGTGCAAGCAGAAACACTCCAAAAGGTCACCCAGTCCCAAGTGCTCTTCCAGAAGACCTAACCATATAGCCATATAACCATATAACAATTACAGCACGGAAACAGGCCATCTCGGCCCTACAAGTCTGTGCCGAACAATTTTTTTTTTCCCCTTAGTCCCACCTGCCTGCACTCATACCATAACCCTCCATTCCCTTCTCATCCATATGCCTATCCAATTTATTTTTAAATGATACCAATGAACCTGCCTCCACCACTTCCACTGGAAGCTCATTCCACACCGCTACCACTCTCTGAGCAAAGAATCAGACCCTGTTTATCTAGATGCTTATATATATTATCTCTAAGACCTCGTGGGGTTTGCCTTGGTGCTCCGCCCGCAAGTGACAACATGACATACAGTGACAGTTAGGAATGACATAAAACATTAAACATTAATAATAAAATATTATTGATTAAACATGTGAATTGAATAAATTGAATAAAATACCATGAATTTCCATGAATCATTTTAGATATATTACAAATCTTAAGATCAGCAAAGGAAATGATTCAGAAGTCTGT
This sequence comes from Leucoraja erinaceus, assembly GCF_028641065.1. Classification (NCBI taxonomy): domain Eukaryota; kingdom Metazoa; phylum Chordata; class Chondrichthyes; order Rajiformes; family Rajidae; genus Leucoraja; species Leucoraja erinaceus. The sequence goes on along the minus strand of NC_073382.1, from coordinate 23,964,451 downwards.
CAGTGTTTTCTATCAATGTTGAGTCAGATTAAGAATCTCTGGTAACTTTCTGGGATGCAGCTTTATGGAACTTTGGTTTAGCTGCATTTGGGGTATTGCATGCAGTTCTGGTCACTCCAATGCAGAAAGGACTTTGAGGCTTTAGAAAAGGTGCAGAGGATGTTTACCAGAAAGTGTCCTGGATTAGAGTGTATTAGCTAGAAGGAGAGGTTGGGCAGACTTGGATTCTTTTCTCTGAACACCGGAGGTTAAGGGGAGATCTGATAGAAATACATGAAATTATGGGAGGCATAGATAGGATTGACAAAACCTGTTTTGCAGAATAAAAATATCAAATGCTAAAAGGTATAACTTTAAGGTAAGGAGAGCAAAGGAGATGTGTGGGTAAAGTATTTTACACAGAGGATGGTGGGTGCCTGGAATGCGCTGTCAGTGGTGATGGTGGAGGCAGATATGATAGTGGTGTTTATGAAGCTTTTGGATAGGAAGCTTTTGGACATGGATAGGGAATAGAGGGAGAGGGGTAATTTGCAGGCAGACAAGAGTAAGTCTAGGCATTTTGTTTAGCACAGACATTGTGGGCTGAATGGCACTTTCTTGTGCTGTACTGTTCTATGTTTCATGTGGTGCTATGAGTTAGGAGCCCCATCCTTCAACTCTCCATTGCTTCTGGGGATGTTCTGTAATTAGCTGAGAGGCTGGAAACATCATACCCAGTAATAGAGTCATAGTCATACAGCATGGAAACAGGCAATTATACATTACACATGTACATCAGGCAGTGCAAAAGAGAACAAAAAAAACAGTGCAGAAAATAGTGACACACCTACAAAGAAAGTGCAGATAAGAAAAAGTGCTGCATCGGCAACTGTTTCTTAAACGTTGGGATAGTCCCAGCCTCAACTACCTACTTTGGCAGCTTGTTCCATACACACACCACCCTCTGTTTGAAAAAGTCACCCCTCAGATTCATATTAAATCTTTCCCCTTCACCATAAACCTATGACCTCATTCTCGATTCCCCTACTCTGGGCAAGAGATTCTGTGTTTTAATCCTGGTCAAATTGGGGAGGGCAGGACCCTAATATTGAGTAAAGGCTTCAGGGCTGCTAGGCCATTTGGTCAAGTTAAAAGTGCTTTCTGTAGAAATGGGACAAGCTGCAGAATAGTGCCAGTTTGTCTAGAGCCTAGATCAGAGCTGCACGAAGAGAATTGAAACATCTGCAGATCCAGACGATTAGGTGCAAAATGTATAGAATGGATTGGATGAATGCAAACCAGACATACACTTTGTAAATAATTGTAAATAATGTTGCAAAGCTTTACTTTGCTGGATATTTATTGGATTAAGTATTGAACCTTGTCTGGTTTTCTTGCATATCAGGGCAAATGTTGCAATGTTCGATTCCTCTGAGAAACACTGTTTGAATACAATGTATTGAGCTGCTGTATTATTGGGTTAGGGAAAGGTCTGTCGTGTATGGGGTTAATTGATATCTGTAATTGTAGTGTAAAGAGACCTCCCCCATGTGGTTTGGCCCCTCGAGATCCGAGGACCTATAAAAGTCTGCTGCCACGAGGTCCTGTGTCAATCTTCTGGGAGAGCGCTTGGGACTGCGTGACCTTCTGGTGTGTCTCTGTTTGAGCGAGGCCTAGAGAGGCGGATACGAGGATCGAACCCGTGGTGGTTAGGTACAGTAGTGGGAATTGTAATTGTGTTTTGTCAAAATAAAGTTTTGATGTGCAAGTGCTTGACTGAGTAATTTTTAACTGAAACTAGACTGGGGGGAAGCTTAGAATGTGCAATTTACATGTGGATCTACCAGATCTATTCCTCCTGATTTTTTACACCTCTATGAGATCACCCCTCATCCTCCTGCACTTCATGGAATAGAGCCCTAGCTTGCTCAACCTCTCCCTAAAGCTCAGACCCTCAAATCCTGACAACATCCTCATGACTCTTCTCTGTACCCAACAACAGATCAACATTGTACAAATATTCATTGATATTTCAAATTATCTTCACACAGGTCTTCCCCGGGTTATGAACAGCTAAATTATGCACAATTGAGCATTTCAGAGACCGGCGGGGTCGATGTGGATGGATTGATCAGCTGCTGAGGAGCTGCAGACATGGGAACAGGAAACATCTGCATGTCTTTTCTGATCCTACCATGGTCTGCAACAACCTGGGGCTGTGTCAAGCTGAGCCGAGCTGGGAGCACTTGGCAGACTCACTCAGTCACTGAGTCAGTAAGACATGCTGGTCACTGCTCATCTTGTGCCTGCTCACTCTCCCATCACAGCTGTTTTTGTATTCCATATCCCTCCAAACCTGTCCTATCCATGTACGTGTCTAACTGTTTCTTAATTTTGGGGTAGTCCCTGCCTTAACTACCTCATCTGGCAACACATCCCAGACACACACATGGAAACAGACCCTTCTGCTCACTACCTCCATGCCAGTCATCGATCACCTGTTTACACTAGTTCTATGTTATCCCACTTTCTCATCCACTCTGTACACACTAGCGGTAATTTACAGAGGCCAATTAGCCTACAAATCTGCACATCCTTTGGGATGTGGGTGGAAACCGAAGCACCCAAAAGAAACACACATGGTCATGGAGTGCACTTACAAACTCCACCCAGACGGCACCCGAGATCAGGATCGAAACCGGGACTCAGCCGCTGCGAGGAAGCAGATTTATCAGCTGTACCATGGTGACACCCAATAAGGCAATTTGGATTCCATAGAGCAGATAGGTTCCCCACAACTCCAATTCCAATTGGCCTGCTTCAATCTGGATCTTTGGGTGGGACACGTGGAGTTACACACATTCTCCCTGTAGGTTTCTCCCTGATGCTCTGCTTTCTTCCCACATCCCAAAGATGTGCCAGTGGGTTAATTAATCTGTACATGACCACTTAGTGTACGTAGGAAGAATGAAAGAGCATCAAAGGGGTGGGCATGTGAAAGAGAATAGGCTGTTGGAGTGCAGGGAACAAACGACGGTAGAATGATTCTGATTAGATTGCTCTGCAGGCAGTCAATGTGCACCCTATGAGACAAATGACCTAATGTGTATGAATAAATAAAAATATGAGTGTAGGGATGAGATGCAAAGAATTTCAGAATTGCAGCAGAAACAGAAAACATTTCATATTTCACCTCTTCTGTGCTGTGTGCTCCCCCTTCTCTGTTCTTCGCCAAAACTCTTTCAGATACCTTTCTGCTAATTATTTTTCAATTAATGCCGACTTCTATTTTAAAAGATGTGACATGTTTGAATTGCTTTGCATAATTACTCTGGATACATCTAATATTGGAGCCCTTTGCAAGTCACTTGAAAGATTCAACAGCATATCTGGAGAATAAAAACAACATAAATAGATTACTAATATTCTTAGGAGCAGCAGGCTCAGGAATAATTTCTTCCCCTCTGTTATCAGGCTTCTAAACAGTCCTTCCATAAGCTAGGGTACAGTCCCCATTCTTTTCCACCTCAATACAGACATTGGATTTTGTCTCTGAAACTATTAAGCTATAATGTTGAGAACTATATTCTGCACTCTGTATCTTTCCCTTTGCTCTACCTATTGCACTTGCGTTTGACTTGGTTGTACTTATGTATCATGTTATCTAAGTTGGTAGCATGCAAAACAAAGCTTAACTATAACTCAGTGTACGTGACAATAATGTCCCTAAATCTACACCTACTTTCAAAAATGAACACTGGACCGACGCTGGTTTATTTCCCTCATATGTTCAGGACTCACTGTCAAACATTTTTGAACACAGATTTCTTCAAAATCACGTGGGCCATGAGATGAGTGTTAACTGTGGTGTTTCACTTTGAAGCATTATCATCCCTATTTCTGGAAGCTGTATTAAAGAAATAACTGCAGTTGAAATTGTGCAGTTTAAGGTTTTACAGGTGAGCAATTGTGGATGTGAATTTATTAGAACATTATAGAAACAAAACACTGGAGTAACTCAGCGGGTCAGACAGCGGGTCTGGAGAAAAGGAATGGATGACGTTTCCGGTTGAGACCCATTTTCAGACTGGAGAGTTAGGGGAAAGGGAAATGAGAGATATAGATGGTGGTGTAGAGAGATATAGAACAAATTAATGAAATATATGCAAATAAGTAACAATGATAAAGCAATCAGGTCATTGTTAGCTCTTTGTTAGGTGAGAATGAATTATAATGATACTCAAGATGACTTTGAAGCTGGTACAACTTGGGTGGGGAGGGATGGAGAGAGAGGGAATGCACGGGTTACATCAAGTTAGCCAAATCAATATTAACACCACTGGGTTGTAAGCTGACCAAGCAAAATATGAGATGCTGCTCCATCAATTTGTGTTTGACCTCATTCCGACAATGGAGGAGGCCTCGGACAGAAAGGTCAGTGGTGGATTGGGTAGGGGAATTAAAGTGCTTGGCAATTGGGAGATCAGGTGGTCTGAACAAAGGTTGTATTATATTGGTTTGATGTTTCTCAAGTTTTGTTCTGTTGACCTATTCAATAAATTGGGGAGTTAGACATAATATGAGGTCAAGTGTTCATTCCAGGTCCCACTTGCCAACATATACAGCTTTTCTACCGGGGAATATGTTGCTTTGGTAAACAGCGGCATTGTATTGAGAAAATGTAAGTCATTGTTTCACTGGAGATATTTTTAGGGTGTATGACTGTAGCATAAGTGACAACTAACTAACGTGTGACTATCTTCAAAAAGACATGAGATTTAAGGAAACCATATAATTGGAATTTAGGTCAGATGACATCATTATATTCCTTGCTCCCAACAACATAAGTTGTAATGGTACTCCTATATTAAGGGTGTTTGAGCAGGTGACAAAAAAATATAACATCTTTTGCCTCTTTCACTCTGCAAACGAAAATGGTAAACTTCTGTGCTGATCCTTTAAGTTGAATTGTATTCATCTCATCAGTCATAATACTATGATTTTGTTTCTCATACTAAAGACTATTATATATACATTTTTAAATGCAGGTGTAGAATATGTCACCCATGAAGACTTTAATGAAATTATGTACGACATATGTGATGTGAAACTTGACTATATTATCAGATAGCAATGCAGTTTAGAGTATTAAAAATTTGTGGCTCAAGACATGCTTTTAAAAAAGGACACTAATGCCCCTGTCCCACTTAGGAAACCTGAACGGAAACCTCTGGAGACTTTGTGCCCCCCCCCCCCAAGGTTTCCGTGCGGTTCAAGGAGGTTGCAGGTGGCTGCCGGAGGTTGCAGGTAGTGGAAGCAGGTAGGGAGACTGACAAAAACCTCCAGGAACCACATGCTGGGGTAAAATACTGAAGTAACAGCTGGACAGGCAGCATCTCAGGAGAGAAGGAATGGGTGACGTTTCAGTTTGAGACCCTTTTTCAGACCCGAACCCAAACGTCACCCATTCCTTCTCTCCAGAGACGCTGAGTTATTCCAGCATTTTGTGTCTAACATCGGTGTAAACCAGCATCTGCATTTCCTTCCTACACTTTCGCTTTTACATCACCTGATTTACTCATGCATGGCATGATTTGTCTGGACAGCATGCAAAACAAAGCTTTTCATTGTACCTCGGTATACATCACAATAATTAACCACAGTTAGGAAATAATACATATTAGTGTTAAAGTGAATATTATTTGCATTGGAACCCCGTTATCAGTCCACTCCACCCATGTTGGACGGAGAACATGGATGCCATCAATGCTTATCAGGATAGAGAGCTCTGACTATATTCCAACTGAGCACATCTATGAGGAACAATGAGAAAATAGACCAGCCCACATTCGGCCTTCAAAATGTACTAACTGGCTGTCTGGTTTTATCAAATGCAGTAAGTGTTGAATTTTACAGTATATATCTACTATATTTTAATAAAATACATCTCTTGATGCCTCTGAACATGTCATCAGTGATGTAACCTGGGTCATTGGGTATTTCAGGTCTTTCATCATCAGACCATCACCCAGATGACCCAGACGTGGTTGATTGGACCACGACTTGTTCAGGTTGCATTCTCTCCTCCCCATGGACCTCCTCTCCTGATCCAGAGCCACTTCGAGGCTTTCCCCGCTGCTTCTGTGGTGTTCTTGGTGGCTCTTGTCCTCTCCATTCCGTTGATGCCCAAGGCTTTGTAGAGCGATTGCCCTGCAAAACCTCTGCAGCCAACCTCGATGGGCACACACCTTGCCTTCCAGCCCTGCTTACAGCAGTCTATGACCAGCTTTTCGTACTTGGTCTTCTTCCTCTCGTGGGCCTCCTCCAGATGGTCCTCCCATGACACTGACAGTTCCACCAAGACAATGATTTTGGTTGCCTCTGAGACCAAGAGAATGGCTGGCCTCAGGGTGGTCGTGGCAATGTGCCGTGGGAACTTCAGCTGTTTCACCAGGTCTATAGAGAGCTGCCAGTCCTGCGCAGTTGCCAGGATTCCTGATGGATTCCTGATGGATTCCTGACGGATTCCTGATGGATTCCTGACTGCTGTGGTTCTTGGCAGCTGCACTCAGGCCTTCGCGAAGGTGATCATCTGGGTGGTGGGGCATGCTCGTCTGCAGCTGCTGATTCCTATGCTGATTACTTCTGCAATGGGTTTAAGACCCTGGTCGTGGTGCCAGGTGTACTGGCCCTGCCCAAGAGCCTTTGGGCAGCAGCTCAGGATGTTTTCCAATGTCCCCTTGCATGAGCATTGCGGGCAATCCGGAGATTCCGCTTTGCCCCAGATGAAGAGATTCAATGGGCTGGGCAGGACATCGTACACTGCCTGGACCAGGAACTTGATATGCTGTGGTTCACCTTGCCAGTCCATGTGACTTTTCTTATACCTTGAAAAAAAATGAACGTGAAAAACATATTTACCCCACTGGATTTTTAAATTTGTGCTGTTGACATTTGTCAATCGTTTCATAAGGCATTTCCTAATTCTGTTCTCTATGAAATGATTTCCTATTCTCTAACTCATAAAGAAGTCAGCCGCCTACTGACAGGATACCACAGTTATTTCAAATGTAGCCCCACTACATGAATCTTTTGACTCTGCATATCATTTACCTTTTACATATTGACAATTCTTTACATACTAGCAACATACTAGCAACTACCTGTACTCCATTTCTTTTTATTTTAATAATGAGATCTATACAACCATCCAATAACTTTAAACAAAGCTCAATATTCTAATATTCCCCAGCAGGCTACTAGTCTCCAGGAGTCCCTCTTTTAGTGGCAGAACCATCTATACATTTGCATTATTGCCATTCTTACTACTTACAATCATACAACTTGGTTGGGGTTAAGATTATTGTTTTGTTTCTCCTTCTGATGAATCTCTGAAATTCTTTACCCTTGAGAGTATTGGATGTGAAATGACTGGAGATATTTCAAGAGGAGGCAGCTAATGTTTTCAAAGATCTGGCACAGAAGCGGTATTGCTGACTGGGAAGATCAGACTTGATCAGATGAAATGGTACGGTGAGCCTGAAGGATCAGATGGCCTCCAACACTCCTATTTTCTTGTGCGTTTTCTCATTTCCTGAGAACGGCGAGATCAACAAAATAAAATGTTTTATTTGCTGCAGAGCTTGACTGGCACTTGAATGCATCTCAGCAAATAGCTTCAGCTATTTAAGCAATAATGAGTCTGAAGAAGGGTCTCAACCCGAAACGTCACCCATTCCTTCTCTTCAGAGATGCTGCCTGTCCCGCTGAGTTACTCCTGCTTTTTGTGTCTATCTTCAGCTATTTCATAAGGTAGGTGGTGCTTCTCAGAGTGATGCTTACCCTGACCACTTCTTAGAGGCTATTAGTTATTCTTTCAAGTTTTTGATCCCTGACTTTACGCTGGTGGAAAACCATGTGCCAACATGTTGCTATTGATATTAGTTTATTATTATCAGTAGCACTGAGATGCAGTGAATAGCTTTGTTTTGCATACTTGTAACCATACATGAATGCAATCATACCATACATAAATACAGCAGGTACTGCAGGAAGAGAGAGGAAACATGATTTCAGAATATAATCTACAGCTACAGAGAAAGTGCAGATTAAAAAAGATGCAATGAGGTTGATTGGGAGATCAGGAATAAATCCCAAATTAGGCAAAATCTGTTCAAGAGTCTGATAACAGTGGAGAAGACACTGTTCTTAAATCAGATGTACGTGTTTTCAAGCTTGGCTTCGCAAGTTGTCCTTCTGTGTAGCAATGTGCAGACAGGTAAGTCAGGAAATGGCTGACCTACACAGTGTGGTTAGCCAGCAGCTACCTCCATAATTGTCAGCTGCCATTATCTGAGTCAATTACTTTCTGTACAATTCTCAGCGTGTTTGGTTGACATGCTAAAAGCACTACGTGATAAATGGGTTTACACATCATTCTTCATTCTATCCTCTCCAATAAAGGTTCCACCACTGTCATACATTTGAATTTCAAATTTATACGTTTTCTTAAATTAGCTAATACTCAGCCTGTAATTAAATATAATGGCATACAGCCTATAATTTAAACAAAATAACCCCACTAGGCTGGATAATGCTTATGTTCCCTCTTACCCTTGTTCATCTAATGTGTCTTTGAAAATATTTTGGCATGCCAGCTTTAAAATCAAAGAAGGGTCCTGACCCAAAACAATATCTGTCCATAATTTCTATGTTTCTATGTTTCTATTTGTTTTCCAGATGAAATGCTGCTTGATCTGTCCATTTGCTTTCCAGATCCTGCCTGAGCCTCTGAGTTCCTCCAGCAATCTGTGGGGTTTTTTTTGTACAAAACTATCCAGGCAGATCATGTAATACATAAGTGAAATCATATCATACATGAGTAGAGCAGGTAGCAGAAGAGAAAAATAAACAGAATGCAAAATATAGTTTTACCGTTACAGAGAAAGTGCAAATGAAAATAAAAGTTCAAGAGCCACAAGAGGTGGATTAGAAGATGGGGAAAACATCCTTAGCATATGAGAGGTCCATTCAAGTGTCAATAACACGGGGAAGAACCAGTTCTTGAATCTAGTGGTACGTGCATTCAAGCTTTGGATTTCCTGCCCAGTGGGAGAGGGAGAAATGAAAATGACCAGGGAGTGAGTGGGTCTTGATTGTGGTGGCTGCTTTCCTGAGCCAATGAAGCATAGATGTAGTTGATGGAGGGGTGGCTAGTTTGCGTGATGAACTGGTCAGTGTCCACAACTCTCTGTTGCTACTTGCTGTCTTGGGCAGAACAGTTGCCAGATCAAGCTGTGATGCACCCCAATAGGATTCCTTCGAAGGATGTACCTCTCGAAATTAGTAAGAGTCATCAGGGATATACCAAATTTCCTTAGTCTTCTGATGAAGTGTTGGCGTTAGTCCGCTTTCTTGGAGATATTGGCAATGTGGCTGGATCAGGTTAAGGTGATATTTACATCATGGAACTTGAAGCTTTCGACTATCTCCACTTCAGCACCATTGATGCAGATTGGGCTGTTTACTCTATTCAGGTTTCTGAAGTTGACCAGCTTTACAGATTTCAGTATAGGAGTAGAGAGGTTCTTCTGCAGTTGTATAGGGCTCTGGTAAGACCACTTCTGGAGTATTGCATACAGTTTTGGTCTCCTAATTTGAGGAAGGACATCCTTGTGATTGAGGCAGTGCAGCTTAGGTTCACGAGATTGATCCCTGGGATGGCGGGACTGTCATATGAGGAAATATTGAAAAGACTAGGCTTGTATTCACTGGAATTTAGAAGGATGAGGGGGATCTTATAGAAACATATAAAATTATAAAAGGACTGGACGCTAGGTGCAGGAAAAATGTTCCCGATGTTGGGCGAGTCCAGAACCAGGGGCCACAGTCTTAGAATAAAGGAGAGGCCATTTAAGACTGAGGTGAGAAAAATCTTTTTCACCCAGAGAGTTGTGAATTTGTGGAATTCCCTGCCACAGAGGGCAGTGGAGGCCAAATCACTGGATGGATTTAAGAGAGAGTTAGATGGAGCTCTAGGGGCTAGTGGAATCAAGGGATATGGGGAGAAGGCAGGCACGGGTTATTGATTGGGGATGATCAGAATGAATGGCAGTGCTGGCTCGAAGGGCCAAATGGCCTCCTCCTGCACCTATTTTCTATGTTTCTACATTGAAGGAGAGGTTGATGTCTTGACACCCTACCACTAAGATATCTCCTTCCAGTACTCTATCCTGACATTATCCAAGATGCAGCCCACTACACTGAATATTTTACTGAAGTTACTTGTTACACTCTTAAATCGTGGATAGGTAAACCTTCTTCTCTATTTACACCATCCCAATTTTCTTTACTATTTGAAGATTTCTGCTATACTTTCTCTTATTCAAGAGAAAAGTTACACAGCTTATTAAATTGCTCATAGTCATAGTCATCCAGCCTGGAAACACGCCCCAAGGCCCAGCTTGCCCATGCCAACCAAAGTGCCCCATCAACACGTTGCACCTGTCCATGTTTGGCCCATATCCCTCTAAACCTGTCCTATCCATGCACCCGTCCAAGTCTATTTGCTTGACAATTAATAACTTTTCACCTCTAATGTAAATGTCACAAATGTTTTTCACCTTCTTCTATGCCTATATCTCCCCTGTAATTTAAGAGCAGAATTTTGCACAGGACTTGAAGAGAAGTATGTGTGATGCTTGTTGTAAGTTTAGCAATTGCTGGATACAAGTTGGCTGGGTTGGTGTAACTAAGGCTAGAACTTGAATAAATGGTTGCTTATATATTCATCCTCGGACACAAGTAGTACTTTCATAATATAATAACGTCTGAATTCCAGAACCAGGGGCCACAGTTTATGAATAAAGAGTACGCCATTTAGAACGGAGACGAGGAAACACTTTTTCTCACAGAGAGTGGTGAGTCTGTGGAATTCTCTGCCTCAGGGGGCGGTGGAGACAGGTTCTCTGGATGCTTTCAAGAGAGAGCTAGATAGGGCTTAAAAATAGCAGAGTTAGGGGCTATGGGGAGAAGGCAGGAACGGGGTACTGATTGGGGATGAGCAGCCATGATCACATTGAATGTTGGTGCTGGCTCGAATGGCCGAATGGCCTCGTCCTGCACCTATTGCCTATTGTCTATTGTCTAATTTTGGGCTGCTCTTCTGAAATTCTGTTCCAGCATCCAGGAGTGGAATGCTGTGTGCATTTGTATTACATTGTGTGTTTTGCATAAGCGACTGAGGAACAACTTCCAGTTGATGTGAAGTGAATTTCAACACTTAAATAGTATGCAATTTTCCTGAGGATATTTAGGAATTCTCTTGGAAAGATAATAATAAATGTTATATCCTAGATATTCATGGAAGAATCAGAAATTCTAGTGAGGTTTTCTTGTGGTATTACTTTAAAGCCAAAGCTTCTGTAAATAATAATTTTATGTTGTTTCTGTCTCTCTCTCTATTGTTTTTTTTCCGTCAGTTATAATGCAGGGATTGTGAATCGCATTGTGATTTCTGTGTGCAATAACCAGAATATCATTTAGATGATCAGCCCATCCACCCATTATGGAACCTGTCCATTTTTATTCCATTCATAAGCTGGAGATATGAGCAGTCCACTATCCACCACACAGCCCTGTCAGAATCTCCCTGGGCCACACTTATTCATTTCTATTTCAGAAATGCTGCGCATTAACTGTGAAGTTTGGTGAGAACAGTAATGGTGTAAATGTAATAAGCATTTTTTTCTTTTGCTCATCTAATGGAGACAGCCAGAATCTATTGTCGTGTGGAGAGTTTCCAATTATATTTATACTTTATCCAGGGATTGTAGCGGTCTTCTGCTGAAGTTGCAGCACACTATCCAGAAACCTCAGGCCATTATGAAAGAATAATTTCAAATGATAAAGACACCTGTCAGGATATAGGAGTAAGCCTTGTCTCAAAAAATTGGTCTCAATTGGTTTATTTACCTGGAATCTGTTTGCTTCTGATGTAAATCCAACAGGAACAATTAAATATAATTTCTTGTCAAGTTTAATACTTAAAGCAAAGGAAAAAATGGATATTTATCCAAACGGAGCCAAAGTCTTCCAGCTACAGGTTTGACATTTATTGAGCGAAAGCGGTGGAAATCTTCTTGTGGTTTGGCATGTTAGATACTGTCTGACGTATCCAGACAGATTGAACCTACCTCTTGCACTTTTTTACATAATAATAATATAACACTGTTAGCAAATATAATGATGCGTTATTCTACTATTTAAAATAAAATCTGGGGTAAAGAGGCAATTAAATCAAAAGAGATCTAATTTCAATCAAGTAGATGAAAATGATGCTGCATATAAAATTGAATCATTTTCCACTGAAAATGCTGTGTGCTTTGAGAAACAAAGCCTATTGAACAAACCTATTGGTGTGCCCAAATTCTTGACTCTCTCATAGAAATATAGAAACATAGAAAATAGGTGCAGGTGTAGACCATTCGGCCCTTCGAGCCTGCACCGCCATTCAATATGATCATGGATGATCATCCAACTCAGTATCCTGTACCTGCCTTCTCTCCATACCCCCTGATCCCTTTAGCCACAAGGGCCACATCTAACTCCCTCTTAAATATAGCCAATGAACTGGTGTCAACTACCTTCTGTGGCAGAGAATTCCACAGATTCAACACTCTCTGTGTGAAAAATGTTTTTCTCATCTCGGTCCTAAAAGACTTCCCCCTTATCCTTAAACTGTGACCCCTCTCAACAAGGACCATTGCAAATGAAACATCAAGATTGTGGAAAACTAGCTCAGCTTCTTTGTCTGAATAGTCAATCTACTTAAATTAATGATTTGTGAAATCATTTAAGAAGAAAAGGGATTTTCCTCGCTGAAGGGAAGTACATTGGCGTCCTTGATCAATTAAATATGAAATTGAAGCATCAGTACTTATAAGAAGAGGGGTCATGGGGCTAATTAGATACCCCCCCCCCCCTCCTTGGAACTAAAATTTAGTCCCTTGAACCAGCTACCATGAATCAGTAAAATCATGGTGGATCTTTTACCTCAGCACAACTTTAATACAGAAATCCACATATATCTCTGTTCCCTTAATATCAACACATTTATTGATCAGTAAACATATACTCAGGTACTGAACCTCCACTGCCCTCTGGGATAGAAAGTTCCAAAGATTCACCATAAAGTGAATTTAAAAAATCTTCCCGTCTCGGTCCTGTGGCCACATGCTTATTTTGAGGCCGAGATCTCTGCCACCTGCATGCAGCCAGGATATCTATCCTCCCTGCATTTACCCTGTCAAGCCTCATAAAATAAATAAGTGTTTCAATGAAATTAGCACTCTCTTTTCTAAATTCCAGAGAGTACACATCCAGTCTTTCAGTCTGTTTAGTCTTTCCCATTAGGACAATATTTCCATTCCAGGAATAAAGCCAGTGAACCTTTGGTGCACTTCTACTGAAAGTGTATCCTTCCTTCGGTGGGAGACCACTCCTGTACACAATCTTTCAAACACACTCTCATTATTACCCTTCATAATAACTGTAAGACTTTCCTTTCTCCTACCAAAATTCACTTGCGATATAGGCCTACCTGTAGGTTAAATTAGTTTAGTTTAGTTTAGTTTAGTTTAGACATACAGTGCAGAAACAGGCCCTTCGGCTCACCCAGTCTACACCGACCAGTGATCCCTGCACACTAACACCATCCTACACAAACAACACAATTCCCTTACATTCATACCAAGTCAATTAACCTATAAACCTGTACGTCTTTGGAGTGTGGGAGGAAACCAAAGATAATGGAGAAAACCCATGCGGTCACGGGGAGAACGTGCAAACTCCATACAGACAGCACCCGTAGTCGGGATCGAACCCTGGCCTCTGGCGCTTTAAGGCAGCAACTCATTCCAGTAAATGCTCTAAGGCAGCAACTCATTGAGCTGTGCCACCGTGCCGCCCATTTAAAATGATTCAAGGGAGTGCAAGAACCCTGAAATTGCAGTGACATCCAGTTTCTCACCATTTACAAATGATTCTCCTCTTCGAATCGTCTGCTTCAATATATAGTGAAGAGGAGTCACGGCTCCAGGTGCTGCCCATGCTCAGGGTGAAGACCATGAACATCAATGTGGAGCAGACAGATTTTACGCAGTAGATTCTATGCAATAAGTGAGAGCAAAGTGAAATAGTTTACAAGACTGGGCATCTCAGATCAGATTGCAAATTTAACATTAGAGAAATATGAGCTAAACCATTTGATGCTGTGCAATCCAATAAGAGTTAACAAAAAAACAAACATGTATCTTTTCTCCTCACTTATTACGTCTACTGCAAACTCTTTTGAAATCATTTGAAAATGTTCACTACCCTTCAAAGGTTGTTTTGCTCCCATGTGGCCAAAGATTTTATTTTTAACAATTACGAAAACCTGTTCTTCAAAACCCATTTCCTTCCAACTTAATCATTCTCACTTTCTCCTGCACTTTTCAAGCTGTTACTTATAACTGCTGTGAAATGTTGTACATTTTAATAACATATTTTAATGTTGTTTGCAGTTCACTTTGGCGTCTGTGTGCCTGTTAAATCATTAAATTAGCACATAACAAAAAGACTGGTTTAAAATATTAAATAGATGTAATGCTCTTCATCTTGTGCAAGATATTGGACACATGGACAAAGGGCATTTGGTTTTTTTGAAGCTTTTGTTTTGCATTTTACTTTTGGGTGCCTTGTCACTATACGGAATTCAATAAATGCTTTTGCTGCTTCAGTGAATTAAACAAAAGTATCGGTATGCTCGTACCAGACTGACTGAGATTCACCCGCAAGGTGAATGGAGGTGTTTCTCGTGTTGCTGAACATCAGTGCAGAGGTCAAGGCAGAACAGCATCTGCAGTGCCATTTGCAACTTCAAAGATCCTTATCGAAGGATCTTTGAAGGTGCTGGCTCGAAGCGCCGAATGGCCTCCTCCTGCACCTATTTTCTATGTTAAGACAAATTCCGTACAGCCAGCACCCATAGTCAGGATCGAACCCAGGTCTTCAGTTGTAAAGCAGCAACTACCGCTGTGTCATCGTGCTGCCCCGAATGTGGGTTTCCTGTAGCTATAAGGATGGCCCTATTTTCAGGCCTTGTAGACTGCAATCCTTACATCACTGCGACTCCAGCAAGAACGTTTGTATCTTAATAGCGACGGTCAGATGGGTCCATTTGAATGCTGGAGGTCAGTTGAGGACGCAACGCTGAGAAACTAGTTTTGTATGTTAATTGGCTTGGATAAAAATTGTGAATTGTCCCTACTGTGTAGGATAGTGCGAATGTATGGGGATCGCTGGTCGGACATGGACTCAGTGGACAGAAGGGCCTGTTTCCACACTATATCTCTAAACTAAACTAACCTATACTAAAATTAAAACAAAGATAGCCAGGGCAGTTGACAGGTTACATTGTAGGACTTATATATTTCTTTATTCCACTGTCTGTGGGTGGTTATGTTCCACTGGGCCAGAATTCCAATCTGTGCAACAGTAAAGGTTAAGCAGCAGTTGCATCAAAGTTATGAAATATAGCGCTAACATATAAGCAGCATGGTAATGTATTGTTTAAGTACTGGATTTGTGCCTTTAGGCCTGGATTATTGATCTGAAGACATGAGTATGAATTCCATTATGGCAACTGGGGAATTTAAACTCAAACAAGTGAAATAAATTCAGAATTAAAAACAAAGAGAGTTAGAGTAATGGTGCTGGTAAGATCACTAGATTGTTGTAAAAATGCACCTGGTTCACTAATGTCTTACAGAGAAGGAAATCTGCCAACCTGACCTTGTCTAGACTGCCTGTGACTCAGAATAACGGCAATGCAATGGATTTTTAGCTAGCCTTAAAACACAGCTCTAATGTATTCCATAGGGTAACTGAGAACAAGCACTAAATACTGCTTTACTTGATACTGACCAAATCCTGAAAATAAATAGATCAGATACAGATGAATGGAACAGATGGGTGGCACAGTGGCACAGCGATGGCACAGCAGAGATATGAGTTTGATTCTGACTGTGGGTGCTGTCTGGATGTTTAAGTACTGTATTTCTCACTGTGACTGTGTTGGCTTTCTCCGGGTCCTCCGGTTTCCTCCCACATTCCAAAGATGAACAGGTTTGTAGGTTAATTGACTTTGGTAAAAAAATTGTAAATTGTCCCTAGTGTGTAGGATAGTGTTAGTGTAGTCAAGAGAGTTTATTGTCATGTGTCCCTGATAGGGCAATGAAATTATTGCTTTGCTTCAGCACACATAACATAGTAGGCATTTACTACAAAAAAGATCAGTGTGTCCATTACCATAATATAAATATAAGGGGTGTCTCTAAGTCTAAATGTCTAAAGATACATAGGATGATCAGCATCCTTCATTCGCACACTCCTCAGCAGTGTTTATAGTGGGAACCATCTACAAAACACGCCATAGTTTCACACCTAGACCACTCCACCAGCATCTCCCAGACCTGCAACCGATTGCACAAGTAGGTCAAAAGCAGCAGATACAAGGGGACAACACCGCCTGCAGGTTCCCCTCCAAGTTGTCACACCATTCTAACAAATAAATATTACAACAGGATGATGTTAATACAGTTAGTTAATAACCAGTAACATCTGGGTCAACCTTGCAGGAATAAGAAATTAAAGCACAGGAGATAAACAGAGATAGACATGGGCAACATTAGAGTCATACAATGTGGAAACAAGCCCTTCAGCCCAGCTTGCTCACACCGACCAACATGTCCCATCTACCCTAGCCCCAGTTGCCTGCATTTGGCTCATATCCCTCTAAACCTGTCCTATCCATGTACCTGCCTAATTGCTTCTTAGATTTTGCGATATTCTCAACCTCAACTGCCTCCTCCAGCAACTCGTTCCATGCACTCACCACACTTTGTGTGAAATAATCACCCCTCAGATTCCTATAACATCTTTCCCATTCACCTTAAACCTAGGCCCACTGGTTCTTGAAGTGCATTGTGTAGAAACATCTTATTTAACTTGTGGGAGTTGTGGGACTTAATTCCTGTACTTAACTTCTGTGCATCTATTTCAGGATTAGACACCATTTTTGTCTCTATTTCTCTCCAGTGCTTCCCGGCTGTTGTGCTGGGAAGGTTACTGCAGGATCAATTCTTAATTCATGCACAAGCCAGCAGTGAGCCAACAGCACTTGTTGGAAAGAGATGAGTCCTGGCCAGTGTATCTTTCATCTCCCAGAGTCTAGCAACTCAGGACTAGCACAGATGCTGATATTAGTAGTTGGAGTGGCTGGGTTGCTAAAACTAAAAGCAGGAAGTGGAGTGATTGATAATGATAGTATACACAAAAGCTAATTTTCTTTCTAAGTGCAGCTCCTCACATCCAATATGGAATTTGCCTAAGGGAGCTCCACTTCCTTGCTCCCTACTGTCTGTAAAAGTGCATTTAACT
The DNA here is from genome assembly GCF_028641065.1 of Leucoraja erinaceus. Lineage (NCBI taxonomy): Eukaryota > Metazoa > Chordata > Chondrichthyes > Rajiformes > Rajidae > Leucoraja > Leucoraja erinaceus. The sequence goes on along the minus strand of NC_073382.1, from coordinate 23,946,991 downwards.
GCTGGTGGTCTTCTAAAGGAAAGAGGAGTTTAACATCACAAAACTTAGTAAAGCTTGGTCTCCTCTTAACTCCCCCTCCCATTCCCAGAATGAACTTTCTGGCCTGGGTCTCTTCCATTGTTAGAGTGAGGCCCAGCACAAATTGTAGGAACAACACCTCAAATTTTGCTTGTGCAGCTTACACCCCAGCAGTATGAATATTGACTTCTCTAACTTCAAGTAACCCTTGCTTTCCTTCTAACTCCATCCCCTTTCCCTTCCCAGTTCTCTGACCAGTCTGACTGTCCTCGATTACATTTTATATTTTTGCTTTGTTGTTACCTTCTCCAAGCTAACAATGATCTATTCTACATTCTCCTTGATATCCATCCCCTTTTGTCTCGTTTTCACACCTTACACTTCCTTATCTCAGTATCTCCCTCTCCCCTGACTATCAGTCTGAAGAAGGGTCTCGGCCTGAAACGTCACCCATTCCTTCTATCCAGAGATGCTGCCTGTCCCGCTGAGTTACTCCAGCATTTTGTGTCTATCTCCTCTGTTGCCAGCCTGGGTAATAATCCAATAGTGAGGGCTGTGCAGATTCCACTGAAGACTACGTATCTTAGATTAGTCACGCCAATGAACAGGATCATGAGATTCCAAATTCCCATTTTCTTCAGCATAAATCAGTTCTCTTTGAATTTCTGCAGTAAGTTTAGAAAGATCACAGCAGAAGTGTATTCCACTCAAAAATCCTCCCATACTCCCAACGTGAATTAAGTCCATTTGGGGGTCCCTGCTAATTGTGCCTGTTTGCTGGTTTTAAAAGAGATTGCAATGATTAAACAGGAATGTTTGTGTACACATCCACCAAATGCATGGGTGTGAAATATCTCAAGGTATTTTCTTAAATCTATTAAAGAGCTAACCATTGTATCCCAAGGTAATTAACAGATTATTATATGTATCATTATGAAGTCACTTTTGATTGTGTTTTGTTAGGTTACTCGCAAGTTGATTACTGTGAATAAACTCCCTAATTTTTATTTTTGACCCAATCCGGTAGGCGGCGCGACCCTGGTCAGCAGCGGCCTCTGCAGCCTGTCCGCGTTTTTATTATTTTTTGTCTATGTTTATATGTAGTTTTTGTTTTTTTTTGTTGGGGTGTGTGTGTGGGGGTGGGGTGGGAGGGACATTTTCTTGTCGGGTCTCAGTTGTCGTTGGGGCTGCAACGAGGAGCGGCCTCCAACAGAAGAAGCCGGGACTCTGGTGCCGACTCACCTCACCGTCGCGGAGCTGGCCAAGTCCAGAGCGGGTGGAGCAGTGGTGGAGCGCTGCTGCTGCTGCTGCTGATGCGGAGGCTGCTACTGTGGGTCTGTGGACGGCGGCACCGGGAGCCCGCGGATCCCTGGAGGGAGACCGCTTTTCAGGGCTCTCGCAACGGCGACTTCTCCCGCCCGAGTTGCGGGGTCGAAGAGCTCCTGGAGCGGGGCCTACATCACTGCCCCGCGCGGCTTGGAATGGCCGCGGGACTCTGCGAGCGCACGCCGGGGGCTCCAACATCAAGACCCGGTGTGCGACCTCGCACCACCCGGCGTGGCTTTAATGGCCGCGGGACAATCGCCATCGCCAGCCGGGGGCTTTGACTTTGACTCTGACATCGGGGGGGGGGGGAGAGTGCAGTGGAGAGATAAGTTTTTTTTTGGCCTTCCATCACAGCAATGTGATGGATGTTTATGTTAAATGTAATTATGTTGTGTCTGGGGTCTATTTGTGTGTAATGTATGGCTGCAGAAACGGCATTTCGTTTGGACCTCCAGGGGTCCAAATGACAATTAAATTGACTATTGACTATTGACTTAATTAAAACATTTTGGATGCAAGAAACTACAAGGATGGAATATTGCTTCAAACACACAATGCTGGAGTAACTCAGCTGGCCAGGTGGCATCTCTGGAGGACATGGACAGACGATATTTCAGGTCGGGACTCTTCATGTTTACTTGTTGACATATTGCACAGATTTGGTTACATGGGCGCAAGGTAAAGTGGAAGTTCAGGAAACATTGCTTTGAAATGGGTGCGAATTAGGTCACAGTTAGCACTGAGATTGGTGATCATATCGGTGTCAATCCCAGGAACAGGATTTGACCATTCAGCCCATCAAGTCTGCTCAGCTGTTCAATTTCACTAGGCTGATCTGTACCTCAATACCAGTTTTCTGCCCTAAATCTGCATGGAGATACAAGAGAATGCAGATGCTGGAATCTTGGGCAAAACACAAACTAAATGGATAGATGTTATTTTCACTGAAGGGTCTTAATCTAAAGCATGATCTATCCATTTTGTTCCACAGTTGCTGTCTGATCCACTGTTCCTCCCTCAATAAATATTGATCTCATGCTTACCCAACTAATATTGATCTCAACGCTGAAAGCTTGAGTTGCTCTATGTGGTATGACCTCTAGAGGGAGATTGGGCCTGGTTTCCCCTTCACGCAGGGTAAACATAGACCTTAGCACTCACTCCAAATAGACCTTAGTACCGGTTATTAAGATTCCGCACTGCATATTCTTGAGTCAGACACCAAGGGAAATAACTCCTCTATCAATCCGAGCTGACCGCCTACTGAGTGTGTGACTATAATGCTTTTTCATCATCATTTCAACATCTAGTCCACATAGAAAGTGAATAGAATTGCAATCAAGGGAAATAAAAATTTGAAGTTTTTATTTACACAAAATGCTGGAGTAACTCATGGAGATCTCCAGAGAGGCTGCCTGTCCCGCTGAGTTACGCCAGCATTTTGTGTCTCTTTGGTGTAAACGAGCATCTGCAGTTCCTTCCTACACACTGTTTTTATTTAATGTAATTGTGCTACCATTTTGAAGACAAATTAGGCAGAAAATATGGCATATGAAAATATGTGAGATATGGCAGAAAGATGATTTATTACTATTTCAGATTTCCAGCATCTGCAGTTGTCATAAAATGATGCCAAGTGCAATAAGAGATTGTCTGAAGAAAGGTCTCCACCTGAAACATCACCTATTTGTTTTCTCCAGAGATCCTGCCTGACCCGCTGAGTTACTACAGCTTTCTGAATCTATCCTCGGTTTAAACAGGCATCTGCAGTTCCTTCCTACACAAGAGATTGCTGATGCTTTGATCAAGATCCCAATTTTGGAATGTTTTGTTTTATTAGTGCTTCATGAATGTCAAAAGTTGGCACTGGATTGAGTTTGAGTAGAGCAGTTTGAAACTGATGCTGATATTTGATAACAAGTCAATGTAACATAGTCAGTGTTATCAGGCAGGCACCAGTGTACTTGAGACTTCCTTTTGCATGAATTTCAGATGACCACAATACAGTATAGATGTTTGTTTCCATTCATAACAATTGCTCCATTAAAGATGTGTTGTCCTTAAAGCTTACTTTGAAGAGAAAGTATTTTGTCACCACTTTTATAAGCCAAAGATGTCCTTATAGCCATTGATATAAAACCAGCACCACTGCCCAGACTCACCATCCATAGTTCTCATGCACCTGCACCAGATTCCTCTGGATGTCAAAGGCAGATCTGGAACAGACCAGCAGCACTTGAGCAACATCTGCAAGGTGAAGTAGCTTCCAAGAAGTGAGTAGGCCTCAGGTATTGTGTACTGAGGTCCTGGCCCCAGAGGGTCCAATAGTCTTTGATGACTAACACAGAATGCTGGAGTAACTCAGTGGGACAGGCGACATCTATGGATAGAAGGAATGGGTGGTACCTCGGACTCATTCCTTCTAGTTGGAGATGCTGCCTGTCCCGCTGAGTTACTCCAGCATTTTGTGTCTATCTTCAGTGTAAACCAACATCTGCAGTTCCTTCCTACACATACATAGTCTTTGATGACTTGCTGGTTGTAAAAGGTCTTTGGGAATATTTAAAAAATATTGAAATAATTAACAACTAAAAACGTATTAGAAACATTTTAGTCTGAAATTCACACGGTGCAAAGCCAAGGTGAAACAGACACACAAACACCGAAGGTTAAGACGTCTAGCACCGTATACGGTAAGTCCTTTAAAAAAGCAGTGGGGGGGGGGGGGGGGGGGGGGAGGGGGGAGGAGAAGGGGGGGGGGGAGAAGGGGGGGAGAAGGGGGGGGGGAGAAGGGGGGGGAGAGGGAGGGTGGGAAAAGGGGGGAGAAGGAGTGCAGACACATTTAAGAAGCCAGACAACTTTTAATGTCAGAGATACACAGCTGTGATGTTTAGCGGGCATTTAACATTTCCTGTCGGATTTTCTTAGTTCTGGAAACTCATGCCTACGTTTATTTTCCCCAATGGGTCACTGAAAATGACCGGTCAGCAAAGGAGATTATGTAAATCTACCTACGGCTACCTACAATGACATGGCAACCCCACGACCACTGCACCTACAACTACAGGATTATCGATTTTCTCCATGGCGACCAATTTTCAACATGGGAAAAATGCAAAGGTACTGAACACGAATAGCTTCAAACTCCCTATAACCACAAAGTCTTGTGCTGATCACGCCACTGTGGAGGACTAACCGTGGTTGGCCTCAAACAATATTCCGATCTATTTTATGTCTACTTACTAGTCTTCTCTGTCTCTCTCCCTCTCTCTTTCTCTTTCTCTTTCTCTCTTCCTCTCTCTCTCACACATTCTTCTCTAAGATGTTGGTGAGGCCACATTCAGAGTTTTGTGTTCAGTTTTGGTCACCATATTGTAGGAAATGTTGTCAAGCTGGAAAAGGTGTAGAGAAGATTTACGAGGATGTGGCCATGACTCGAGAGCCCTAGCTATAGGGAGAGGTTGAGCAGGTTAGTACATTAATCCTTGGAGCGCAGGAGGATGAGGGGTGATCTCGTAGTGGTGTACAAAATCATGAGAGGAATAGATCAGGTAAACGCACAAAGCCTTTTGCCCAGATTTGGGAAATCGAGAACCAGACATAGGTTTAAGGTGAGGGGGGAAAGATTTCATAGGAACCTGAGGTGTAACCTTTTTACACGAAGGGTGATGGGTGGAGGGAACGAGCTGCCAGATGAGGTAGTTGAGGCAGGTACTATCCCAATGTTTAAGAAGCATTTAGACAGGTACATGGATAGGATAGGTTTTGAAGGATATTGGCCAAATGCAGGCTGATGGGACGAGTGTAGATGGAGCATGTTGGTCAACATGGGCAAGTTGGGCCAAAGGGTCTATCTCCAGGCTGTATGACTCTATGGCGGTAACTCTCCCCCCCCCCCCCCCCCCCCCCCCCCCCCCCCCCCCCCCCCCCCTCTCTCCCCCTTCTCCCTCTCACCGTCCCTTCTTCCCTTCCACACTCCTCCTGAACTCCATCATTTTTATTGTCATGTCTCGGTTGGGATTTTAAATACATAATTCCCTGACTCAGAGGTGAAAGTGCTCTCCCTCCCACTGAATCACAGACAATTCCGAAAGGAAAGCTGCCCACTCTAATGTTTGCATGGAGTAATTTAGTTTCCCTTCAGACTCTGTATTGAACCGAGCTGTGAGATTGGCGGAGGTTTATTAAGCTACTGGTCTGCAGAGACACTTACATAATCAAGAGTTTACGATGTGAAAAACAGATTAGAAATAGATCTGAGCAATGATAATCATGTGAAAAAGTAAGATTTTGCACAGGCAGCTGGCTCTGCCATCAGTTCATGTTTTGGGCACTGTCTTGCTATTTTTGATGTATTTTTTTCTTAGCTATTGCTGATAAGGAAAAAAAAAATCTTCACATTGAGCATTGAAACCACTGTGAACCGAAAGAAATCATTAGTTGCTTATCACCTTGGCATCTGTTAGATGTGGTGACATGACATCAAAGTGCAGCCATACCAAAGAAGCACAGGTCTTGCATTGTGCAGCCATCCACTCTGCACAGCCACCATTTCCTTTCTCAGGACCTCGTAGGATGCAAGCCGATCAAAAACAGTTTCTCTATGACCGAGCGCCATGTGATAATGACCCATGATAAGCTGAGGCCAACAGAAGACAAACGCCAGCAGCACGCTAAATCAAAAGAAGTGATTAATAACTGAAGATTCTTTGCAATAATATTTTACTTCACAGTTGATTACAGAACTGCATCTATGGGACGTGGTGGTACAGTGGAAAAGTAATGGGCCTGTCCCACTTTGGCGACTTTTTAGGCAAGTGCAAGAGACTCTGCGCTCACCAAAGGTCGCCACAGGTTCTCTGGTGGTCTTTGGTGAGTCTCCTTCATGGTTGCGAGGAGATCCCGCATTCTGGGAACTAGTCGCGGCCTCAGTATGGTCGCCGCAAATGTTTTGGGTTGCCATGTAGTTGTAGGTTGTCGAGGTAGGCGTAGGTAGTTTTAGTTAACCGCCTTTGCTGCCCGGTCATTTTCATTGACTCATTGGGGGGAAAAAACGTAAGCAGTTTTCAGAACCAAGGATACCCGACCGGTAATGTTAAATGTCCGCCGAACTTCACAGCTGCGTATCTCTGGCTTATTAAAAGTTGTCTGGCTTCTTAAAAGTTGTCTCCAATCTTTGTCCCCCCCTTCTCCCCCTTCTCCCTCCCCCTATTTTAAAGGACTTAATGTACAGTGTGCTAGCCATCTTAATTACAGCGCCAACCTTCCTATTCATCGCGGTGTGTGTCTGTATCACCTTGGCTTTGCACCATGTGAATTTCATACAACGCTCCCCCCACTTGCCCTGGCTCCCGCGCTGTGTTTGTGGGTGTGTGTTCCACTCTGACAGTCGCCGTTCCAGTTCCCGGTTTTTCAGGCAACTGCCGGCAATTTGACAGTCTCCGGCAGCCCGCTGAAAAATAGCCTAAGTGGGACAGGCCCATAACAGGATCAGCATGCAGAGACTTACTCCATTGTCCTGGTACCTTATTATATGAATAAAAATGGAAATTTCAAGTCATCATTAAATAAATTTGATGGGTTTGTTTAAAATAAGGAAAAATACCTGCAAAGCAGCCAGATTGTTATAAAACACATCTTGCTTTCCAAAAATCTATTTGGTTCAATCGAACGAGGGGATTTCGTTTCAGGATAAGGGAGCAGTTATTTAAAACTGAAATGCATAGGAACTTCTTCTTGCAGAGGCTGGTGAATCTGTGATTCTTCTCCCTGGAAGATTCTGTTGCCTAGATCATTAGGAGTATTTAACATGGAAAGAGCTATGTATTTGAAAGATCAGAGAACTGTAGGCTATGGGGAACTGCCACAGAAAGGAAGTTGAGGTCTGGGGCAGATCAGCCTTGATCATATTAAACAGCAGGAAGCGGTTGAGGGGGCAGATGGCCTGCTCGTGCTCCTATTTTCTTGTGTAATGGCCATCACAAAGGAATTTTGACACGTTTACTCAGACTACCCTGCATGTAACCCCAAGTCTACCATGGTGATGATTCTTAAATGCCTTTGCTGCTCAGGGGCAACTTCAGGTGAACAATAAAAGATGGCTTTGTCCATGACTTGCGCATTCTATAAGTAGATGTATCCTAAATGTATCCCATCATTAGAAAAAATCTGAAAAAAGGAGTTAAATATGTATGATTGCCCAGCAGCTAAAAATGTAAATGAAAGATACAAATGAAGCGTGTAGTTGGACTACCACTGAGTTTATATAATACCTTTACCTTATCTGTAAAACATTTGCCCCAAAAGGATTAGGCTGGCTAAAAGATGCAGCTTAAAACAGATGGCGACAGATGACGCAATGGGCTAAGTGTTCGGCTGGCGACCGGAAGGTAGCCGGTTCGAATCCCGCTTGGAGTGCATACTGTCGTTGTGTCCTTGGGGCAAGACACTTCACCCACCTTTGCCTGTGTGTAAATGTAATGTAATTATGTGAAGCACTTTGGGGTCAATGCAATTTGACTAAAAATGTGCTATATAAATAAGATTATTATTATTATTATTATTATTATTATTATTATTAAAAGAAGTGAGTGAAAATGAGGAATTTAAAGACTGTGTTCCAGAGGTTTGAATCTCAACAAGTGAATCGCAGCTGCTGTTAATGGAGTAGGATGCAGTTTAGTTTAGTTTAGAGATATAGCACGGAAACAGGCCTTTGGGTCCACAGAGAGTTGGCTGACCAGCGATCCCCGCACACTAACTCTATCCTACACACTCGGAACAATTTACACTTTTAACCAAAGCCAAATTAACCTATAAACCTGTACGTCTTTGGAATGGGGGAGGAAAGCTGAGCACCAAGGGAAAACCCACGCGGTCACAGTGAGAACATACAAACTCCACACAGACAGTATCTGTAGTCAGGATTAAACCGGGTCTCTGGCGTTGTGAAGCAGTAACTCCACCACTGTGCCTCCGTGCCACCTGTGATAAAAAATATAATGGGATAAATACTTGCCTCAAGTAGGATGAGGTGGGACCTCGTTGAAATTTACCAAATCGTGAAAGACCTGGATAGAGTGGATGTGGAGAATATGTTTCCACTTATGGGCGAGTCCAAGACCAGAGGCCATAGCCTCAGAATAAAAGGATGTGCCTTTAGAAAGGAGATGAGGAGGAATTTATTTAATCAGAGGGTGGTGAATCTGAGAAATATTGGCATGGAGGCCAAGTCAATGGATATTTTTTTTGTGAAGATTGACAGATTCTTGATTAGTACAAATGTCAGGGGTTATGGGGAGAAGGTAGGAGAATAGGGTTGAGAGAGAAAGGGATCAGCCATGATTGATCTATGAGGTTCCCCCACACTCCATGTAATCCACATTACTTCATTGTTGGATATCCATAACCCTGCAGCTTTAATCCAAGAATTGAAAAATGATTAATAATTAAAATAAATGTAGTATTGTGAATTAAGAAAAACGTAAATGATAGGTGGTATAAACAAACCATAAACTGTCATGAAGGTTTATGATGAAGTTGAATGGACATATTGAGAGGCTGGAGATGGTATTAGGCCTTGCACCAAGGCTGATCATTTGGTGAGTTGAGGAAGGATACAGAGAGAAGTCCTCCAGCTTCCTATCTCTCACATAGATTAGAAACAAAGAACTGCAGATGTTGGTTTATACCAAAGATAGACACAATGTGCTGGAGTAACTCAGCAGGTCAGGCAGCTTCTGTGGAGAAAAAGGATGGGTGACATTTTGCGTTGTGACCCGTAATTTTACTGCAGAGATGTTGGTCTGGTAATTTCCATCCAAACTGAACAATTGTGGCTGATACGCAGGAATGATGCATAGGGTGATGATATGGAACAGCAGGTAAATTATGAAATATTGCATAATGATTGTCAGATTCTTCATGAAAGAACCATGAATAATGAGTTTTTACTGCTAAGAGAGCATCAATGTAACACCACACAGGAACTGATCTTATCTGCAACCTCATAACTGTCTAGACTACAAATAACAACTTTCCTGCTACATTATCTGACTTAAGACGGTGTGAGTACAGAACCTATGCCAATAGTCACAAGGTAGTAAGACAAAGAGAAAGTCATGAATCTGGTCTCACATTTGGGCGAAGCAGGAGAAAGAATAACTAGTCCTTGCTTGTAACAAAGTAACATTGCCAGATATTTCTTAGAAACCAAAGATACATAGAGTAAGAGACAGATACAGCACAGACCAGACCCTTTGGTCCTCTGAATCCATGCTGACCATCAAGCTCCAGACTGTCTAAATTAGGACTAATTTAGACAATAGACAATAGGTGCAGGAGTAGACGATTCAGCCCTTCGAGCCATGGCTGATCATCCACAATCAGTACCCCGTTCCTGCCTTCTCCCCATATCTCCTGACTCCGCTATCTTTAAGAGCCCTATCTAGCTCTCTCTTGAAGGTATCCAGAGAACCGGCCTCCACCACCCTCTGAGGCAGAGAATGCCACAGACTCACAACTCCTCGTGTAAAAAAGTGCTTCCTCATCTACGTTCTAAATGGCTTATCCCTTATTCTTAAACTGTGGCCCCTGGTTCTGGACTCTCCCAATATCAGAAACATGTTTACTGCTTCTAGCATGTTAAAACCCTTAATAATCTTATTTGGTTCAATAAGATATCCTCTCATCCTTCTAAATTCCAGAGTATACAAACCCAGCCGCACCATTCTCTCAACATACGACAGTCCCGCCATTCCGGAAATTAACCTTGTGAACCTACCTCAATAGCAAGAATGTCATTCCTCAAATTTGGAGACCAAAACTGCACACAATACTCCAGTTGTGGTCTCAATAGTTTCCTGTCCAACTGCAGAAGGACCTCTTTGCTCCTATACTCCTCATGTTATGAAAGCCAACATGCCAATCGCTTTTGTCACTGCCTGCTGTACCTGCATGCTTACTTTCATTGACTGATGAACAATGACCCCCCAGATCCCATTGTACTTCCCCTTTTCCTAACTTGACACCATTTAGATAATAATCTGCCTTCCTGTTTTTGCTACCAAAGTGGATAACCTCACATTTATCCACATAAAGCTGCAAATGTAATAACATTAAATTTGATCATTCACAGTATGCAAGTTACATTAATGGAGACACAAGAGACTGCAAATGCTGGAATCTTGAGCAAAAGACAAAATGTTGGAGGAACTCAGGAGGCCAAGCAACAGTTGTAGAGGAAAAAAAGGCAGAAGACTTATTGGGTTGGGATCCTTCTTCAGACTCTAATCAAAATCTGAAGAAACCCGAGTCTGAAGAAGTGTCCTGACTCAAAATGTAGCCTGCACTTATCTCCCCACAGACGCTTTCTGTCCTGCTGAGTTTCTCCAGTCCTCAGTTTGTTTTTTGCTCCAGTTACTTCAGATGATTACATGGCCGCCTGTTGTGGACGGGGAATGTGTATAAACTTCCAGTGAACTATCAGTGGAGATTAAATTAATCAAGGAAAGCGGTGTACCCGTTGATCTAGTGTAAAACTGGTTTGGGTGCGGGGGGGGGCATATCTTATAGATTTGGCTATTGTTCTTGAGCGGGGGGGGGGGTGTTATTCTGAAGTAAGTATTTGGCATTTTACTGAATAATTTGCTGGTTATGTCAGCCCATGATTTGTACGGTGATGATCATGGATTCGGTTTTGTACAACTTGCAATATGCTAAAGTCACCCATTCCTTCTCTCCAGAGGTGCTGCCTGTCCCGCTGAATTACTCCAGCGTTTTGTGCCTGTATTGGAGTTAAAAAAATAACAGCACCTGCAGTTCTTTCCTACAGAGCTTATTTAGTTTAGTTTAGAGATACAACATGGAATCAGGTCCTTCGGCACACCAAGTCCACGCCGACCAGCGACCCCTGCACACTACCACTATCCCACACACACTCGGGACAATTTACAATTATACCAAGCCAATTAACCTACGTCTTTGGAGTGTGGGAGGAAACCGGAGCACCCGGAGAAATCCACGCGGGTCACGGGGGAATGTACAAACTCAGTACAGACAGCACCCATAGCTAGGATCGAACCCGGGTCTCTGGCGCAGTAAGGCAGCAACTCTACCACTGGATAAATTATGTTGACGGGACTGAAAGTGAATGGGACAGCGGGCAGTGGTTAGGGGTGGTTAAGATGACTCATTAATTTTCGTGCAAATCACAGTGGTGTCGATATAAAGTCATTATTCTGTGATTGCAGAAATATATATATGTCAAGAGGGATTGGTGTAATCAAGCATCGGGCAGCGTGGTACAATGTTAACACAGGAATGTTTTGAGCTGTTGAATGGGTTAACTGTGGTTGATAGTTGGGACTACATTAATGCAATTGGCATTGCATATCGTCAGCGTGTGAAAGATTATGGTTGTTGAAAGAATTTGTATGCGGGAAGCTGACAGCATACAATGCACCTAACAAAGTCTTCACCGTTAACTGTGACAAAATGAAATATGTTGGTAAATGGCACTATACATTCAGGAGCACCTGAATGATTTTGCAATATCATGCCAGGATGCTGAGTGCTGAGTGACAGTGAACTAAGAACTCATTCCAGTCATGCTGGTCAGCATGGCTCAACAATAGTAACACTGAGTGATTTTTTTAAATTGTACTTACCATGCTACTCACCTTTATGTGACATTTACCAGGAGCACCTTAATGAATATACAGCATCATGCCAACACGTTTGATTGTTTGGTAAGCTAGATGAATTGTGACTTTTATATGTTGTTATTATATATTTTTATGTTATTGAATCAAAATTAAGAATTATAAATTCACATTTCAAAAATGGTTTCACATTTCAGTAGTACTAATTTTCAGTATTCCATACTGATATTTGAGAATACATGAGATTACATGCAAAATACAGATTTTTAAAAGATCCAGTTTCTGTGTAGTACATTCTATTGCATTTAGGTGAGAAATGCTGATTTCTCAAACAAAATACTGATTTTCAGCCATCAAAATAAGGAAATGCTCGGTGAAACTTGGCAGCTCTGCAATTTTTCATAATCATTTTGTTTGAGAATTCAAAATGTGATTTATGATCTTGTTTATGAGTTTGTTATAATAGTGTGACAGTAAAATAGGTTAGTTTGAAAGCGATCAGAGTAATGTAAATGCACCATTTAGTTTGACTTCAATTTTCATGATGGAAATTGAAGTTGAACTAAATGTTGTATTCACATCACTATTCCATGTTGAAATTGATGTGGTAAAGTTGTTAGGTCAGGAGGACTATTAAAGGTGCACTGCACACACTAACACAGTCTAACAGTAACAGGCAATCAAATCAACACACAAACCATTTTATAAAAAAAGGTTTTCTTTACTGCAAAAACTTACAGTATTTTTTATTTTTGACACAACCAAAATTATTTCTGAAATATTGGTCATACATTTGATGCAAAAATGCTCCTGAATAAGGCTCAGAATGCACCAGAGAGCATCTAAAACTCCAGAGCGAGGGACTTCGCGTTTCGCGCTCATGATGTGCGCTCTGCGCACATTATTTCACATCAATCTTTTGTAATCCTGTCATGCCGCACCCTTTTTTGAAAATCTTCATACGGGCCTGGATTGAATGTGACAGATAAACCAAGCCAAGAAGAATTAAGGGGCTGTCCCACTGCGACGACCTAATCTGCGAGTTAAGAAGAGTGCCTTCGACCTTCAAGCTCGAGGGCACTCGCCTGGAAAACCTCGAGCTGGATCGACCGTCTGCATTGAAACCGCGAGCAGGATCGACCGACACACACACACACACACACACAAACACATCGCCCGGGGGCCAGGGAAAGTGGGGGAGCACTGTCTGAAATTCACACCCGCGATGAAGAGGAAGGTAAATGGCTGCCACAGTGTATGGTAAAGTCCTTTAGCGAGCACGGGGGGGGGGGGGGAGATGGGGAGATGAGGGGAGAGAGGGGAGGGAAGAGGAGAGAAGGGGAGAGAAGGGGAGGGAAGGGGGGATAAGGAGTGGAGACACTTTTAAGAAGTATAATAAAGTTTAGTGGGCATTTTACCTACCGGTCGGTTTTCCCTGGTCCTGAAAACTCCAATGAGCCAATCAAAATGTCCGGTCAGCGAAGAGATTGCCTACGGCTGCCCTCGACTGCCTGTAACCAAATAGTGACCCCACTCCACTGCACTATGAGTCAAAAAGAACCATGACGACCAAATTTTACTCACGGAAATATTTTCAACATGTTGAAATTTTTTTGAAGACCTAGTTGAGGCCACGAGAATTCGGGAATTTCCCTCGAGCATGAAGGAGAGTTCCAGTGACCTCATAGGACCTCCTAGGACCTCATGTCGACCATGCTGCAAGTTTGAATCGAGGGCAAACCCAGCTAAACTCACAGATTAGGTTTCCGCAGTGGGACAGCCCCTTTAATCTCGAAGCAGGAAAGAAACAAGCCTGGAATTTCCTGCCTGGAATCATGAAACCAGTTGTTCGATATTGATGCAAATTTATGTTCAGGAACAATTAATTCCTTGTTCTGTTGCAATTTGCACTGTTTTCATGCAAATGGGTCCATTGATCCATTGGATAATGCAACTACAATAAATATGGGGAAGGTCTCAAGGTAAAAAGAAGTTGAAACAACTTAAGAGAATTTGCAGGAAACCTGGTTTGGCAGTTTAGAGAGAAAGCATGGAGATAGTACTGGTAGCTTAAATCAAAGAGGTAAATGAATAATATGGTTTAAGGATATATATTTAGACCATAAGACCATAAGAATTAGGCCATTTAGCCCATTAAGTCTGCTCCACCATTCGATCATGGCTGATCTATTTTTTTCCCTCTCAAACCCATGTTCCTGCCTTTTCCCTGTAACCTTTGATGCCCTTACTAATCAAGAACCTGTCAATCTCCGCTTTAAAAATGCCCAAAGACTTGGCCTCCGCCGCCATCTGTTTCAATGGAATTCAACAGATTCACCACCTTCTGGCCAAAGAATTGCCCCCTCTTCTCCATTTTATAGAAATGGTGCCAAAATAGACACCCAGCCTCAAATTAAGTGATATAAAACAGGCTGGTGAAGAGAATCCGACCCCAAAGCTCAGACAAGCTAATGGGGATGTTGAATTCTCAGTTTGCCAGGGGCGCAGGTGGCTTGAATGGATATCCTCTCAACATCCCTGGAGTAATAGATACCTTGGATACCTACTTCTTTCCCCAGGTTGCCAAGGATACAAATAATTTGGATGGATGGAATTGCATGCCTCCCTGTAGACCTCCAGTGAAGTGAATGCCTTGAACACATAAACCATCATAATGAATAAATTGGTTTCAACTTTATGCCTGAGAAGCACAACGCATCCCAGTTTACAATTACATGTATTTCACCCAATATGCTTTATCCTATTTTTAAACCTTTTAAAAATAAATCTACAAATTTGCAATCTTATTTGGATCTGCTTTTCTTTGTTTTATAGGAACAATTTGCTGATTGGGGAGATTTTGAAAAAGTTCCATTGCGTGGCACCTAAAACCACTATACGGTCACCTAGCGTTTTACTTGTGTTTGTGTTATGCATTTAAAAAATAATTCACTTGTTTCGTTAATACTAAAGCTAGTTTGCAGGCTGGTATTTTTGGAATAACGCGCTCAGATTTACTGCTGACAGTGTAATTACATGTATTTTAAGTTAGTTTTTTTGGTTTAGAGATACAGTGTGTAAAGAGGCCCTACAGCCCACCAGGTCCGCGCCGACCAGCGATCCCCATACACTCGCACTATCCTACACACTAGGGACTATTTACAAATTTTACTGAAGTCAATTAACCTACAAACCTGTACATCTTTGGAATGTGGGGGGGAAACCGTAGTTCCAAGGGAAAACCCACGTGGTCACGGAGCGAATGTACAAATTCCTGTTTGTAGGTTTATAGGTTGTATCTTCAATTTATGCATTTTTGAATTGCCCGCTACTTATCAAGCACATAACCCCAACATAAAACATGAGGTGCCTTTATCTTGCAATAGAATTTTTCTAAATGTTGCTTTTCTAAAGTCAGCAAATTACGAACTAACTTAAAAACTTTCTGTTTCATGTTCTTTAGTTATCATTGCTTCAGGAGAGCCTTTTTAAAGTATCAAATATTGTTTGGATCAATCCATAGATTTATATTCAGCTCCACCTACATCAACCGACTCCAACTGGTCCAGAACGCAGCCGCCTGACTCATCACCCACACCAAATCCTGGCATCACATCACTCCAGTCCTCAAACAACTTCACTGGCTTCCCATCTCCCACCGGATCAACTACAAAATCCTGATCCTCACCTACAAAGCCCTCCACCATCTGGCCCCCCCATATCTCACTGACCTCCTCTCCCCCTACCAACCCTCACAGTCCCTCAGATCCACATCAGCCGGTCTCCTCTCCATCCACAAGTCCAACCTCCGCAGTTTTGGGGACAGAGCCTTCTCCAGGGCAGCTCCCAGGCTCTGGAACTCCCTCCCCCAACTGATCCGCAATTCCGTGTCCCTCACCATCTTCCAGTCCCGCCTCAAGACCCATCTCTTCACCTCTGCCTATCCTTAGCCCCACGTCCCCCTCCCTTTTCATGTGTGCATTAATTGCCTCATATTGTGTTTTGTATTGAATTATGTCTTTACTTTGTGTACTAGTCATGTCTCTACTATTTATTTCATTCCCCTTACATGTTTTTCCTCTACCTGCTAAATTTTTGTAAGGTGTCCTTGAGACTCTTGAAAGGCGCCCATAAATAAAATGTATTATTTATTATTATTATATTAAGGTGAATGTTATACTCAGGTCAGTAGATCAACGAAGGAATACTCCAAGCTTTAGTGTACATCTACAAGTAATTTTATAATTATGGTAAACAGTACGTGGTCACGTTTTCCTATTGAGTTAGATTTTTGGCTGCATACAATGATCCCCTTCACTCTGGCTGTTTGAGTACGTTAGAACACTGCTCCAACCATTTTCTAACGTCTCACATATCTGCTGACTATACTCTGATCAGAGTATTCCATTCTTGTACTTCCGAGTGACACACTACTCTCATGGATGGCACAGTGGCTCAGCAGTAGAGTTGCTGCTTTACAGCACAAATGACCCGGCTTTGATATTGATCATCGGTGCTGTCTGTCTGGAATTTGTACGTTCTCTCTGTGACCACGTGGGTTTTCTCCACGGGTTCCGGTTTCCTCCCACACTGTGAAGACGTGCAGGTTTGTGAGTTAATTGGGTTCTGTAAATTGTCCCTTTGCTGTAGGATAGAAGTAGTGTGCGGGGACTGCTAGTCGGAGCAGACTTGGAAGGCCGAAGAGCATGTTTCTGTAAATACGCTCCTAAAGCTCACTCCCCCTAGTCTAGTTCAGTAAAACCACTGACTCAAGCACTGGACCAACTAATATTTATTTTTAAAATTCCCCAATACAATATCTAAACCTCCGCGGGTTCGATCCTTGTCTTTGCCTGACCAAGCCATTCAGCCTCATGCAAGCAGACACTGCCCAAAAGGTCACACAGCCCCAAGCACACTTCCAGAAGATCAACACCAATCTAAAACGAGACTACCTTTTATAGGTTCACAAACCTTGAGGGGCCAAACTACATAGGGGTGGTCCCCTTACAATCCAATCAAACATATTAATTACATCAATACATTATTGACAGTTCCCCAACCCAATTACAGAGAGTCTTAAACAATGTTTCTTACAGAAGCTTCTGGAAGGAAGATAGTTAACGTACAGAAACAGCCAGAGTGAAGGGGATCGTCGTATGCAGCCAAATATCTCCAGCCCAGGTGCAGACCGGACCAGTACAAACAGGACGGTCTGCATCTGGGCTGGAATGGAACCAATGTCCTTGGGGGAGTGTTTGCCAGTGCCGGCGGGGAGGATTTAAACTAATGTGGCAGGGGGATGGGTACAAGAGCAGAGAGGCAGGGGGGTGTAAAATGAGGGTAGAAGCAATACGTAGCAAGGTGAAAAGTAAAAGTGGCAGGCAGACAAAACCAGGGCAAAAATCAAAAAGGGCCACTTTTCAACATAATTGTATAAGGGGTAAGAGCATTGTAAAAACAAGCCTGAAGGCTTTGTGTCTCAATGCAAGGAGTATTCGTAATAAGGTGCATGAGTTGAACGTGCAGATAGCCATTAATGATTATGATATAGTTGGGATCATGGAGACATGGCTCCAGGGTGACCAAGGCTGGGAGCTGAACATCCAGGGATATTCAATATTCAGGACGGATAGAGAGAAAGGAAAAGGAGGTGGGGTAGCGTCGCAGGTTAGAGAGGAGATTAACGCAATGGAAAGGAAGGACATTAGTTTGGAGGATGTGGAATCGGTATGGGTAGTGCTGCGAAACACTAAGGGGAAGAAAACGCTGGTGGGTGTTGTGTACAGGCCACCTAACAGTAGTAGTTGGAGATGGTATCAAACAGGAAATTAGAAATGCGTGCGACAAAGGCAAAACAGTTATAATGGGTGACTTCAATCTACATATAGATTGGGTGAATCAAATTGGCAGGGGTGCTGAGGAAAGGATTTCTTGGAATGGATGCGGGATAGTTATCTAAATCAACATGTAGAGGAACCAACGAGAGAGCAGGCTATTTTAGACTGGGTATTGAGTAATGAGGATGGGTTAGTTAGCAGTCTTGTTGTACGTGCCCCCTTGGGCAAGAGTGACCATAATATGGTTGAGTTCTTCATTAGGATGGAGAGTGACATTGTTAATTCAGAAACAATGGTTCTGAACTTAAAGAAAGGTAACTTTGAGGGTATGAGACATGAATTGGCCAAGATTGACTGGCAATTAATTCTAAAAGGGTTGACGGTGGATATGCAATGGAAGACATTTAAAGACTGCATGGATGAACTACAAAAATTGTTCATCCCAGTTTGGCAAAAGAATAAATCAGGGAAGGTAGTGCATCCGTGGATAACAAGGGAAATCAGGGATAGTATCAAAGCGAAGGATGATGCATACAAATTAGCCAGAAAAAGCAGCATACTGGAGGACTGGGAGAAATTCAGAGACCAGCAGAGGAGGACAAAGGGCTTAATTAGGAAAGGAAATATAGATTATGAAAGAAAACTGGCAGGGAACATAAAAACTGACTGCAACCATTTTTATAGATATGTGAAAAGAAAGAGATTAGTTAAAACAAATGTAGGTCCCTTGCAGTCAGAAACAGGTGAGTTGATCATCGGGAACAAGGATATGGCGGACCAATTGAATAACTACTTTGGTTCCGTCTTTACTAAGGAAGACATAAATAATTTGCCGGAAATAGCAGGGGACCGCGGGTCAAAGGAGTTGGAGGAATTGAGTGAAATCCAGGTTAGTCGGGAAGTGGTGTTGGGTAAATTGAATGGATTAAAGGCCGATAAATCCCCAGGGCCAGATAGGCTGCATCCCAGTGTACTTAAGGAAGTAGCTCCAGAAATAGTGGATGCATTAGTAATAATCTTTCAAAACTCTTTAGATTCTGGAGTAGTTCCTGAGGATTGGCGGGTAGCAAACGTAACCCCACTTTTTAAGAAGGGAGAGAGAGAGAAAATGGGGAATTACAGACCAGTTAGTCTAACATCGGTAGTGGGGAAACTGCTAGTCAGTTATTAAAGATGGGATAGCAGCACATTTGGAAAGTCGCGAAATCATTGGACAAAGTCAGCATGGATTTACGAAAGGTAAATCATGTCTGACGAATCTTATAGAATTTTTCGAGGATGTAACTAGTAGCGTGGATAGGGGAGAACCAGTGGATGTGGTGTATCTAGACTTCCAGAAGGCTTTCGACAAGGTCCCACATAAGAGATTAGTATACAAACTTAAAGCACATGGCATTGTGGGTTCAGTATTGATGTGGATAGAGAACTGGTTGGCAAACAGGAAGCAAAGAGTAGGAGTAAGCGGGTCCTTTTTACAATGGCGGGCAGTGACTAGTGGGGTACCGCAAGGCTCAGTGCTGGGACCCCAGCTATTTACAATATATATTAATATATAAAGGAGGATGCTAGGAGACTGCAAGGTGACTTGGATAGGCTGGGTGAGTGGGCAAATGTTTGGCAGATGCAGTATAATGTGGATAAATGTGAGGTTATCCATTATGGTGGCAAAAACAGGAAAGCAGACTATTATCTAAATGGTGGCTGATTAGGAAAAGGGGAGATGCAGCGAGACCTGGGTGTCATGGTACACCAGTCATTGAAAGTAGGCATGCAGGTGCAGCATGCAGTGAAGAAAGCGAATGGTATGTTAGCTTTCATAGCAAAAGGATTTGAGTATAGGAGCAGGGAGGTTCTACTGCAGTTGTACAGGGTCTTGGTGAGACCACACTTGGAGTATTGCGTACAGTTTTGTTCTCCAAATCTGAGAAAGGACATTATTGCCATAGAGGGAGTGCAGAGAAGGTTCACTAGACTCATTCCTGGGATGTCAGGACTGATTCCTGGGATGTCAGATGCAGGAAGATTGTTCCCGATGTTGGGAAGGTCCAGGACAAGGGGTCACAGCTTAAGGATAAGGGGGAAATCCTTTAAAACCGAGATGAGAAAAACTTTTTTTCACATAGAGAGTGGTGAATCTCTGGAACTCTCTGCCACAGAGGGTAGTTGAGACCAATTCATTGGCTATATTTAAGAGGGAGTTAGATGTGGCCCTTGTGGCTAAGGGGATCAGAGGGTATGGAGAGAAGGCAGGTACGGGATACTGCGTTGGATGATCAGCCATGATCATATTGAATGGCGGTGCAGGCTCGAAGGGCCGAATGGCCTACTCCTGCACCTAATTTCTATGTTTCTATGTTTCTAACTGAAAAATGCAACATTTACCCCTGAACACAAAACAATTCTGCCAGGGAGAACACCTGGATCTTTCATCATCCTGCATATCAATCGGAGGCTCAGACTGGTCGGTGCCATCCGCAGCCTGTAATTTTCCACTGACAAAGGTTAAGCAATTCTGACAAATGCAGGGATTCTCCGTTTTATAGTGTCTTTAATTTGGTCAATATTACCATTTCCATGCTGTATCTCAAAAAAAGTGTCCATTGGGTGGCTTACACCTTTCCTGTTTGAAATTGAATCCCATATTAGTTGCAGTGGGTCAGATATTAAATTGTTGAACTAATTTGGACTCAATGGCAAATATTAAGACCTGATTAAGACAGGATTGCTGCAAATGAAGGTATCACTTTACTTGGATTTGAGTGGGAAATATCGTTCTGCAAGCCCCATTAAATCCTCCCTGCATTCTAAGTGAAGTCTGGCTTGCTGTTAACTGCTCACTGACTGTATTGACCTCCAGTAGGCTGAAGTCCAACTCGTGCAGAAAAGGATAGACACAAAAAGCTGGAGTAACTCAGTGGGTCAGGCAGCATCTCTGGAGAAAAGGAATTGGTGATATTTTGGGTCAAGACCCTTCTTTGGACTGAGAGTTAGGGGAAAGGGGAATAAGAGATATAGACAGTGATATAGAGAGATATAGAGCAAATAAATGACAGATATGCAAAGCATTTATGAAGATAAAGGAAACAGGCCATAGTCTGCTGTGGTCCTAGGTGAAAATGAGTTACAGACAATGCAAACCAGCATCTGCGCTTCCTCCCTAAACATTTTGGGTAGAAAAGGGGCTGGAGTAATTCCAGTCCTTTATCCTTCCTCCTCCTCTTATGAAAGAATATCTCTGTCCAGTATTTTTGGAGCCTCTTTCCTCTGCTGCTGCCTTGCACTTCTGCACAGTGCACACTTCAGAGGATTGTTCCCTGAGGTTTTGCAATTGGAAATCCTGTAATTGGCACAAGAATTGCAATTGAGCAGCTGTGCACCAGTTTCAGATCATCTGCTGTTTTACAAGCCTGCCTGAATGCTGCAAGAGTAAATCTTACCCCTTACCCCCCCCCCCCCCCCCCCACCCACCCCTCCCTGTGTGGATAAGCACCCTTCACTTATTTCCTGTGCCCACTTTCATATTAAATGTTTTAATTCATAGCATTGTAAAAGAAGGTATGCATTTACCTTCTTTTACAATGTGCCTGTGCTTTTCATCAGTCTCCCCTCCAAAAGAACATTGGTTCATTCTCACCATTTATTCCATTTCATCACAGTGACACAATTTGAAATGATGTCCTTTACGCACAAATCATCATCTATCCTCCATCAGCATCTATCCCAAAGAACTGCAATCCTGATATTTACTACTGCGTTCTCCTCCATTCTGAAACACTGCTCTCTATTTGTAAATTTATTGCACATCCTGCTAATGCCCCTTTAATCAGAAAAGCTCCAGTTGCTATAAATCTCAGATGAAATGTGGCTGGATATTTTGATCAGAGCAGGAGGTCGTTTGTGTAAAGCCACTCTTTAAAATTAAATTCTTAGGAACGTGCATCACTTGTCCCAGTTGAGTCAATCTAAGGCCAGTGTTTAAGTCTAGCAGATTAGATGGTGCACATGGACAGATGTGAGAGATGGAGAAAAATAGTGGGGAGAGTAATGCTAAAGATAGGAGAAGCACTTGGATGGGTAGGGGTTTAGGTGAGGAAAGAGCAAATATAAATGGTGGAGGAGTGCAGGAAAATGTTGGGTGACACCAGGTTATGTTCATCAATCCTGAATTAACGCAAGTGGAGTTGTCTTGCTTTAGTTAAGGAGAGGGGGTTGGGTGAGATTGCTGTGAAGAGTATGGGAGATAGATTTATTAGCAAGAAGAGCACAGTCTAAGTGGAGTGGGTGGTGTGGGGAATGTAATGGGGTTTAGTTGGGAAACCAAATCCTCAGTTAGGGCAAAGGTATGTCAAACGTAATGTAATCTGGTCCTTTGTAAATGTTCCTTTCAGTTTTGTCTCCCTTTCTAGTCTCTGTTGTATGATTATGTGGACAGTCTCAGTAATGTATGTATATATTTGTACATTTTTGCAGAGAGCTTTATTTTTAACAGTCGTGGGGTGGTGGGATCCTTTATCATCAGCTAATCAGCACTGCGGCTTATTAGTTAGTAGTGCTGCCTCCAGGGCCGGCCTTAGGAGGTGCGGGGCCCAATTGGGAACAATTTTGGTGAGCCCCAGGTTCCCAGCCAAGGTCTGTAGAATCATAGAAATGTAAATAAAGTCTATTATAGACATCATATCTCTATGGTAGAATGGAAAGTAATCAAAATGTGCGCTTAAAAAGTGCCTTCGAAAATGGACCAAATAGATCTAAGCTACATTTTATTATAAAATTGCATACATGTAAGCCTACAAGTAACAAGCAAAATGTGTAGATCACCTCTGAAAAGTATATAGTTACAATACCACTTGTTTTAGTGACTGTGAAATGAAAAACAAGTAATTTAATTAACTAGATCCTGGAAGACCAATAACTATTGTCGAAAAACCAATCCAGGCATTAAATTTTGGGCTGAAGCATGGCGACTGGAGGGGCGGGAGCACCTTCCCCCGGGACCATGAGGGAACGACCCACCTCCCCCCTCTCCCCCTCTCCCCCTTCGCCATTCCCCCTCACACCCCCCTCCCCATCTACCCCTTTCTTCCCCCTCCATCCCGCTACTCTCTCTCCACCCCGCTCTCCCCCCCCGATCTACCCGAGCTGAGAGTAGTACTCTGGCACGGGGCCCCCTTAAGCGTGGGGCCCAGTTGGGAGCAATTGATCCAATTGGCTTAAGGCCGGCCCTGGCTGCCTCACAGCTCCAGAGACCTGAATTCAATCATGTTCTCACCTGCTGTTGCGTATGCAGTTTGCACATTCTTTCTGCGACCATGTTTGTTTCTGTTGGGTGCTTAAATTTCCTCGAATGATGTGCTGAAAGGTAATTAGCTCTGAATATGACCCCTTGGTGTTGGTAAATAGCAGTGGAACCATAGGGGAGTTGATGGGTCAGTGAGCAAGTAAATTGCAGGGTTATGCACCGGTTTGAAATGCTCTGCGAAGAACTTGCATGGACTTGGTGGGGTGATAGTTTTTTCTTGTGTAATAAATCAGAAAGCTGTGTGAACACAAGGCATAGTATGTTTTGTCTGCCATATAATGAATTCTGTTTTGGGCTCTTCCTTACTGTCAGTAATGTGAATGCTCAACTTTCAAAGTTATAGTGCATTTATCTTATTGGAGCAAAATCTGCAACTAATATAGATATTGACCAAGGAATTGGCCCAATTATTTGACAAATACATTAGTGCGAGTATAAATCCACACTGCTATATTTCATGATTTATCTTTATGACAGTTACGTGGCTTCTGAACTTTTAACTGCTGACATATTTATCAAGACAGATGCCTGCAATTTGTTTAACAATTACATTTGATTGAAATCTTGAAGGTCCCTTAATTGGAAATCGGCTGATTTCCATGAGGCTATGATTATTGTTATTGAGGGCTGCCTATAACTACAGCTGCTCTATTGGGATTTATTATAATGAGAATTCTCACACAAGCCGATTGCAGCCATTAATATTTTTGAGGGCGTAACATCTTTGAGGACTTAAAGTCTTTGAGGACTCAAAATCTTTGAGAGTTTGAAAGCTTTGAAGGCATTCCCTGGGAGAAGTTATCTTTGCATAGGTAATGTAGAAATGTTGTATCAGTAAGTAGCATTTGATCTCTTCCACCAGTGGTTTAAAAGACTCTTCTAGTCGCCTGATACCGAGATACTGTTGGGCCTGTCCCACTTGGTCGATTTTTCAGGTGACTGCCGGCGACTGTCAAGTTGCCGGCAGTCGCCTGAAAAACCGGCAACTGGAACGACGACTGTCAGAGTGGAACACACACGCGCACACACACACACACACACACACACACACACACACACACACACACACACACACACACACACACACACACACACACACACACACACACACACACACACACACACACACACACACACACACACACACACACACACACACACACACACACACACACACACACACACAGCTGTCTGAGTGAAATTCACACAGTGCAAAGCTAAGATGATACAGGCACACACCGCGATGAACAGGAAGGGTGGCACTGTAATTAAGATCGCTAAAGCACAGTGTATGGTGAGTCCTTTAAAAGAGGGGGGGGAGAAGGAGGGGAAGGAGTGGAGACAACTGTTAAGAAGCCAGAGATACACGGCTGTGAAGGTTGGCGGACATTTAACATTACCAGTCAGTTATCAGAAGCATCTTAAGCACCACTGTCAACTCTTCCGCCATCAATACCCTTGGCAGCACGTTTCAGGCACCTACCACTCTCAAAAATGCTGCCTTGGGTGGAGATAGAAACACGTCCCACACATTTTCTTTAAATATTTTCCCTCTCCCTTAAAGCTATGTCCTCCAATACTTGACATTCCCACCTTGGAGAAAAGGTTATATCTACTCTGTTTATGCCTCTTGTTATTTTATAAACAGCTATCACATTTTCCCTCAGCCTCCAATGTTCCAGAGAAAACAATGTTATTCTCAATGCACTGATCAATTAATGTGGTATATTTAATAATAGCTGTTGTATGGTGCACGGTGGCGCAGTGATAGAGTTGCTGCCTTACAGCGCCAGAGACCCAGGTTCGATCCCGACTACGGGTGCTGTCTGTACGGAGTTTGTACGATCTCCCGGTGACCACGTGGGTTTTCCACGGGTGCCCCGGTTTCCTCCCATACTCCAAAGATGCACAGGTTTGGAGGTTGATTGGTTTTGCTAAAAATGGCAAATTGTCACTAGTGTCTAGGACAGTGCGGGGATCGCTGGTCGGTGTTGGACTCGGCAGGCCGAAGGGCCTGTTTCCGCTCTGTATCTCAAAACTAAACTAAACTAATTAAACACACCATATGCCTTCTTTAACATTCCGTCAACTTGTGTTGCTACCTCAGGAAGCTATTTGTGTCTGTTGATCTTCCATATCTCTCTCCTTGTTTTTCTTTCCCCCCTCTAGCTCTTCCTCTTACTGGAGATCCCTGGATGAGGTCAAGCTCTCTCGATGACCATGCAAACAAAGACACCTTACCTGCCGGACCATTTTTGGATGCCTCCGAATCCCGCCCCATGCGACGACGTATTGATGCGCATGTGAGCTGGCGGGTTCTTCACATAGTCTCATCATGAGACTTTGATGAAAAATTATGTTTGTGTTTCAGTTACTGTACACAAAAGCAATTTGGTCCCTTTGATCAAATGTTAATCGCTCACCATTTATAAAGTATTCAGCACATCTGTGTTTTCCACAGGCTAAATAGACTGATAACTTCTGCATTGAACTCCATCCGCCATGATTTTGCACATTTATTCTGCCTATATCCTCTTGAAGCCTCTTTACATCCTTGTCACTGCCCATATTCCCAGGACCAAGCTTGGAATGGTTATATTTATTCTCTTGACCAGATCTATCATATATATTGCAAATAGATGGGGTCCAAATGCTGTTCTCTGTAGAACCTCAATAGTCATATCCTGTCAATCCCAAACGACCTGTTTATTCCCTCTCATTCTTTTCTAACTGTTATTCACCCCCTAAACCCATGCTAATATTTTACTCCAATTTCAAGTTATCCAGCTTTAATTAGCAACCTCATATATGGGATCTTATCAAAATATTTTAGAACATTCAAGCACACAAGATACAAGCTCAAAGAACTCTAATGGATTAAATAAACTTGATTTCACTTTCATAATTCAATATTAATTCAGCTCAATATTATTATTTTCTAAGTTTCTGCTTCATTCATGTTTTATTATATATTCCAGCATTTTATTTACTACCAGCTTCAAGCTAACAGTTTGGTGGTTCACTGTTTTCTCTCTCCTTCCTTTCTTAAACAGTGCAATACAAATGCACCTCATTAGCTGTACGTAGTAAACCTACAGAAATATGTCTATCCCACTTTGCAAAATGTGATTTTACACAGGGGATTTTCACCAATCTAGCACAGAAATCTGTACTGAAGAAGATGCACAATTCCTATTCAGAGACAGATGGATGGATGCAAATATTAATCACTGGGGCACTTTGTGCTTGGATGTGGTATTTGCTTAGCTGCTCAACTCATGTAGCTGAATTTTCAATAGCAGCAGCTTGTGTTTACATAGAAAGGGAGAGTGACTTGCATTTCTAAAGGACTTTGGGAAATTTCAAAGTATTCTACAGCCAATGAAGTATATTTTAAGTGTGGTTGCTATTGGAATGAAAGAGATGCACCGCTTAACTTGGGCACAGAACATTCCCATAAACAATAAAGTGACCATGACAAAATAATTACTAGAAGATGGTGTGTCCTCTAAACTGGAATTACTAATATTATTTCAAACATAGCACAAGAGGATGTCTCTATCTCTCTATTCCTCAAATGAATGCCTCATCTGAGTGTATGGCCACAGTGGAGTAACCACTCAGGGAATTCAGTCTCTTGTGCTCTAGTATTTGCAATGGGTCTAGAAGGTAATTTTGAGTTCACAAAATTGGTAGAAGGTGAATTTTTTCGCAAAGAGGAAACTGTCTCTTTCTATGGAGAGTGATATTAAGCATAACCAGACCAGGAGCTGCGGTAGGTCAGTTAACAGAATACTGATTACTGGTTACAGATTTGTTTATTGTCATATCCACCAGGCTGCAATGAAATCTCTTATTAACATGAAGCTCTCTGTAAACAGTATATACACAGTAATGATAAATATTAATTGACAATAAATACAACAGTGAGTGCAAAACAGCGGAATGGCGCAAGATAGTGATGAAAAATCTAAGTAGACCAAAAGAATATGAAAGTACAATAACAGACCAACCAGTGAAGCAGAGTTAAGAGTAATTGTAATTGTAATTGTAATTGTAATTAATTTAGTAGCCAAGTATGTAAAAACATACAGCAAATTTGATTTGCCACACAGTCATACCAAAAAAGCAACAAGACACACAACTACATAAACATCCACCACAACGCACTGTGATGTAAGGCAATAACTATTATCTTCTTCCTTCTTTATTCTCCCACGGTCGGGGCAGTCGAACCATCTGCAGTCGGGGCGATTGAAGCTCCCGCAGCCGGAGATCAAAGCTTCCGCGTTGGGGCGATCGAAGCTCCCGTGATCGGGGAAGTCGAAGCTCCTGCGGTTGGAGCTCCCGAAGTCAATCCCTAACGATGGGACTGTGAGCTCCGTGATGTTAGGTCCGCAGGCTCCAGTGGTTGGAACTGCTAAAGTCGATCCTCAGCAAAGGGACTGCCAGCCCCACGATGTTAAGCCGCAGTGCGGATGCAGATATGATACGGGAAAAGTCGAATTTCCGTTGAGGAAAGAAATTTTTAAAAAGACCCCCCTCCCATAATACAAAACTCAAGATAATAATAATAATAATAATACATTTCATTTTCGGGCGCCTTTCAAAGTCTCAAGGACACCTTACAGAAATTAACAGAAGAGAAAAAAAACATATAGTCGGAGTAAAATAAATAATAAGGACATCACCAATACACAAATTAAAGACAGAAATCGCACCAAAGACAAAAAAAATCCCTCAATAGCAAGAATGTCCTTCCTCAAATTAGGGGACCAAAACTGCACACAATACTCCAGGTGTGGTCTCACTAGAGCTCTGTACAACTACAGAGGTGTGGTCTCACTAGAGCTCTGTACAACTGCAGAAGGACCTCTTTGCTCCAATATTCGATTTATCTTGTTATAAAGGCCAACATGCCATTCACTTTCTTCACTGCCTGCTGTACCTGCATGCTTACTTTCATAGACTGATGTACAAAGACCCCCAAATCCCGTTGTACATCCCCTTTCCCCAACTTGACGCCATTTAGATAATCTCCCCTCTGGGTTTTGCTACCAAATTGGATAACCTCACATTTATCCGCATTAAACTTCATCTGCTATGCATCTGCCCACTCCCCCAACCTGTCCAAGTCACCCTGCATTCTCATAGCATCCTCCTCACAGTTCACACTGCCACATAGCTTTGTGTCATCTGCAAATTTGCAAATGTTACTTTAAATCCCTTCATCCAAATCATTGATGTATATTGTAAATAGCTGCGGTCCCAGCACTGAGCCTTGCGGTACCCCACTAGTCACTGCCTGCCATTCTGAAAGGGACCCGTTAATCCCTACTCTTTGTTTCCTGTCTGCCAACCACTTCTCTATCCATGTCAGCACTCTACCCCCAATACCATGTGCCCTAATTTTGCCCACTAATCTCCTATATGGGACCTTATCAAATGCTTTCTGAAAGTCTAGGTACACTACATCCACTTGCTCTCCCTTGTCGATTTTCCTAGTTACATTCTCAAATAATTCCACAAGATTAGTCAAGCATGATTTCCCCTTCGTAAATCCATGCTGACTAGGACCGGTCCTGTTACTGCTATCCAAATGTGCAGCTATCTCATCTTTTATAATTGACTCCAGCATCTTCCCCACCACCGATGTCAGGATAACTGGTTTATAATTCCCCTTTTTCTCTCTCCCGCCTTTCTTAAAAAGTGGGATAACATTAGCTACCCTCCAATCCACAGGAACTGATCCTGAGTCTATAGAACCTTGGAAAATTATCACCACTGCATCCACGATTTCAAGAGCCACTTCCTTAAGTACCTTGGGATGCAGACCATCAGGCCTTGGGGATTTCCTGCCTAATGTGGATTTCCTTCCGTTCCTCTGTCACCCTAGAACCTCAGGCCACTGGTACATCAGGGAGATTGTTTGTGTCCTCCTTAGTGAAGATAGATCCAAAGCACCTGTTCAACTAATCTGCCATTTCCTTGTTCCCCATAATAAAGTCACCTTTTTCGGTCTTCAAGGGTCCAACTTTGGTCTTAACAAATGTTTTCCTCTTCACATACCTAAAGAAGCTTTTACTATCCTGCTTTATATTCTTGTCTAGCTTACCTTCGTACCTCATCTTTTCTCCATGTATTGTCTTTTTGGTTATCTTCTGTTGTTCTTTAAACATTACCCAATCCTCTTGCTTCCCGCTCATCTTTGCTACGTTGTACTTCTTCGCTTTAATTTTTATACTGTCCCTGACGTCCCTTGTCAGCCATGGTCGTCCCTTTCTCCCCTTGGAATCTTTCTTCCTCCTAGGAATGAACTGATCCTGCACCTTCTGTATTATTCCTAACAGTGGGAACACATGCCATTTTTGTTCCACTATCATCCCTGCTAGTGTATCTTTCCAGTCAACTTTGGCTAGCTCCTCCGTCATGGCCCCATAGTCCCCTTTATTCAACTACTAAGCATCCCCCAAAATCTGTCTTTGCCCCCATAATCAACTGGCACAACTGACTTATCCTAACACAGTGACAGCTGCTGTAATTTTTAACCTTAGTGTATGTGGACCTATTTGTAATTTTACTTTATTTATTTATTTTATTGCATCGATACGGAGATTGCAATCTTAATCTTGTTGTTCTTGATATATGACAATAGATTTATTATTATTATTATTATTATTATTATTATTATTATTATTATTATTATTATTATTATTGTTATTATTGTTATTATTGTTATTATTATTACATTTTACTGATTTTATGCCTCTTGTCACCTTCCCCTCAGTTACCAATAAACCATTCTACATTTTCCTTGATCATCTTTTCACATCTTACCCTTCCATGTCTCTATATCTCCCTTTCCCCTCAGTCAGAAGAAGCAAAACGTCACCCATTCCTTCGTTCCAGAGATGCTGCCTGTCCTGCTGAGTTACTTCAGCATTTTGTGTCTATCTTCGGTGTAAACCAGCATATGCAGTTCCTTCCTACACAGAGGAAAATAATATTAGGTCCAGTGCAAAACCAATATCCCAATCAACTCCATGAGAATTTGTGTTTAAGTTAAAATAATCCTCTTTTCCCTTTATTAATTGATCGAAAAATGCATTTAACAGCAATGTAAATGCAATAAAACTTTATTTGGACACGTCTTCTTAATTTATTTGTTTTAAGCCCCTTTATCCTGCTCATTCATTTACTATGATTTTATCCTGTTTGAAAGAAAAAAGGAACTTCCCTCAACTTCTACAGAGAGTGAACAAGGGAAGCTACTGTATTTTTTCCACTACGTGTGCTGAACTGTTAGTGCAATTCAGATGTCTCTCTCAGGGGAATTAGCTGTGGATTAGTAATTCAATTAGATTGGCATTATTGACGAACTATCTTGGAGGTTAGGGAGTTGATTATAATACGATTGTCCATTGCTACATTCCTTCATACTCCAGGCAGTCTGTTTCACTGAGGTAAATTCCTGAAGCACTTGCTGGATTGTGGACGGAAGGGGGGAGGGGGGGGGGGGGGGGGGGGGGGGGGGGGGAGGGAGGGGGGGGGGGGAGGGGGAAGATGGGGTCAGTGAGCAAAACCTGATGGAAAATCAATCCAAAATGAACTGCATGGACTATTGCAATATCTTCACTTTGACTCATGCAACCAGAGTATAACTGGGCTAGATCTGTATTTTAAGTGATGCTGTTATTTTGTTGGTTACACAAAAAAGCTGGAGAAACTCAGCGGGTGCAGCAGCATCTATGGAGCGAAGGAAATAGGCAACGTTTCGGGCCGAAACCCTTCTTCAGACTGATCGGGGGCGGGGGTGGGTGGGGACAAGAAAGGGAAAAGGAGGAGTAGCCAGAAGGCTGGGGGATGGGAGGAGACAGCAGGGGGGCTGAGGAAGGGGAGGAGACAGCAAGGACTAACAAAATTGGGAGAATTCGATGTTCATGCCCCCGGGGTGCAGACTCCCCAAACGGAATATGAGGTGCTGTTCCTCCAATTTCCGGTGCTGCTCGCTGTGGCCATGGAGGAGACCCAGGACAGAGAGGTCGGAGGCGGAGTGGGAGGGGGAGTTGAAGTGCTGAGCCACCGGGAGGTCAGCTTGGTTATTGCGGACTGCCTTCCGCAAAGACCGCTCCCTCCATAACTCCCTTGTCAATTCTTCCCTTCCCTCTCGGTCCACCCCCTCCCCGGGCACTTTCCCTTGCAACCGCAAGAGATGCAACACTTGTCCCTTTACCTCCCCCCTCGACTCCGTTCAAGGACCCAAGCAATCGTTCCAGGTGCGACAGAGGTTTACCTGCATCTCTTCCAACCTCATCTATTGCGTCCGCTGCTCTAGATGTCAGCAGATCTATATCGGTGAGACCAAGCGGAGGTTGGGCGATCGTTTCGCCGAACACCTCCGCTCGGTCCGCAATAACCAAGCTGACCTCCCGGTGGCTCAGCACTTCAACTCCCCCTCCCACTCCGCCTCCGACCTCTCTGTCCTGGGTCTCCTCCATGGCCACAGCGAGTTTTGGAGGAACAGCACCTCATATTCCGTTTGGGGAGTCTGCACCCCGGGGGCATGAACATCGAATTCTCCCAATTTTGTTAGTCCTTGCTGTCTCCTCCCCTTCCTCAGCCCCCCTGCTGTCTCCTCCCATCCCCCAGCCTTCTGGCTACTCCTCCTTTTCCCTTTCTTGTCCCCACCCACCCCCGCCCCCGATCAGTCTGAAGAAGGGTTTCGGCCCGAAACGTTGCCTATTTCCTTCGCTCCATAGATGCTGCTGCACCCGCTGAGTTTCTCCAGCTTTTTTGTGTAACCTTCGATTCTCCAGCATCTGCAGTTCCCTCTTAAACACTGTTATTTTGTTAATGGTTTTCAGATTTATTTTGTTCACACTTGCAATTGTATTATTGGGTTTTCTTTTGTTTTGTGCACATTTAGCATCAAATTTGCTGTCAGTGCATCTTTCATTAATATGCTGTTCATAAACTCATATTCTGCATGAGATAATGCTGTGAATTTATTTCACCAAATAAATATTTCACCTTACACCAACACCACAAAATAATCAGGCAGGTACTCAGGAAACACTTCTAGTTTTGCAATAGCTTTGTTTCATGTTTTGCTTCCCCTGCTTTGCAACCCACTGACATCTGAAATGGTTAAAAAGCAAATGTCTGACCTTGGATCATTATAAATATTGTCATACCGATAACCTTGGTGACCTACCTTCCAGTTTCTTTTCCAGGAACCCACACATTGTCACTGCGTCTGAGTTTATTATTGATTGATTACAGGCATAATATTTAAACATTTGGATTAAGGTTTAAGAATCATTGGAATAGCTGGCAATAGATTGGGCACACTTTCCTTTTAGTGAGAGGAAACTACTCCACCAGCTTCTTTGGCTGATGCTGGTGAGCTGCAGGTGCCCGTCATGGCTTTCTGTAGAGACGTTGGGGGAAGATGGAAGGATTGTTAATCCTGGCCAGATTGGAGGGGCTATGACTTTAAAATGGGGCAAAAGCTTCAGGGCTGCTGGGAGATTAGGTCAATTTGGAATTGCTCTCTGCAGAACTGGACAAGCTGCGGAGTGGTGCCAGTGTGTCTAGAGCCTAGATGCAAGTTGCAAGAAAACAATAAGAACATCTGCAGACACTGTCAATTAGGTGCAAAATGCATAGAATGGATTGGAAGGCTGCAAACCAGATATACACCTTGTAAATAATTGTAAATAATGTTGCAGAGTTTTATTTTGCTGAGTGTTGATTGGATGAGGTATTGAGCCTTGTCTGGGTTTCTTGCAGATCAGGGTAAATGTTTCTAAGTTGGCTTCCTTGAGAAATCCTGTTTGAATACAATGTATTAAGCTGCTGTATTATTGGGTTAGGGAAATATCTGTTATGTATGTGGTCAATCAATATCTGTAATTGGATTGTTCAGAGACCACCTCCATGTGGTTCGGCCCTTCGAGGTCCCGGGACGTATAAAAGTCCACTGCCACGAGGTCCAGCATCGATCTTCTGGGAGCGTGCTTGGGACTGCGTGATCTTCTGGAGTGCCTCTGTTTGAGCGAGGCCTAGAGTGCTTGATCAGGCAGATATGAGGATCGGACCCGCTTTGAGATAGGTACAGTGGTTGAACTGTAATTGTGTTTTGTCAAAATAAAGATTAGTTGTTCAAGTGCTTGATTCAGTGATTTTTGACTGAAACTAGGCTGGGAGGAAACTTAGAACGAGCAATTTACAGGATGACTGCAAAATCAACCAGCGATGATGACAATAATTAGGAGGCACCAATTTGAATAGATACTATAGAAGGGAAGTTTAGGGGATTGAAAAAAAAAATTAATTTGGAAGGCATGGTAGAGTAACGACAGCGGTAGAATTGCTGCCTTACAGCGCCGGAGACCCAGGTTCAATTTGGACAGACGGGTGCTGTCTGTACGTAGTTTGCATGTACTCCCCATGACCTGCGTGGGTTTTATCCGGAATCTTCGGTTTCCTCCCACACTCCAAAGACTTATAAGTTTGTAGGCTAATTGTCTCGGTATATTTGTAAATTGTCCCTAGTGTGTTAATGCGTGGGGATTGCTGGTTGGTGTGGACTCCATGAGCTGAAGAGCCTGTTTCCATGCTGCATCTCTAAACTAAACTAAAGAAAATGGAAACAATAACAAATAAATAAATTATTTAATTCAATTGACCTGTGTGGGTTTTCTCCGAGATCTTTGGTTTCCCTCCACACTCCAAAGACGTACAGGTATGTGGGTTAATTGGCTTGGTAAATGTAAAAATTGTCCCTAGTGGGTATAGGATAGTGTTAATGTGCAAGGATCGTTGGCCAGCGCAGACCCAGTGGGCCGAAAGGGCCTGTTTCCTCGCTGTATCTCTAAACTAAACTAAACTAAACTTAACTAAGTGATGGTAGTCTGGTATTCTTGGCCTCATCTGGAGATTTTTGACCAAGAAGTAGCACTTGGATGGACACTGGACGAACCATTACCATCAGGGCAATGGATCACTGACTAGGAAATGGGATTAATTTGGACATCCTTTGGCTAGCCTGTACACAAGGTGCCAAATGGCTACTTTCAGTGTTGCAGTTTCTATTATTCAGTGACATCGATGGGGGCCTGAGGTAAGTCTTCAGGGGAGCAAGCATTGGACTGCCAGATTCACATGGCTTTCAACCCACCTTTTGGATTGCACCAACCAGTCATTTCATTGGTTTTCCTGGAAAAGGCAGCCACATGAACACACATCACATGCCACAGTCATGAACGGATTTGAGAAGGGAACGTAAGGAGGCATTAGATCCTCAAGTCAATGGTAGGACGACAGCCTCTGGAAAATACCCAAGATAAATACAGGGCATCCTGACCAGTGTAATGATGCACAATTCCAATACTGACTGAGACAGATGCCACATTGGATTCCACGGTGTCGGGTTAAATACCACCAGACTAAGGAACAGCTTGCATAGACACAAAATGCTGGAGTAACTCAGCGCGTCAGGCAGCATCTCTCGAGAAAAGGAATAGGTGACGTTTCCGGTCGAGACTCTTCAAACAGAAACAGCTTCTTCCCATCTGCTATCAGACTTCTGACCAGTCTTTCAATTAGCTGGAGGACAGTCCCGATTCTCGACCCTACTTCTTTGCGGGCATTGGAGTTTTTCTAAAAAATTCAGCTTTGAAACAGTTTTTTATCCCATTAATAAAATAATACTTTTGCTTATTACTTCGTTGTTTCAAGAAAGGTTCAGTCGATTTTATACAAATATGTAAATGTGGACCACGAATAGTGTTTTGAAAAATGATCACTGAATTCTATCGTCCAATTTTTTCTTAAATCAACACACTGCTGTATTCATCATTCATGTGTAAGACTTCTCTCACCTCCACCCACATTTTAATACCTTCCCAGAAACCAGACATTTATACCAATTTAAATTAAAAAGTAAAGTAAAGTATCCTTTATTGTCATTCAGACATTTCAGCCTGAACAAAATTGTATACCTTGCAGTTATGACATAGAATAAAATAATAAAACACACACTTAACACAGTTTAACATCCACCACAGTGAGTCTACCAGGCACCTCCTCACTGTGGTGGAAGGCAAAAGTCTTAAAGTCTTTATCTCTTCCTTGCTTTTTCTCACTCTGCGTTGAGGCAATCCAGGCTTCCGATGTTGGGCCCCCCACCGAGTGATAGTAAGTATTGCGGCCGAACGCGAGCTAAAGAACGGGCTGGTTCAAACTCCGCAGCCCGGGGCGGACGAAGCTGCAACTCTCCGGTCCAGCGGACGAAGCTGTCATTGCGGGAGCTCCGGAGAATCGGTCACCAACCTGAGACCTGCGAGCTCCCGATGTTGTCGTCCACTGGGCACGCGGCTGAAGCCTCCTAGGCCCCGAAGTCGGGCCGTCGCCGCAGCGCCACAATAGCCCCGGTCGGCCAGCTTTGCATTGGTGAGTCCTGGCTCTGCCTCTGGAGCCTCGAGGATGATCCAAGTTGGAGGCCACCAGCTCCGCGATTAAGCCTCAGCACAGACGGAGACAGGTATACGACAAAGAAAAGGTTGCATCCCCCCAAAGGAAGAGACTAAAACAAGTTTCCCCCATTACCCCCACATACACAACTAAAATAAATTCCCCCCACATACACAACTAAAATAAACTAAAACAACAGGACAAAAGAAAAAAAAAAAAAAAAAAGACGGACGGACTGCAGGCGAGCCGCAGCTGCAGCGGCAGCGCCGCCACTTCCGGAAAAGTTGTTCCGTAAGTTACTGATCCAGTGAATTTTGTTATCTGCCAACATTTTCAGTTCCATAATGTCTTGAATTTAGTACCTTAGTTTTAGTTTTTAGTTTTAGAGTTACAGCATGGAAACAGACCCTTCGGCCCACCGACTTTATGCTGACCAATGATCCCCGCACACTGACGCTATCCTACACACTAGGGATAATTTACAATTATACCAAACCAATTAACCTACAAACCTCTTTGTAGTGTGAAGATCTCCGAGAAAACGCACATGGTCACAGGCAGAACTTACAAGACAGCACCCGTAGTCAGGATCGAACCTGGGTGACTGATGCTGTAATAGCTATAAGGCAGCAACTCTTCTGCTGCGCCACTGTGCCGCCCCTAACCACATCTTTAACATTGCTACCTCTTTAACAACTTGCTTGTTGCTTCCCGTGTTTCAATAGTATTGGCCATCAGAATTCACGTGGACATTATATTTCTGCTATAAAGTGAACATAAAAATATCAGCGAAACATCCATGATAATAGCCAGGGTTGCCATGTCTAATCTGTGGCATTGACTGAACTCCACTCACTACCCTGTGTGATGCAACTTGGTGTATGCCACCTCCTGATGTAATGCTCCATTCCAGTACTCAATGGTAAAGCTGAAGTGGGCAATGATGTGTGTTACATACCAAGATTCTTTAATATGGCCCTGGATACTAATTTTCAATTTTTGAAGCTCTTGCAGCTGTCAAGTAGTAACAACATATATTTTGAAAATAACTATATAGTTCTCTATGCAACAACAGAATCAACCATTCAGCATGACAAATTAAATAAAGTTTGCTCCATTTAAATGATCAATAGAAAGCAGCACATGTAAAAACTATGTAAAGGGCCTGTCCCACCAGCATGCGATAGCATGCGTCAAGCGCGACCAAACGTGGTCGCTTGAGGGGTACGGCCTTGCGGGGCCGGTCCCAATTCGAACCACAGAGGCGTCTGGAGTTGTGCGGGGCTGGTCCTGACATCAAACTCACCAATCAGCTGGGCAGGAGGTGGACCGACTGAATTTGGACGTCATCACGCAACGGCACGATGGGCGGTGATGTCATCGCGCAACGCCACGCGCGCGCTAGGCGAACGCTTCGTATGACGTCAAGACACTGCGTATATTGTCAAGACACTGCGTACGGCCTCGACGTGGCTGCGTACGGCCTCGACGTGGCTGCGTACGGCCTCGACGTGGCGTACGGCCTCGACGTGGCTGCGTACGGCCTCAAAGCGGCTGCGGGCCAACAGGCTGTTGTCGCACGGGAATTTCGGACAGTGCAGGATTTTCGCAGCCCCGCGCAATGTCGGGACCAACACAATTCCATACGCCTCCGCCGATCAAAGTGGGACCGGCCCCGTGAGGCCGTACGCCTCAAGCGACCACGTTTGGTTGCGCTAGACGCATGCTATGGCATGCTGGTGGGACAGGCCCTTAAGGAGTCTCACAATACATCAGGCTGTTCCAATTAATTCAATAATTTGTTTAAATGCATTAGATTTGCAGTACTCCATGCTACTGAATCAGTTCACACACAAACACATAGTGGCCGGTTAACTTCCCCTGTCTTCATTTGAAGATTTAATGCGCGGGTAACTAAGTTCAGACAAGCAGCCCACTTGGAGAGAAAATTGTCATGGTTTAGACCAGCGGTCCCATCTCAAATCGATTACCGATAAGCAGAGGGCAGGGAACTGTTTGCACTCGGTGGCTGAGTAGAATTTCAAGTTCACACACAGAAAAGGAATTAAAAGTTATCTGATTTTTTTCAGGCAACATTGACTGGATTTGTTTTATCAGGAGTAATGTGAACTGTTTTCATTAGGTCATTTAATTGAACTACAAATTAAATAAATGGTTAAATTATGTGAATGGTATCATGGATGTTCAATGGCAGAGTTGGCCTCCACAGTGCCTCCTAATGGAGAAGCATTGTCAGTCCCATTCTCCTGCTCCTTGCCATATCCCACCAAATTATTCTACATCAAGTGCCTGATTACTTTCGAAAGCACCAGTTGTCTCTGATTGCATTTCCCCTGAAGACAAAGTTCCAGATTCCACTCTGTATGAAGCACATTTTGCTTTACATTTGCTTAGCACCTTTTATCCCCATGGTTCTTGAACAATCTGCTAACAGGAATAGCCTCCTTTGTTAGCCATGACCGTGTGCACCTCCATTAAATCTCCTCAGACCTCTTTGTTCCATGGATAGCAACATGCTAACTTCTCCTGTCCTGTCTTGCAGGAAGATTGTTCCCGATGTTAGGGAAGTCCAGGACAAGGGGTCACAGCTTAAGGATAATGGGGAAATCCTTTAAAACCGAGATGAGAAGAACTTTTTTCACGCAGAGAGTGGTGAATCTCTGGAACTCTCTGCCACAGAGGGTAGTTGAGGCCACTTCATTGGCTATATTTAAGAGGGAGTTAGATGTGGCCCTTGTGGCTAAGGGGATCAGGGGGTATGGAGAGAAGGCAGGTACGGGATACTGAGTTGGATGATCAGCCATGATCATATTGAATGGCGGTGCAGGCTCGAAGGGCCGAATGGCCTACTCCTGCACCTAATTTCTATGTTTCTATGTTTCTATGTCTTGAGGATGAATTTCCCTTTTCCCTGACACCATCCTTATATTTTCTTTTCTGGACTCTCTCTTGAACCTTCATTAATCTTCCCAAAGTCTGGGGACCAGAACTGAATACAATGTCCCATGTTTTGTAAAGGCTTAACATAACCTCCTTGCCAGTGTGCTATGTACCTGCATTAATGAAACTCAATATCTCATATGCTTTATTAAATATCAGGGAGAGATAGAAACATAGAAACATAGAAAATAGGTGCAGGAGTAGGCCATTCGTTTTTATCCTTTAAAAATAAAAATAAAAAAATAAAAAATAAAAAAAATAAAAAAATAAATTGGATAGTTATATGGATGGGGAGGGAATGGAGGGTTATGGTCTGAATGCAGGTATATGGGACTAGGGGAGAATAAGTGTTCGGCACGGACTAGAAGGGTCGAGATGGCCTGTTTCCGTGCTGTAATTGTTATATGGTTATATGGTTATTCGGCCCTTCGAGCCTGCACCGCCATTCAATATGATCATGGCTGATCATCGAACTCAGTATCCTGTACCTGCTTTCTCTCCATACCCCCCTGATCCCTTTAGCCACAAGGGCCACATCTAACCCCCTCTTAAATATAGCCAATGAACTGACCTCAACTACATTCTGTGACACAGAATTCCAGAGATTCACCACTCTCTATGTAAAAATGTTTTTCTCATCTCAGTCCTAAAAGATTTCCCCTTTATCCTTAAACTGTGATCCCTTGTTCTGGACTTCCCCAACATCGGGAACAATCTTCCTGCATCTAGCCTGTCCAACCCCTTAAGAATTTTGTAAGTTTCTATAAGATCCCCCCTCAATCTTCTAAATTCTAGCGGGTACAAGCCGAGAATATCCAGCCTTTCTTCATATGAAAGTTTTAGCATCTCAGGAATCAGTCTGGTGAACCTCCTCTGTATTCCCTCTATGGCAAGAATGTCCTTCCTCAGATTAGGAGACCAAAACTGTTCGCAATACTCCAGGTGTGGTCTCACCAAGACCCTGTACAACTGCAATAGAACCTCCTTGCTCCTATACTCAAATCCTTTTGCTATGAATGCTAACATACCATTTGCTTTCTTCACTGCCTGCTGCACCTGCATGCCTACTTTCAATGACTGGTGTACCATGACACCCAGATCTCGTTGCATCTCCCCTTTTCCTAATCGGCCACCATTCAGGTAATAGTCTATTTTCCAGTTTTTGCCACCAAAGTGGATAACCTCACATTTATCCACATTATACTGCATCTGTCATGCATTTGCCCACTCACCTAGCCTATCCAAAATATTTATAAAAACAGGAGCATAAGATTTATTTCTTGCAGAGGGTTGAGAATATCTGGAATTCTCTATCCTAGAGCCTTATGAAGGACAGATTGTCAGTAAAAAAGAAGTTGATAACTTTTCAAAAGGTCAGGGAATTGGGGAACTGTTACAGAAGCAAATGTGTCCTGGGGCAGATCAGCCATGGTCATTAAATGGCAGGAGAAGGGCCTTAAGGGGCAAATAACCCTATTCTGCTTCTATTTCAATATGTTCTTATTCTTTCGACATGCCTTGCCAATCTCAAAGGTTTATTCGAAGGAAACATAAATCTATTATATTTCGTCATCAAAGCTAAAGAAGATGTAGGATGCATCTATTCCAGAATGGCCATATTGTTTTTACATTAGTGACATAGATTTTATGTAGGAAGAAGTAAAAAGGCAAGAAAAAAGAATTAGCAACGTAATTTCTGCATATGTAACTCTTTTGTCAGACTCTTCCGCGAATGCTGTTACACCAGTCAGGATTGACGGATAGTCCGATCCGTGTGCTTGGCTTAATCAGAGAATAATCAGCGGTTCCTTCCTCCCAAGATGGAAGACCTTGGCTCTGTATAGCACACTATCCAGCAATCATTTTGAAAAATGAACAGACTTGTGCAAAAGTAAGATGAATAAGCTTGAGTGCTTTGTGAATTACCTTGAGAATACCGAACTTTGGCAGGAGCAACAGAACACAAATCATCTCGGTTTTATTTCCTTCCCAGATGTGAAACTTTTCACACTCGTATCTGTATTGAGGAATTTGTTTTCTTTATTAAAGCAAGAATGCTGCATACCGACAGTTTTGCTGGAGAAATGCTCCCAAACATAAAAAAAAATGATTTATTCTGGTTGCTTTCATCAGGAACAGAAAGAGAGCATTGAATAACATTCCCTGCTGTTTGGCCATTTCAGATGGCTCCCCTTAGGTTTAGTGCCGCATCTGCAAGTGAAATATCTGGCCTCAAATAACCTTATTCCACAGGAAAGGGGATAAATGAACAAAATGGGTAGACACTAGTTTTTCAACGTGCAAAACATCTTGAAGTCATCATTCTTTTGGCGATTGTGATTCTAACACTGGGAGCATACTTTGAGCTAACCATTTTTCTTCCTGATTCTAACTTGCAAGTGCAGGACTTGACTTAGATGTGAAAAACATGGAGCCTAATTTGCCTCAAATTCCTGCACTTGGGCTGATGGAGCACATCCTGAATGGGTGTTCAAGTTCAAGTGTTCAAGTGAGTTTATTGTCATGTGTCACTGTATAGGACAATGAAATTCTTGCTTTGCTTCAGCACACAGAACATAGTAGGCATGTACTACAAAACAGATAAGTGTGTCCATATATGGTGCTTATTGGAAATGTCCTGTTGTTTCTGATTTAGAAACATGGAAACAGAAAATGGGTGCAGGAGTAGGCCATTCGGCCCTTTGAGCCAGCATCACCATTCAAGATGATCATCCAGAATCAGTACTCTGTTCCTGCTTTCTCCCTATATCCCTTGATTCCGTTAGCCCTAAGAGCTATATCTAACTCTCTTGAAGATATCCAGTGAATTGACCCGCACTGCCTTCTGTGGCAGAAACTTCCACAGATTCACACTGTATACTGAAAAAGTATTTCCTCATCTCAGTCCTAAACGGCATACCCCTTATTATTAAACTGTGATCCCTGGTTCTGGACTTCCCCAACATCGTGATTTTTTTCCCCAGCATCTAGCCTGTCTAACCCCTAAAGGATTTTATATGTTTCTATCAGATCCCCTCTAATCCTTCAAAATTCCAGTGAATATAAGCCTGGTCGATCCTTTATCTATATTGCTAAAAGTCTGATCTTGACCGATTTTGGCTCGCTGGGGTGTGATTTCTGAGAGAACGCCGCCACCTACAGCCGTCATTTTTGGCCACCTCGCTCAGAGCCCCCCTCCGCCTTCTGGGACCAGAATATTTTTCCCATCAATGAGAAATCAGAGAAATTTTAATGTTTTTTAAAAATTCCCCATTCTCTCTGCTGCCCCCGCTGGCAGCAGGGGGGTGGGACTATAAAACCTGGAAATGTAGTCCTTCACTCAGTCTCTGCCAAACCCAGGAAGCGAGAGGGTCACGGCTCTCTGAGCTGCGAATAACACTGAACGCACGTCTACTCCACGGTGAGTCCCCTCGATGCGGCTGTAAGGTGGCTGCTGCCCAATTGTTTGCCTCGCCTTTTTAACAAGTTTATGTTCTCAAAATGAATTTTGGTTGTTGGGTGGCTACTGCCCAATTGTTTGCCCACCTTTTAAAAAAAGTTTATGTTCACAAAATGAATTTTGGTTGTCGGGTGGCTGCTGCCCAATTGTTTGCCTCGCGTTTTTAACAAGTTTGTGTTCACAAAATGAATTTTGGTTGTTGGGTGGCTGCTGCCCAATTGTTTGCCTTATTAAATATTGGAATTAGTGGAGAGGTGGAATATTGCGTTGGTGACCAGTCCTCCTGTGTGATGCTGGCACCCAACGGGTCCCATTAAGTCTAGTTTCATCATATGTTAAAGGTTTCAAAGGTCTTTTATTGTTATGTGTACCAATTAAGGTACAGTGATATGCGAATTACCAGCATCCCGCAAATTAATCTGATGAACCTACCATGCACTCCCTCAATGGCAAGAATGTCCTTCCTCAAATTAGAACAAAACTGCACACAATACTCCAGGTGCGGTGGATAGATCTCCTACCCATGTCTCCTCTGTGTCCCGCAATTGTACTTTCACTCCATCTCCCTCCAAATTGAACAAGTTTAGAATTCCCCTGGTCCTCACCTTTCACCCACCAACCTCCACATCTAAAACTTAATCCTCCAACATATCCGCCACCTTCGACATGATCCCATCACCAATCTCATCTTCCAATCCCCACTTCATTTTCCTCTCAAACCCCATGGTTCACTCATAGAGTCATAGAATGATACAGTGTGGAAACAGGCCCTTTGGTCCAACTTGCCCACAAAAACAGTTTCTCCCACCCCCCATACATACACAACTAAAATAAACGAAATAAACTAAACAACAGGACAAAAGAAGATTAAAAAAAAAGAAAAGACAGACGGACTGCACGTGAGCTGCAGCTCTTTGGGCAGAGACGGCACTTCCATTTTATTCTCCCATTATTCCTATCAATCTCTGCCATATTACAATGCTCGTCGACACACAGGTGCAATTTACCATGACTTATTTACTTACTAACCTGCACGTCTTTGGGATGTGGGAGGAAGCTGGAGGATTCTGACTTGGTGTCAAAGTATCATGGAGAACAGTTGGCATAAAAGGAGACCATTCAGCCCCTTAAATGCATGCCAGTCAATAGAGAGCTTCAAAGCCTAATCCTACTTTCCAGCATTAGATCCGTGTCATCAGGTTTACATAGATGCAGCACAAGAACAGGCCCTTTGGCCCAAAATATCTGGGCGCAAAATGATGCAAAGATCATCTCTTATCTACCTGCATATAACCCATATCCCTCCATTCCCAGCTTATCCATATGCCTTTCCAAAACTCTCTTAAATGCCTCTACCTCAACCCGCAGCATGTTCTAGCACTCATCACCTTCCGTGTAAAAAAAACGGCCTCGCACATCTCCTTAAAACTTTGTTCCTCTCACATTAAAATTATGCATGCTAGTATTTGATTATCTTCCATCCTAGGGAAAAAATTCTGAATGTCTATCCTATCTATGCCTCTCCTAATTTTTATATACAAAATGTAAATGCAATGAGGGTGTTTGCTTGTACAATACTTGCAGACAAGGAGTTCCAGACCCTTACCATCATCTGGGTTAAAAATGATTTCTGCATCCTTCCAAAAAACACTTTAAAGCTTTGCCTTAATTTTTGGACCCTTAGCTAAGAAAACTGGATCTTTCATACTCCTCCTGGGCCCCTTAGTCGCAAGACGGATGGAAACACATTGTTTGTCAACTTCCTGTATACATTAAATTTTTGATATATTTGACAATATATTTCAGTCAAGTAGGGCTCTCATTCTTGGCATGGGGCAGGAGGTTTTTGAATTTAAACCTCCCTCTTACAGACTGAGCAAATGTATAATGCTTCTATGCAGTATTGAGGGCTCCCCTACTGTCACAGAAGCTGCGTTTCACTTAAGACCTTAAACTAATCCCTGGTGCTCATTTATGAAGATGTGGGAGACAGTGTGGCATTATTGCGAAGAAAAGCAGGAAGGTTATTCCTGATGTCTTACCAATAGTTATCTCTCAATTAAATTATTCAACAAAATTGACAAGCTGAAACCAATAGGAGTCCAAAAAAGAATCTAAAGCTTTTACGAATATTTTCAAAAGATTAAGGAAATCACACTGATATTGTGTTAGTCTCAGTCTTACTGAATAATAAAACAGTCACAGTTCTTCACATGAACCGTGTGAAGTGCT
This sequence comes from Leucoraja erinaceus, assembly GCF_028641065.1. Taxonomy (NCBI): domain Eukaryota; kingdom Metazoa; phylum Chordata; class Chondrichthyes; order Rajiformes; family Rajidae; genus Leucoraja; species Leucoraja erinaceus. The sequence goes on along the minus strand of NC_073382.1, from coordinate 23,902,717 downwards.
TACACCAGCTATTTAGCTGTGATAAATATGGCCTTAAAATTACAATGTGCTGGTTAATGCATTCACTAAGAGAATGGCAAAAGAATTTCACATGAACTTTGCATACATCCTTTGCAGGGAGTGTAATTTTGAAGCATAAGCTTCCTATAGCAATCACATGATAAAAACAATTTGCGATTTCACAAAAAGAAATATTCAAAATATGTAAATAATGATTTTGGAAGTTACTCTGTTTCCAAGAACTATATGAATTAGCCAAGGCCAAAAAAGTACTAAAGTATCTCACTTAAATTTACCAGAGTGGATGACTGCTGTTATTAATTGTTCAGATTTCATTTCTCCAGCCTCTAAATACCAGTTGCCAAAAATACTGGAGCTCTCCAAGGATGAATGCGCTATTTTAACAAATAGTGCAACAATGGGAGGTAATTGAGACCAGGCAGAAAGGTTTTATTTCCTGGAAGGACATCAGAGAGCATTAGCCAGCTACTTAATATTGTGCAAGCTTTTTTGTAAATGTCTTTTTTGATCAATCCTTTAAGTGTCATTTCATTGAACAATTGATGCAGAGATGTTTCACCCCTGAAGGTAGTGAATTATCGCAAGAGGATTTACAGTATGTGTTTATCTGATTCATATTTTTCTTTCAGTCTGAAATTTCTTGCTCATTCTTTCACTTTCTGTTTCCAATTTAACTCTGATTCACTTGATTTCCTCCTTGGCACTTTCTCCATCTTCTTCATTATCTGGCATTTCATTGGTTAAGGACTGTTGCGATGTTGATCCTATTATTCAGTTGTTCTTGCAATAAAAGCTGCAGGAAGTGTGCTTGACTCTTCCCATGTTAACAGACCTAGATGGCTATATTTGCGCAATGAAGTTTGTGGCATATTCCAGGATTTGTCTCTTCCCATCGTGCTTGAGAGGAGCAAGATTTGTTTAGTTTAGTTTAGTTTAGTTTTAGAGATACAGTGTAGAAACAGGCACTTTGGCCCAATGAGTCTGTGCCAACCAGCGATCACCTCATACACCAGCACTATCCTGAACACTAGGAGCAATTTACAGTTTTTATCAAAGCAATTAACCTACAAACCTGTACCGCTTTGGGTTCTGGGAGGAAACCGGGGCACCCAGAGAACACCCATGTGGTCGCGGGGAAGAATGTACAAGCTCCACACAGACAGCACCCGAGGACAGGATTGAACCCGGGTCTCTGGCACTGTGAGGAAGCAACTCTACCACTGAGCCACTGTGCCGCATCTAAACTGGAACATTAACAGAACTAGAAGGTTGTATTTGCACAAATGCATTTTGTGACATCTGCCTGGATTTATCTGGAAAAACAATATATATTTTTCTCTTCCAATCGAGCTTGAAAGGATCAAGGTTTAAAAGGCTCTGAAATAGGATGTGTGAAATTGAGCAGCTACATGAGAACGGAGTATGGTCACCTGGGATATTTGTGCAACCACAGACTTGTCTTCATTATGTTGTTGCAAAAATATAGCCTCCTGGGATGTCAGGCATTTGTCCTCAGAAGTTCCTCGAATATTGAGTTGAGCTAGCTAGTTTCATCAAAGATCTTTGCAATTTCAAAATTGCTCAAAGTCACAAATAAAAATTGTGTTTATTTATTTATTTTATTTTCACATAAATTCCGTGAGAATGAATGTTATTCTGCATCTAAAATTTCTGGCTGGTGATCCCATTAAGGCAAATTTTCATTACCCAAACAGCCAGAACACTGAAGCCAACTGAATTGTCAGCCAAGGCCAAGAGGGGAAGGAGGGAAAAGGAGGTATTAGATATAAGGGTAAATTGCAGTCTATATGATTTGAGACCATGCATTTTATCTTAAAGGTGGAATATCACAGGCATAAAATTACTGCAGTCAGGAGTAGGGATTCATTTATTCCCAAACACATCAGGCAGTTGGACCACAGAGGTAGGAGCAGCAATGAGGGAAGTCACTCCTTATGCAACTTCGTTGATCGACCACCAGAATGCTCATGAGAATTCTCTCACTGGTAAGAAAGGATGAAAACACCACTCAAGGTGGCACAGTGGCGCAGCAATAGATTTACAGCGCCAGACACTCGGATTGGATTCTGACTATGGATGTTGTCTGTGCGGAGTTTACAAGTTCTCCCTGTGACCATGTGGGTTTTCTCCTGTTACTCCAGTTTCCTCCCACATTACAAAGCCGTGTTGGTTATTTGGCTTCTGTAAATTGTCCTTAGTGTGTAAGATAGAACTAGTACATGGGTGATTGCTGGTCGGCATGGACTCGGTGGGCCGAATAGCCTGTTTCCACACTGTATCTATAAACTAAACTAAACACCCTCAAAATCCATTACCTTTTATTCCTCTTCATCCATCCTTTCTGTTACATCTTCAAGAAGTCAAAGAACTTTAGCAAATTTGTAAAACACAATTTCACTTTCACATAGATGATTCTACTTTATCATCACGTGATTTTCCAAATATCCTCCTATTACCTTTTTAATACATATTACAGTGTTTTACCTATGACAGATGTTAGGTTGTAGCCTCCAAAGTGTTGTTTTTTGTCTCCCCCTGTCTTTTTCCCAAGATATAATATTTTAAAAACAGAGGTCATTGGCTTAATGTGAGAGGGGGGAGATTGAAGTGGGATCTCAGAGGCATGTTTTTCACTCAGACGGTAGTAGAAGTGGATACAATAAGGATTTTCAAAAGGCGTTTGGACAAAGGGGTTTTGAACAACATGGGCCAAATGCAGGTAAATAGGACCAGCATAGAAAACCACCTTGATCGGAATGGAAAAGTTGGGCTGAAAGGCCTGTTTCAATGCTCTATGAATCTGTGACTGTATTTGCAGTTTTCAATCCTCTAAGACTTCTCCAGCACCCAGGAAATCTTGGTATATTACAATCAAATATTAACTAATTTTAAGGAGCTACAAATGGCAGACAGCCTATCTATACTGCTCTGTAGTGATATCCAGAGTTTAATTTCTATTGAAGGACTTCTTATTTCCTCCATTTTGTTGTTCAGTCATAGAATTTTGGTATAGCCAGCAACATTGTCCATCTCTAACCATCCTGAACTGAATGATACCTGGTGATTTCAGAGTAATTAAGAGCTTACAATTCTGCTCTATTTCTAGAGTGCCACATATCCCAGATCTAGAAAGAATGTAAAACCTCCTTCCCCTAAAAGACATGAAAGGATATTAGTTTCATGTAATGTTGTGTAATTCATTTGTTTGCAATGTGGGAAGCATGGCAGCCAATTTGTGCAGTGCAAACTCTCTCAAACAATAATGAGCAAATGACACGTGTATTCTAGTGAAATAAAAAACAGAAAGTGTCAGAAACACTCAGCAGGTCACTGAATTAAGCATTTTGGGTGAATGACTCTTAATCAAAAACTTCATAAGATCGTAAGTGTTAGGAGCAGAATTAAGTCATTCGGCCCATCAAGTCTTCTCCGCCATTCAATCACCCCATTCTCCTGCCTTCACCTCATAACCTCTGACACCCATACTAATCAAGAATCTATCTTTCTCTGCCTTAAATATGAATTTGCCTCCACAGCCTCTCCCGCTAGTGGAAACATCCTCTCCACATCCACTCTATCCAAGCCTTTCACTATTCGGTACGTTTCAATGAGGTCCCACCTCATTCATCTAAATTCCAGCCCTGTGCCATCAAACGCTCATTATATATTAACGTACTCATTCCTGTGATCATTGTTTAAACCGCCTCTGGACCCCTTCCAGAGCCAGCAAATTATCTGCTTTGTGATTAGACTGAGGGATAAATATTGGCCAGGATAAGGAGACTATCTCATCTTATTTGGAAAAGTACCAAGGGAGCTGTCATCAGAGTTTTGTTTTGATGGCTCCTTCTGAAAATGTCACCAGACAATTATGTTCATATCTCTTGTGTGATTCAGCAAAATACTAGGATTAAAAATTAAATCATTCGGGTTGCATTTGGTGCAGTAGATATTACCTACTTGTTTATTTTATGTAGATCAGTGGATTTTTGCCAGAAGTATAATTAAAAAAAGGATAATTCAGACTTTTAAAGATTTAGTTTCAATCCTTGAAATGCATGAAACTAATATTCAGGAATGAAACCAATATTTAGGAATAATCTGCACCTGATTATTCAGAAATTTGGCTTCTGCTGGCATAAAGGATAATAACATATATCTTGAAATTAATTACAGAAGGGCCTGTCCCACTTGCTGATTTTTTCGGCGACTGTCGGCATAATTGACTGGCGTATCGGGTCACCAAAAAATTTGCGGCGGGACGCGGCATGATGCGTCGTGACACAGCGTGATGACGTTTGACACGCGGTGTTTTTTCAAGTGTCGCAACATTTTTTTGTCGCTGCTGGATTTTGAAATGTTCTAAATCTTTTGGCGACACTGATATGACGCCTGCAGTCGCCGAAAAAATCGTCAAGTGGGACAGGCCCTAGAGTGTAATCCAGTTAAGAGCTAATAGTCAAATCTAATAGTCAAATCTAAAATGGAGTCATTCTTCTACAAAAGCATGGACTAGTAGAACAACAGAATGGCTCGGTGCCAAGTCTGAATGACTTTATAAATTATATCGAACACGATATGGAGGACAGGTTATCTTTTCAATAAAGACATTAAGATGGCTGCCTGCGTAATAACATGTGCTTCTTTTCAAGGCCATAAAGAAGCCAAGATTGAAAAAATAGCTGACGCTCCAGAGATAAGTAATAACTTGTTATTGGATGAGCTTGATTTAGACCCAGCTTTCCTATATTGTGAAAGACTACAGAATTTTTCAGTCATGCCATATTCAGATTTGGTAGGTGCATTTTACTGATAAGAAAAATGTGTAATTGTGCTAACTCTCCTTTGTTCTGAGAGTGTGAGCCCTGGAAGCATTGAGCAGCGCTTGTGCTCATTGTGGACCTTTGCCACTCCCGTCTGACAAATCAATAAAAGATTGCCATGGTCTACCTTTAACGTTTGTTGCTATATGCTTTTTCAGAAACAAACCTTGACATTTGGCTGTAGTCAGCAGGGATCTCGCTGGGACCAGCAACAGATGACTGAGTAAGAGGATGCATTTGACCGGGATCTGAACGGGAGAAAACTGAGCTCTAGTCAGACCCTTTGAGTCTGGCCTCCCGAAGAAGCTCCCAGAAAAAATTAAGGTCCCTCAGTCTGAGGTTGGCCTGGTTTCATACAAGATCCTTAGAAGCAGACAGCAAAGGTATGACCACGTGTGTAAAGGATTGGCTTGTGTATTGGAAATGAGTAAAGGACGGGGAATGACAGACTAAAGAGGTTTTGTCATAATTAAAGGATTGGGCAAGGCAGACTACAACGTTTTTGCCACTAATGTGTCTTGAAAAGACAATGTGTCTTGAAAAGACTTGTAAATTTGCTACCAGAGAGAGTAGCCAGATAGGGCTTTATAGACTGAAAACGTTTGTTACAATTTGTGTACTAAATTGTGTACTAAGAAGTGATTTGGAGATTGAATAGACATGGAAATAATTTGGATAAGAGTGACAGGAAGACGGCTGTACAACACATGTGTTATTTGTTTCATAAGAACAACAAGGATTATAGAATATTGTTTAAGAAGGGTCTGAAGGTTTCGGCCCGAAACGTTGCCTATTTCCTTCGCTCCATAGATGCTGCTGCACCCGCTGAGTTTCTCCAGCTTTTTTGTGTACCTAAGGATTATAGAATATATTGAATTATAAATTGACCAAACGTTTGAGTAATGTGTCAATAAAAGATTACCATGGTCTACCTTTAATGTTTGTTGCTATCCGCTTTTTAAGAAACAAACCTTGACAATATGATAAACCGCACAAAGATCAGATTATTACCTCAAAATTCATTCACAGCTATTTGAAGGTTACAACGCCCAGAACTGTCAATGTTTCTTTTCCTGCTGGTCCATTTCTGATTTTGGAAATCATTTAAATATGAGGGTTGTTGAGGAACAAGAAATTACATCCTAAATTGATCTATTCAGATAGAAACCATTACATGGATGGCATTTCAATTTGTTCCCAACCCCCCTGTCAATGTATTATTGTAATGGTACAGAGGCATCCTGATTTCTGTGGGTCACCATAGATTAGATCTGTCGTTCATGGGTCTGCTCTTCTTATACTCCCTTCCACCTGTTCCACTGCCCATGTAAGGAAATATAGAGTAAGTTGAAGGTCAAATCCCTGTGTATTCCCACTCCACTGTTGGACTCTTCATTGTGCCCAGTAACGGAGACCTGACCAGCTGGACAGAGAAGCCACATGGAGCAGACAATGCTGTGGAGAATTATAAGAGCAAATCAGTATTTGAATTATCCTTTATTGGATTTTATTTTCATTCTTTGCTCGTATTTTTAAGTGTTTAATCATTTTTATTTGTTCCCGAGGTTGGATGTGAAGGTCTATGGATCTCTTTTGGCTAACATTTCTCATATCACATTTTTCATGACATGGATGGAGGCCATTCATCCCATCAGGTCCACGTTGGCTCTTACAGTCCGTGGGCCAGAGGGGCCTACCGTGTACTCCCCCCCCATGATCCTACATCTTAGGTGTCATTTTATTCATTGGTATCTCCTCCGTCGGAAAAATTATGTTCCCAAGAAAAATATTCATTTGGACTATGTTTTTTAATCCCTAATTTCAAGCTATGAAAGCATTGTGTTTTTTCACACTTTTCCCTCTTTCTTGTGGCCCTCTTCCATCATCCTATGTCAACCGGAAAGCAAATCTAGATTTTCGGGTGCAGCCATGGAAGCATGGTGATGGGGATGAAGCATTCAAACAGTGTACAAGAATATATCTGGCATGGATGCTTTCCTGGAAAGCGAGTAGTGAAAAAGGCCAAGAGCTTCCAGCTTGGGCTGGATTTGTCTCAGCAACATGTGAGGTGCTGTCAAATGTGACCACAATTGACTACTATCCTGTGATTAATCATCCCATCACGGAATTCAGTACAGTTCAAGACTGTTTACGAGCTTCTGAAGAAGCAAGTCATGAGGTTGGCCAAGAATATGTCATTACAACATTCGACTTGGGTGTCTGCATGAAGGCATATCCTCTTGTGTGGAGTCATCTTGCAGAGTCCAAGAAACACATTGTGTTGATTGGCACATTTCATGTCATATGTGCAAACTTCAAAATGCTTGGAAAGAAAATGGAAGGATCCAGACTTCAGGATGTCCTCATGGAATCAGGGGACTCTTGTCCACTGGTTCTATGAAAGGTGCTATGACAGGAAAGAACTACGACAGAAGTCTGCACTGCCACAAGACGATGGTGGAGTGCTTGGAGAGGCTCCTTCTTGATGAATTCCTGTCTATGGCTGGAAAAGATGCAGTGCTGTCGGTATACCAGAGGAATCAAAGGGCATCTTTCAAGAGCTAATCCAATCGGCAACAAAGCAGGCATTTGCTGAAGTCATGGCCAATGCAGATCTCAACACATTGATGAGTCGTATGAGAGCTTCAAAGCTGATGTTCGAAAAGAATCTCTCGGGAAGACGGCACAATTTTGGTTGTCGTATATGGATTCTGTGTGGATTGCTCTCTCATTGATTAAGTCTGTGAAAAAGAACAATTTTCCGTTGTATTTGCACTGTCAGTTTCTTATGCCAAATCTCTTCTTCACCTTTGGTGGTCACAATTACTCCCGCTATCTGACCTATTTTGCTGTGTTCTTGGCAAACATCAAAGGATCACAAGCCCTGGCTTTCCTCGAAAGAGGTGCCATCAGTGTCGCTGGGTCGTTCATACCAGGAAACCAATGTGCTGTTGACAAAATGATTGAGGAGACGATCACGAAGCATGGCAAATCTCGAGGTGGTGGTAGTGGTGTTGGGCTCTCTGGCATCTTGGAGAATCACAGTGCTTATCAGAGATGGGTTTGAACTTCAACAAAAAGGGCACACTTTCTTTCTGCAACTGTCAGCCTCGCAGATATGACTTCTGGTACCAATCGCGAAAGCAAACACAGAGATCAACAACCAACTGAGATAAGGAAAAGTGAGGCATGTGTAAAGAAAGCCATTGATGCTGTAAAGAGCTTCCTGAATCCTTCTGACATAGATGACAAGACTGGGGTGTATGTACTCTCTTCTAGTGCACATGTTCCGGCTGAAGTTGAGAAAGATGTCATAAAGGTACTTTGCTCCATTCCTTCGCATATTTACTTCGCTCCATAGACGCTGCTGCACCCGCTGAGTTTCTCCAGGACTCTTGTCTACCTTCAATTTTCCAGCATCTGCAGTTCCTTCTTAAACATAAAGGTACTTTCCACAGGGAAAGAACAGAAAGAGAAGTTCATCAGAGAGCGACGAGAAAAAGACAGCATTCATATAACCATATAACCATATAACAATTACTGCACGGAAACAGGCCATCTCGGCCCTACAAGTCCATGCCGAACAATTTTTTTCCCCTTAGTCCCACCTGCCTGCACTCATACCATAACCCTCCATTCCCTTCTCATCCATATGCCTATCCAATTTATTTTTAAATGATACCAATGAACCTGCCTCCACCACTTCCACTGGGAGCTCATTCCACACCGCTACCACTCTCTGCGTAAAGAAGTTCCCCCTCATATTACCCCTAAACTTCTGTCCCTTTATTCTGAAGTCATGTCCTCTTGTTTGAATCTTCCCTATTCTCAAAGGGAAAAGCTTGTCCACATCAACTCTGTCTATCCCTCTCATCATTTTAAAGACCTCTATCAGGTCCCCCCTTAACCTTCTGCGCTCCAGAGAATAAAGACCTAACTTATTCAACTTATCTCTGTAACTTAGTTGTTGAAACCCAGGCAACATTCTAGTAAATCTCCTCTGTACTCTCTCTATTTTAAATTCTCCGAACCCATCTCCGAACCCATCAAGAATCTGAAGCTCAAAACCATGGCAGAAACAAAGAAAAGAGTGAAGCTGAAAACATCTGAATGAAAGGTTACAGAGTACAAGCAACAAGGAGATATTGCTTTTCAACTGATGGTCAAAGTACAAAGTTCTGGCAGTCGACTCAATCTACGGGAGATGATGAAGTAATCTCTGACCCCTGTACCCTACTCCATTGGTACATCAGACAACTTATTTGCAAAGACTGATAAATCCAAGGGCCTACACTACCTATTGAAAGATGTAGACAACTCACAACCTCCTGCCAGTAACAAGACATTGATAATGGAAGATTGCAATGCTGCATTTTACTATCTCAAAGAGATTCCTGAAAACTTCAAAGAGATTGGCATCCAAATCTTCAATGCATTTTCATCTAATGTTGTAGTCTTCAGTACCGATATGTACAAACCAGATTCAGTGAAGTCAAGTGAATGGACACCGCGTGGGTGTGCAGAGAAGAGAATAATCAAAGGAGGAAAGACCAGTTCTTGACCAATGATGAGAAAAAGAAACAGCTCATTGAATTTCTTCTTGATGTGTGGAGTGAGCATGACATGGCAAAGAGGCTACATGGAAGCTAAGTGATCTTCATTAAGGAAGGAGAGGCCACACTTCTTACTTCTCAGAATGAGAAAGAGACACAGCAGTCTGGGATTCAATACCTGAAGTCAAACCAAGAAGAAACAGACTTGCGAGCCATCCTATACTGCAACTTTGGCAAAGAGCAAGGATATGACCACGTACAAGTCAAAAGCCCAGACAGCGATATCTTTTTCATATTGCTTCACTATGGAAACAGCATTCAAGACATCACATTGTTCTTTGACACAGGGAGAGGCAACAGGCAAAGGCTAATAGATGGCACCCATTTTGCAAAGCAGTCCTCCTCAGAATACTGCTCAGCATTACTTGGACTGCATGCGTTCTCAGGCTGTGACTCAACAAGTGCCTTTAAAGGAACCGACAAAGTCAAGCCAATTAAACTGATGCAACAGCGTAACAAATTTGTGAAACCTCTGGCAGAGCTAGGTGATTTTCATAGTCGAAGATGATGTGGTCCCAATTTAGTGGATTTTTTAATGTATCTTTACTAAGAAACAGACTCAATTGCAAGTACCAAATTCACAGACCCAAAGAAAGAGGGCAAAGTGTGAAAAAACACAATTTTTAGTTGTTTTCTTGGGGGGGGCTGCACAGTAGGCCCCTCTAACACTTAGAGTAAGCTTTTCACTCCACACAATCATTTGCTAGCCACTTGCAGTCAATTCACATGGTCATCATTCACCTCATTCTCCTGACACCCACCCACACTAGCCATCCACCCACACTAGGAGCAATTTACAATGGCCAATTATCCAAACAACAAGCACGTCTTTGGGATGTGGGAGAAGGTGAGCATCGGGTCTTGGGGAAAAAATATTAACTCCATACAGGCAGCACCTGAAGTCAGCTCCCTAGTGCTGTAAGACAGCAGTGTTTGCTCTATTTGGTTAATGTACCTGCTGGTATGTGGTTTGTTCAAAGTGAACTACCACCACACCACAAAGTGTAAAACAATAGCAACCTTAAAATGCATGCTAGCAGTAAAATGCGGTTGTAAGCAAAGTTTCAAAGTAAGGGTTAAAAATATAAATTACAGAAGAGAAACTGTTAACCAATATAATTGTTTGTTTGTTATGAGTAAATTTACAATTGCAGGAATTAGTTGCTTTGAAAGCTAATCTCAACATAACCTTTGACCTGACGTCCATTTTACTCATTGCCCAAGCAATGGAAAGATGAACTTGAACAGTCCAGAGTCAATATTATCAACTCATGACAGGCAACTCCGTCAAACTTACATTCCCTCCTGAACTGAAAGTGTTATGTTATCGGGGACTGTGTGTTGTAAGCTCGATGTCTGGAGCTGGTGAAAATCTTTGAGTTAATTTGCTTTCCCTCTGAAGGAATATGTTTTAGATAATCAAAACCTGTTAGTTTTGGACTGACAATATTGTCCCTATCATCTCTTGTTTGTTCTGCCCTTCTTTGGGGTTCTGTCAGGAGTGTGCCTGAAGTTAAATGTATTCAGCTGAGATACTCCAAACTGTTATTAAATATGCTGAGGGCATGTGCATCCAGGTAGAACCATTGTGAGTTAAATATACCTCTCTAAAATTGTCAAAATTAAAATCCTTTGGATACATAAAACATACAGCACAAGTACAGAACATTTGTGCCGAACATCTATCTATTTATCTATGGCGTTCACTCCAACTCGGGGTTGTGTGGTGCCATCTGCTTCAAGATGTCCTGTCACTCTCTTCCGTCCCCAGCTAGCATGCTAGCTCTGACCAGAGAGTTGATGTAGTATAATCAGGTGCTGAAACCCTGGTGCTGTGTTGGCCATTCATCATGATGCAGTTTTCCTCATAAGTAAGCTAGGCGGATGAGCAGTCCTAGCAAGAAAGAAAGAACACAACATACACATTTTGACATAAACATCCACCAAAGTGGAACCAGCACTCCCCACTGTGATGGAAGACATCAAAGTCCAGTCAATCTTCCTCCTGTTCACCAGTGGTCAGGGACCTGAACCCTCTGCAGTCGCCGCTACGGACGGCTCGATGTACCAGCCCTCTTGCCAGGATGATCCAGACACCAATGCCGGGACGGATTGGAACACTCCGCAGCTTGGAATTCACGGATCGGCCGCTTCCTTCAGGAGACCGCGACTTCATGATGCCAAGGCCACAGGCTCCAACACTAGCGAGCCTTGGCAAAGGATTGCAGCTCCGCGATGTTAAAGTCCATGCTGCAACTGCTGCTGAAGCTCTGGGCTCTAGGCCGGTCTCCGATCGGAATGGCCGCACCAATCCAGTTGTTAGGCCGCGAGGGGGGCGAAAAAGCGACACGGAGAAGAGTCGGATCTCCATCAAGGTAAGTGACTGGAAACGGTTTCCCCTATTCCCCCCAGCACCCCCCCCCCCCCCCCCCCACATAAAACATACCGAGACATTAAAACATACATTTAGACACTGAAAAGCCGAAAGAAACACACAAGCTGCTGGCAAGGCTACCGTGTGGGCACCATCTTGGATTATGATGCCAGTTAAGCTGATTTCATCTGATCCATATCCCTCTATTACCAGCATGTGACTATCTAAAAGCCCCTTATACATCAATATTATATATGTCTCCACCACCACACCTGGCAATATGTTTCAGGCCCCCACTACTCTCAATAAAAATATGCCCCGCACATCTGCATTTAACTTTCTCCCTCTCACCTTATGGTTGTGCCCTCTTGTGTTGGGCATTCCACACTTGGAAAAGGTTCAGACTGTCTACCCTTCTATGCCTCTCATGTTTTTATATTCTTCTATTGTCTCACCCCATCCTCTGTTGTTCAGGAGAAAACAATTCAAGTTTATTCCTTTAGCTGAGACCGTCTAATCCTGGCAGGATTCTGGTAAACCTCCTTTGCTCCCTCTCCAAAACCACCACATCATTCCGGTAATGGAGCGACCAGAACTGCATGCTGGTTACGGCCTTAACCATCTATCTATTATATAAAAGTCCAATCCATCCGTCCGCCTGCAGTACGGATCCCTTCCTGCCTTTCGATTCGTTCCCGCCGTGCGATGTCACAATGCCCGATGCTCGCGAACGTCCAATCGGAATGGATCCATTTGCATGTACGGCTTTCCGGCCGTGTTTCTTCCTTTGATGCTCCGCAACTCCGAAACCGGACGCAGAATCGCCGACGTCTTTTCCATTTCGGTAGAGATTTCGCTTTTCTTTCTAAGTATCCGCTCCTCATTACATTTCGCCGTGTTTAGGTACACTTTTTTAATCAAATCCTTCACCCCCCCCCCACCACCTCAATATTTCAAAAAGAAACTGGATTCTCACCCACACAAGCAGAACCAGCCCATGGTGAATGTTCCATCGTGTGATGTCACAATGCCCAATGTTCACATATGTCCAATCGGAATGAATTCATTTACATATGCCTTTGCAGGAGCCCAGCCCATGGTGAACGTTCCATTGTGTGATGTCACAATGCCCAATGCTCAAATACATTGTTGCCATAGAGGACGCTCAGTGATTATTCAAATTCTTCACTAACTGACATTCTATTTTTGCTTGTGAAGTGAAAAGCCCTGAATTGCATTTGTCTGATGCAGGAAGATTGTTCCAGATGTTGGGGAAGTCCAGGACACGCGGGACACAGTTTAAGGATAAAGGGGAAATCCTTTAGTACTGAGATGAGGGAAACATTTTTCACACAGATAGTGGTGAGTCTCTGGAACTCTCTGCCACAGAAGGTAGTGGAGGCCAGTTCATTGGCTATATTTAAGAGGGAGTTAGATGTGGCCCTTGTGGCTAAAGGGATCAGGGGGTATGGAGAGGGGGGGAGCTGTAAGGAGGATGCTAGGAGACTGCAAGGTGAATTGGATAGGCTGGGTGAGTGGGCAAATGTTTGGCAGATGCAGTATAATGTGGATAAATGTGAGGTTATCCATTTTGGTGACAAAAACGGGAAAGCAGACTATTATCTAAATGGTGGCCGATTGGGAAAGGGGGAAATGCAGCGAGACCTGGGTGTCATGGTACACCAGTTATTGAAGGTAGGCATGCAGGTGCAGCAGGCAGTAAAGAAAGCGAATGGTATGTTAGCTTTCATTGCAAAAGGATTTGAGTATAGGAGCAGAGAGGTTCTACTGCAGTTGTACAGGGTCTTGGTGAGACCACACCTGGAGTATTGCGTACAGTTTTGGTCTCCAAATCTGAGGAAGGACATTATTGCCATAGAGGGAGTGCAGAGACGGTTCACCAGACTGATTCCTGGGATGTCAGGACTGTCTTATGAAGAAAGACTGGATAGACTTGGTTTATACTCTCTAGAATTTAGAAGATTGAGAGGGGATCTTATAGAAACTTACAAAATTCTTAAGGGGTTGGACAGGCTAGATGCAGGAAGATTGTTCCCGATGTTAGGGAATTCCAGGACAAGGGGTCACAGCTTAAGGATAAAGGGGAAATCCTTTAAAACCGAGATGAGAAGAACTTTTTTCACACAGAGAGTGGTGAATCTCTGGAACTCTCTGCCACAGAGGGTAGTTGAGGCCAGTTCATTGGCTATATTTAAGAGGGAGTTAGATGTGGCCCTTGTGGCTAAGGGGATCAGGGGGTATGGAGAGAAGGCAGGTACGGGATACTGAGTTGGATGATCAGCCATGATCATATTGAATGGCGGTGCAGGCTCGAAGGGCCGAATGGCCTACTCCTGCACCTAATTTCTATGTTTCTATGTTTCTATTTAACGAACATTGATGTATATGTTGTTAACTTTCGTCCCACAAATCTTTCGTTATAGGATGACCTAATTCATTTTCCCATGTGTGTCTATATGGTTCGGTCTGTGGTACCTTGTTGTTTAGGAGGGTGTCATAAATATGCTATTAATTTTTCAGTGTTAGGATGCTTGTTCAAACATTCATCAAGGATTTCTGGTTCCCTAGTCCTGTAGACGTGTGTATTAGATTTAACATAATCTCTAATTTGTAGATATCTGAAGAAATTATTTGAGTGCAGTCCATGATTCTGTTGTAACTCCTGAAATGAAAGAAAAGTGCCTTTCCCATAAAGATGGCCAATCTTTTTAATTCCATAATTTTTCCATTGTGTGAAACCCTTATCCAAAAAGGATGGTTTGAATAAAGGATTATTTACAATGGGAAGGCATAGTGGTATATTATTCAATTTTAAAACTTTTTTTAATTGTTTCCATATTCGTATTCCACTATGTATTATGGGGTTTTCCTTATATGTTTTTTTGTGCAGTTTTGTGGTAGCAAATATGATCGGTTCAATTTCAAAAGGTAAACAGTCTTCCTTTTCCATCCTTAACCAATCTGGTTGTTGATACATTTCTTCCAGCCAGAAATTCATGTTTTTAATATGGACTGCCCAAAAATAAAACAAGAAATTTGGCAAAGCCAAACCTCCATTTATCTTTGACTTACATAAATGTTTTTTACTTATTCTATGATTCTTATAATCCCAGATAAAACTTGTAACAATGGAGTCGACTTTTTTGAAAAAGGTTTTTGGGATATATATTGGGATTAATTGAAATAGGTATAGTAGTTGCAGTAAGAAGATCATTTTTATAGCATTAATTCTACCAAGCATTGAAATGGGAAGTGTTTTCCAGTATTGAATATTCTTGTGTAGTTTATTCAGTAAGGGTGGAAAATTTAATTTAAATAAAGAGGTATATGTCTTAGTTACATAGATTCCTAAGTATTTAAATTTATCTTTAACTATTTTAAAAGGGGATTGTTGTAATGTATGTAAATTGAGTTTTGTTATTGGCATGATTTCACTTTTATTCCAATTAATTCTATAACCTGAGAACTGACCAAATTGAGTTATTAAATTTAATAGATTTGGAATACTAGTTTCTAACTTTGTAATATATATTAGTACATCATCTGCATATAAGGATATTTTATTCCTTATTTCTCTAGTGTTATATCCATATATTCCTGTATGGGTTCTAACACTTTCTGCTAAGGGTTCGATTGCAAGAGCAAATAATAGTGGGGATAGTCAACATCCTTGTCTACAACCTCTAGAGAGATTAAATTTAGTTGATAACATTTGGTTTGTTAATATTCTAGCTGTTGGATTAGAGTATAACAATTTAACCCATGTACAGTACTTCTCTCCCAATTGAAATTTTTCCATCACCGAAAATAAATATGGCCATTCTACCTGGTCAAATGCTTTTTCAGCATCTAACGAAATAATTGCTAGATCTGCATTAGGAATTCTATTGGAGTATATAATATTGAATAGTCTTCTCAGATTACAAAATGAATAACGTTTTGGAATAAAACCTTGTTTGGTCGGGGTGTATTCATTTGTTAATCACTAAGCTCAATCTATGAGATAGAATTTTAGTTAATATTTTCTGATCAGTATTTAAAAGGGCTAAAGCTCTGTATGAACCTGGGTCTTCAAGATCCTTATCCGTTTTGGTATGAGTATGAGGCTTCTTCTAGGTTGCTTCGATTGTTTCAACATAATCAAAACCGGCCTCGACTAAAAATAGGTTGCCGTTTTAAAAAGTGCAACACCTCACACTTGATCAGGTCAAACTCCATCTGCTATTTCTCAGCCCATTTCTGCAGCTGATCTTTATCACGCTGTATCTTCTGACAGCATTTCACACTGTCCACAACTTCTCCAATTTTATTTTCATCAACAAACTTACTCGCCAACCCATCTACATTTACATCCAGGTCAGTTATATATATATCAAAAACAGCACAGATCCCAGCAGAACTCCACTGGCCACAGACCTCCAGCCATAATATCTACCTTCTACCACAACTCTCTGTCCTCTATGATTAAACTATTTCTGAATCCATACAATCATGTCATCAGGTGTCCCCTACATCTTAATCTTCTGGATCAGCTTACCATAAGGGACCTTATCAAAAGCCTTACTAAAAATCCATGTGTACAACATCTCCCGCCCTACCCTCATCAATCTCAATTGCCATCTCCTCAAAACATTCAATGAAGTAAGTAAGTCACAACCTGCCCTGTACAAAGGTGGTCTAATTACCATTCTCCACCAAATGGGAGTAAATTCTATCTCAAATAATTATCTCCAATTGTTCCCCTACCACCGACGTGAGGTTCGTTGCCTATAGTTCCCTGGATCCTCTCTACTTAAACAATGAAGCGACATTGACCAGGCTCTAGTCCTCCAGGACCTCGCCTGTGGCTAGTGGAGAAACAAAGATCATCAAGAACCTGCAATCTCCTCTCTTACCTCCCTCAATAATCTGGGATAGATCCCGTCAGGCCCTGGGGACATTCACCTTAATGCTCTTCAAGAGTCTCAGCACCACCTCCTTCTCAAACTCAAGCTGCCCTAGCATATTTATATTCTCCACACTAATCCTGCTGTCTTCCGTTCTCCTCCGAGAATGCAGATGCAAAGTACTCATTTTGTACATCCTCCAAACCTAAGCATAGATTTCCTCCTTTATCCTTTATCCTTTATCCTTGTATATCTTCTTTTTGGCCACCCTCTTAGTTTTAATAAACGTATAAAAAGGGATATTTGGATTTTCCTAAACGTGACTCACCGGTGGCATATCATTGCCCCATTTGGCCCTTCTAATCGCCTGCTTGAGTTCTTTCCTACTCACTTTATATTCCTTACAAGTCTCATCTCTACATGCTTACACCTGACATTCACTTCCTTTTTCTTCCTGGCCAAGTTTACAACCTCCTTGGTCATCCACGGTCCCCTTACCTTGCCATCCATAATCCTCATCCTTACTAGAACATGCTGATCCTGCACCTTAATCAGCTGGTCTTTAAACTGCTGCCAATCCGCAGCTCCTGCCTAATGACATTGTAATCTGCCTCAATTAAATACCTTCCCCCAACATTACTATCCAAAACAATCTTAAAACTAATGGTGTTGTGATCACGATCTTCTAAATGCTCATCCCTTCCACTGTCAACACCAGTCACATAGCTAGGCTTGTTTGCTAATACAAAGTTCAGTATGGTCCCTCCTCGAGTCGGACTATCCACATACCTGTACTGTATAAAGATGTGCCTAACAAATTCTGCCCCATCTAACCCTCTTGACCGGAGTAAGTCCCAGTCAATGAAGGGGAAGTTAAATCTGTCCACATAGCTGATCCTACTGGCTATTGGGTGGCCTATAATATAATCCCATTAAATTGCTTCTTTCTTATTTTTGAGCTCAATCCATTAAGCCTCAGTAGTTGTATCCTCCAATATATCATCTCTGAGCACCACCATGGCATTCTATCTGATTAGCAAAGCAACTCCTCCACCTCTTTTACCCCCCCTCACCCGGGCATGTTGAGCTGCCAGTTGTGTCCTTCTCTCAATCAAGTTTACATAATGGCCGCAACATCTTAATTCCACGCTCTGATCCAGGCTCTTGGTTCATCAGCTTTACCCACAATATTCCTTTAATTGAAGCAAACACACTTCAGCCTTTCATTATCCCTATATTCATGAACCTGCCTGTTCGTCCTCTGAGACTTACTTGTCATAACCTCCACTTTCTCATCAGCCCTTCCATTTACTGACCTGCTGCTCTGGTTCCCACCCCCCTGACATTCTAGTTTAAACTCTCCGGAACAGCACTAGCAAACCTCCCTGCACGAATGTTGATGCCCTGCCAGTTCAGTGCAACCCGTCCCTCTTGTACAGGTCACCTCTGCCCCAGAAGAGATCCCGATGGTCCAAAACTCTGAATCCCAGTCTCTTGCCCCAACTCAGCCAGGCATTCATCTGTCTAACCCACCTATTGCTACCCTCACTAGCACATGGCACTGACAGTAATCCATTACCCTCGAGGTCCTGCATTTTAACCTTTTGCCGAACTCCCCATATTCACTCCGCAAGACAACCTTTTTTTAGCTATGTTGTTTGTGCCAATGTGCACAACAACTTCTGACTGCTCTCCCTCCCCCATGAGAATGTTCTGCAGCCACTCCAATTGTTACTTCTTGGTCTTTTAGCTGATCAGACTTGATAAATTTCACTCATAACTGATTCACTATTTCACAATTTCACAAATAGAAATAATAATGGCATTTACAGATTTTTATATAGGCACATGGATATGTAAGAGGGACATGGATCACACGCAAGCAGAAGAGATTAGTTTAAATTGGCACTATGTTTGACATGGACACTATTCCAATGCTGTACTGTTCTATGTTTTATGTTCATTCTTAATAATATTGTGATCTTTTTACTGCTTTTTTTGTCTGACAACAACATGTACATTGTCACTGTGTCTAATCCCATCGTCTGCAGATGCAGGGCATGAATATAAAAATAGAAAACAAATCCCAGCAACGCCACCAGTGATAATAATTTTACTCTGAGATTTTTTTTTTGTCAGGGTGATATCAGCAGGCTTTTTTGGACAAAGTCCAGCTTCCTGCTCACTCCGCCCAGTGGAGTCACTCCCTTTCCACCACCACCCCTAGCTCTGACGAGAACAACAGCGATCACCATGGCAACCTCCTGGCAGCTTCTTCCACTGGGCTGACAACCAACTGAGTAACATGGAACAACGTGATCTGTTTTTCACCGCTCCAGGAAGAAGGCAGTGTCAGAGTTGGGGGCAGTGGAGAGAGAAACTCTGTTAATATTCAGCAAAGTGTGTGGCTATTTGACCCCATGTCAAATCCACGCAAAGCACAAACAATGCTGTGCTTGAACTGCTAACATGGACTTTGGCATCCCATTCACTAGTTTAGGTTTGCTCAGAGATACAGCATGGATCAGGCATTCGCATTCACCGAATCTGCACTGACAAACAGTCGCCCCATCTATTAGTTCTATAGTATACTCTAAGGACAATTTACCCAAGCTACAAACTCTCATGTCTTTGGAATGTGGGAGGAAACCAGAGCACCTGGAGAAAACCCACGCGGTCACAGGGAGAACGTACAAACTCTGTACAGACACCACCCATAGTCAGGATCGAACCAGGGTCTTAGTTTAGTGTAGAGATACAGCACAGAATCAGGCCTTTCGGCCCACTGAGGCCGCAACGACCAGCGATCTCCGCACAATAACACTATCCTACACACACTAGGGACAATTTACACTTAAATTAAGTATACAAACCCAAGCAAATTAACCTACAAACCTGTACGTCTTTGGAGTGTGGGAGGAAACTGAAAATCTTGGAGAAAACCCACACAGATCACGGGGAGAACGTACATACACCGAACAGACAGCACGGTTGAGGATTTCTCAATTTGTTTTGAAGTTGTTGGTGGTCACACACACATCACCCTCATGGGATAAGAAAGTCTTCACAGACAATGAGGTTTCCACAATTAATTACTAATTCCTATACTTACTCAACTTTGCTTGAGCAATGTCTGGAAATGGATGTGCAGGGCTGATCTATAATGTGAGTATGTTTTAAGTGTTCTTTTATTTCCAATACTTTTTCCATTTCTTGGTTACTTGCATGATTTTGGAAGATACTTAGAGCAGATTGATCCTCTGTGTAGGTGTGGACTTGTAATATAGTAGCTACTGCCGATATTGATTTGAATGGAGATTAAATTAAGAAACCAAGAACAACACTTAACTGCTGCCAAATGCCATACTTAATGTTAAGGGCCAATGACAATTTTTTCTTCTGACCTCACACCATGAAGCTTACATCACTAATGAGGTAACAGTGTAGAAACCACAATGTCTAGCACTTGGGAAAGTTAGAAGTTAGTCACTCACCACATTCATTCATGTTATGTCCAAATGATTGCTTCCACACGCACTATCTGAGTCCACCCTCAATATATACTAAATGTTTCTCTTTGCTCTCAAACTAACACAGTTACTCCCAGGAACAGGGAAAACATAGTTAATTGATGACTCAAGATTTTCACCCCATGCATCTTACATTGCTCAATTGTTTCTTCCAAATATTCTCCCCATATGCTTTAAGATATGGAATGCTCTAGTGATGTTGAGAAACGAGACAGGAACGTGAAGTATTATTTAAACGGTGTTGGGCTAGAAAATCTTGAACTATATCCCTTGAAGGGATCTCAGGAAGGTCGTCAGCATTCATAAAGATTCCTCACACCCTTGTAATGGACTGTTCGAACTACTTCCCTCCGGCAGACGTTCATATTCAGATTCAGATTCAGATTCAATTTTAATTGTCATTGTCAGTGTACAGTACAGAGACACCAAAATGCATTTAGCATCTCCCTGGAAGAGCGACATAGCAAATGATTTGAATAAATAATAATAAGTGTCCGGGGGGGGTGGTGATTGGCAGTCACCGAGGTACGTTGTTGAGTAGAGTGACAGCCGCCGGGAAGAAGCTGTTCCTCGACCTGCTGGTTCGGCAACGGAGAGACCTGTAGCGCCTCCCGGATGGTAGGAGGGTAAACAGTCCATGGTGGGGTGAGAGCAGTCCTTGGCGATGCTGAGCGCCCTCCACAGACAACGCTTGCTTTGGACAGACTCAATGGAGGGGAGCGAGGAACCGGTGATGCGTTGGGCAATTTTCACCACCCTCTGCAATGCCTTCCGGTCGGAGACAGAGCAGTTGCCATACCATACTGTGATGCAGTTGGTAAGGACGTTACAAAGCCTTCTACGCCCGAACCTCCAGACTCAGGAACAGCTTCATTCCCAGAGCTATAGCGGCTCTAAACCGGCCCTGCTGAGTGCCCCCCACCCCCCCTGGACTGTCTCCCTCGGATGGTCACATCGCACAGACACATCTGCACTTTTGTCTGTTTGAACTGTTTTGACTATTTTACTGTTCTTTTACAAACCATGTTCTCGGGGTATCTAAATCTAAATTTTATTTGTTATTTATGTTATGACATCGGATGGAAGCTGCATATCAAATCTCGTTGCGCTTATGTGCAATGACAATAAAATATATTATTATTATTATTATTATTATTATTATTATTATTATTGTTTGCCTTTGTCCACAAGTCACTGAAAGCAAACATAAATGAGCTGCAAGAATGAAGATGGCAAATGTAACATTGACTTTGATTGCAAGAACTCTTGATGAGGAAAAGCATTTGGCATGTCACATTGTGAGACATCCTTGCAGTCTTTGTATAAATTGCACACCAGAACCGGCCAGCCTGATGTTGTTTCCCATGCCATATTTCCTGTGGAGTGTTGAGGGGGATCATGGACTATATTGTGCTGGGGATGCTCATGTTATGGCTCACTTGGGATAAAATTATTTGCTATCCCTTCAGTAAGGTCAGATGGTCCAAAACGTCCATAAAATACTTAAATACACTGGATGCCACACACTATCCCCAGCACAGTGGACCCTCACAGAACAGGAACAGGACCTTTGGCCAAACAGTGGAAGAATAGCTCTCTAATTAACATTGTGTTTCACACCCCTCTCCTTAAGGGATCCTCCTGTTTCAGGCAATCTTTAGGAAAATTATTTTACAATTAGCTGTCCTGAGATACTGAGGCAAACCATGAAAAGCTCTTTGATGCAATTTTCCAATCACCAAGTATTTAAATCCTGCTTGCAAGATACAATTTCAGCGGCTAATAATAAAGTTAACAATTTTTTGTTTCATTCAACATTGTGAACAGTTTTAGTCTTTATCATGTGTTTAAACATCACTACCAGCAGTTTACAATGGTATTTGTGGAGGGTGACTGTAAACAAGGTGAAGAAATTATTGGAGTCGCTGATTGATTTATTGATCTTGTGGCAGCTGTTTAGTCCTGGTGGGCTATTTTGATAAAATAATTTAATGATTCCATTGGATTGTTTCAAATTGATTAGTAGGCTCATTGGTCACTTCTCCTACTAGTTACTTTGAATGATGAAGAACAATCGTTAGCTGATGGGAATTAATTGAAAGTGAGATAAGTGTGTTGGAGACTCGCAGTTCAGAGAGTGATGTGGTCATATCTGAAGAAGTAGGTCATTTGGCCCTGTTCTGTCATACAATAAGATCATGCTTGCTCTTTCACCTGAGAACCACCTTCCTGCACAAACCTCCAATTAATTATGAAATGGAATTAGATCGAATAATATAAAAGTGAAAATTGTATCTAACTAATTTCCATAGAATACAGGGCTATCTTTAGTTGTAGTTTTAGTATTAGAGATAGCATTGAAAAAGGCCCTTCGCCCCACTGAGTCCATGCCAACCAATGATCACCCATACACTAGCACTATCCTACACACTGGGGACAATTTACGGAAGCCAATTAACCTGCAAACCTGCACAACTTTGGAATAAGTCTATAGTGCTCTGACTGTTTCTATAGATTGTGCTCTGACTGTTTCTACAGTCTACACTCAGACTATCTAAAGATTGTGCTCTGGCTGTATATGTAGCTTTTGGTTTGGCTGTATGTGCAGCCTATGCTCAATTTGTATCTAAAGCCTTTGTTGTGGCTGTATGTACAGCCTGTTCTGTGGCTGCATCTGTCATGTGTTATGAGGCAATAGCTACAACGTAGTTTCACTTCATCTGCAGCCTATGATCTGGTCAAGTCAAGTCAAGTCAAGTCAAGTCAAGTCAAGTTTATTTGTCACATACACATACGAGATGTGCAATGAAATGAAAGTGGCAATGCTCGCGGACTTTTGTGCAAAAGACAAACACCAAAACAACCAAACAAATTATAAACACAATCATAACACACATATTCATTGGTCATATTAATAGCCTGTACTCTGACGGTACCCATAGCCTGTGATCTGACTGTGGCAATAGACTATGCTGTGATGAGCTCTGCCTTTCTGATCAAACCATTCTCTAGCCTTAGTCTCTCTCTCCACCCATTTGCCAGGCATACTGCTCCCCTTCCTCACCTGTATCCAACTATCATTTGTGTAGGAAGGAACTGCTTTCCATCATTGTCCTTCTTCAAACCTTCAAATAAGTTTCAAGACTCCAACACCAGCCTGTATATTTGCATGCATCATTAGTGAATCCAATGTTGAATCTATCAAGCAGCAAGAGTCAAATCAGATATAAAATATAATGAATCTTTATCGTTCAAGATAGCAAGCAATGTATTTCTACCGGGTCTCTTTTAATACCTTACGGCATTTTAGATGAAGTCAAATCATTTTCTATTGTTGCAACAATTTTTAAGACAATATTGTGACTGCATATCATCTTGTTCATTGAAGGCTTTGATTAAAGGGGAATAAAAACAATGTTCGTCATATCTGCTGTGGCTCCCGTTGTGCCTGCAATTTTGTTCAGCCGCAATACGAAAGACAGAAGATTGTTGCACTGTGTTAAGCAAACCTGCAGTGTCCAGTTGACATGGTCGCACCAGTGCATGCTGAGGCTGCTTTGCTCTCACCAATGCAAAGTGGGCCTCTTCAAGGCGTGATCGGAAGCGACCGCTTTGTGGCTTTGCTGTTTTGGACTCCGAAAAGGAGAGACTCAGCAGAAAATCGAGTAACATGTTTGCCTGCTAAGGGTGGCTGTGCCTCTAAGAGAGGCGAGCGTTTGCGTTTCCTGTTGAAATAAATAGGAAATGAAGCTTGAAAACTGCAGCTTCACCACAATCTTCTCACTCAAAAGAATAAACAAATGCTGTTATTATAAAAGGAACGGCACCTGAATAAATACACGAAGAAATATGCGGAGAAAGAAATAAAGTGAACATTTTTTTTTAAGTTTGCACGCTACAAAGAAGTTATTTTCTTCTGACAAAAATTACCCCGGAGAATCACAAACCCCAGCCTAAGGGAATCAGGATGTATGTTTTGTGATATTCTTTTCAAGGATGTTGGCATTGCCTGCAGTATGTGACATCATGGTTGATTTCAATGCAGGAAGTGTTCCATTTTAAAGAGCATTCGTCACTTCAGTGGAATTGCAGGGTGGGGCCCCCCAGTTCTTAAAACAGTTTGCACTGAAACAAAATCTCTGCCTCTGCACCAATCTTCCAGTTAAAAACATTGTGCGGTGACTGTTACCGAATGTGATTCAGTGCAGACTTTTCCATTAGGGGATCTTTGTCTGTGTTGTAATTAATGATTTATCAGTGTGATGCTGAGGGAAGGTTTGTGTTTTATGGCTTCTTTCTTTAAAGAGATACGATACGATACGATACGATATGATAAATCTTTATTCATCCCCAGAGGGGAATTGGTCTGCCAACAGTCACAACACACAAGGTACACAGAAACATGAAAATAGAGTGAAAACAAAAAGTAAAAGATCAGCGACTGTTGGCTTGCTGCCGTGTCCTTCACTGGAATAAATGAACAAACAAACAAACAAATACAGGCTTATCCCCTGGGCAGAGAATTTTAAACTAGAATGCCCCCCCCCCCCTCAACCACACACACACCGGGTGCCCCTATGTTCTCCCACCGTCCCTCATGGCTTCCCCCCACCCCGGAGCTGCCGCCGAGGCTCCCATCACCGCCACCGCTGAGGCTCATTCGGCCCAAACAGGCCTCGCCGCCCAGCTTCACCACAATCCCCTGGGAGGCCTGTGGGGTGAGTAGGGCCTATTGAGACGCGATCCAGTCTTCGGTCGTCATTCTGGTCGTCAGCGGCGCGGTTGTTCGGCAGGTGGGTCGTGCCCGTGCGGCTCCCCGGGACACTCACTCCGGATGAGGGGTGCAAAGAAATGTTCTTTATAACACCCTCCTCCTCCATTTGATGCCTTTGAAACAAAATACAATGGCCCATTACAAAGTCTGTTGGTGAAAATGTATTTATGTGAGTGCTGCGCAGACTATTTTTATTTGTGTTGGAAAACAATATTTTGTTATATTGGTTGGGAAAATAATGACTGAGCGGGCTTGCCGAGTATTGGGTTTAAAAATCTATCAGGATAGTTCAGACACTTTAATGGAGACTCATTTGGCAAACCATCAATAACTTGCACATAAAATGACACGGTGTGAAAACTGAATGGACATTTTTGCGAAAGGCCAAACTAAACTCAAATTGCCAAACTAATAACCCACCCAAACTGCCCAAAACAATCACTGTTCAATCACTTTGTAAAATAACATGGTCTGGTAAAAGGAATAGATTGCTCAAACGAATCACAAGACTTTTCCTGGGGGCAAATCAAGGGTTCTGGTCAGTGGTTCAGAACACTACTGTCTATGTACAACCTTTCGAACTGAAGTGAATTCCAGACTTGCTGACATGCTTTGACTCTGGTACTGGCCGGCAGATTCAGAGCGGGTGGAGGAAAGAGAGAATGTGTATTATTTCATTCCTCTCCCCATCCGAGTCCAATACAAGGCCTATTCTTCTGTAATTACCTACCAATGCACCTGGGAAATCACCTCACAGCTCCTGAGCCAGTCTGACTGAGTATAAGGTTTGAGATTCCATCGATTACAAGAGCAACTCTTTGTCTGCAGATTATAGGAAGGTAAGTTTTATTCAATTGTTACTTAAGTTTTTAATTATTATCAAGTGTAGAAGATGGATAAATTAACTATATTTTTTAATCTTTTAAGTATTTATTTCTTACTGTTTATTGCATTTTAATGCTTTGTAGCTGTTTAAATTCCAGGAAATCAATGAGAGGCTAAAGTTCCAGTCCTTCAAATCTTCACTTCCTCTATTTTTAAGGCAGATCAAGGTTGTAGTGGCAACACAACTTACTGAATGAATACTTTACTTTATTGTCACAGTGAAATTCTTTGCTTGCATACCCAAGGTATGCAAATAGTCGCCACGTGGAGGGCGCTTACTAAGTTGCACAGTATCCCCGTGCCAAGTCCCCCTTTGTTCTCCCCCCGCCTCCTCCTTACCCTCCCTCATGGTGATCCTGCCACATCAGGTCTTCATTGCTCTTGCCCCTCCCTCATGGCAGTCCCCCCACTTTCGCATGGTCCGTCGGTGGGAACCATCATCGACTGCCGCACCGACCTCTCTACTATTGCTGCCGGGTCCTCTCTGGATACCTCCGTGGTGCCGAAGCAGGCCCCAGCCGCGGGCTCCATCGACCGCGGGCTCCGATCCACGGGCTCTGATCTCCGTCAGCCGCGGGTGTACAGAACCCCTGAGGTCCAGGTGCCATCTTTGGCGTGGAGGCCCTAGACCCTGGTCCTCTGCATGGATGAGTCCAGGCAAGCAGTGATTAATTTGTTATTGTTCATTTTCAGGCCCTGGAGATCACTGTTATCCAGCATTTATCAACCCTTTTATATGCAGATATGTTGCGAAAGTGATGATCTTCAATACCTGGTCGTTGCTTTTTTTTTGAACACCAACAGGAAGTTCTATCATGATTTACTGAACAGTACTGAGTCAATATATTCATATCAGGCCCATTAAATAAGGGAAAGGCAAAAGATTAATTTAGAACATGAAAATATGTGCGGGAGTTGGGTAAATAGCCCAAACCTACTCTGTATATAAGATTGGCCTCAAATCCATTCTCCTGCCTGTTTCCTCAAAACCCTCACTTCCTTCCAACCAAAAACCTACCTTGGCTTTAAATGCATCCAATGACCCTTCCCACTGTAATTATGAAAACATCTAAATCTCACTTCCCAGCTGTATCTGACTGATTTAAATCAATGACCTGAAACTTCAGAAACAATGTACTGAATAAGCATTGGTTGCCCCAGTTTATTTGGTGATTTGTGTGCTGAATGTGGGAACAAAACAACAATGAGATATATGTAAGCATGCCTTACTGATGTCGTCCATGACTTCCTTGATCAATATCTCTGGTACGTACACTTTTATCTGCATAAGTTAAGAGCCCAATTATTGGTTTTGGTTCAAACTGCAGGACTGGTTCACTCCTAGCACTGATGCTGTTTCCCTCGAAGAAAACAAGTTGTAAATATTTTTTATAAAATACCTATTTAGCATTTTCACTGCTACTCTCAGTAAATTGCATGCAGTCTTGTTTGTTCATATTTTATTGCAACATAAAATGAGGCCATTTGGTTCATTGTGTCAATGCTGGCTCCGAACAATCTCATAAATCTCATTCCCTAACTTATTTTTCATGGACCATTCTCCCACATTTGCCCAGCAGCTCGCCTTTGATTTTCTTGCCAGCCACTTCTATTAAGAGATAATTTACATTGGACAATTAACCAATGAACATGTTTTTGGGATGTGGGGGAAAAGCTGAGCACCCCTGGGAAGTCCATGTGCTCAAACGGTGAATGCACAATGTCTACACATACAGCATATGAGGTCAGGATCTAAACCATATCTGCTGGAGCTAAGCAGCAGTAGTATTAGTTGCTGCACTACTAGTGACGCCCATTGACCAATTCCAGAGACCATTTCTTCAGCGCACTAACTCAGAGATTTGAATGAAAAGTGGATTTTAGAGCACTGAATTTTCTAAATTGTTTTCCAATATATATATGGATCCCTGTCACATGGGAGGCCGGGTCCCCCAATGCAACCTATTCCCCCAACAAAATATTCAACCACTCACCCAAGGGAGGCCTGGTCTCCCAACGCAACCCATTCCCCAATGCAATATTCCACCACTCACCAGTTTCCCCAACGCAATATTCCAGCACTCACACATAGCCCCCAACTGCACAGTGGCGGCTCATTTCCCCTTATTCACCCTCCCTCATTAAACTTTTAAAACAATCCAATTGCACTTGCACTGGCTGCTAGGACTCAGTGGCCTGGGATTTGCAACATTGTAGTGGGTAGGGCTACAATCCCATTGTGACATCATAGCTGTAACTGCCACTGCTAATTCAATTCACTTTTCTCAAAGTAGGGTTTTGTAAAATTAAAAATGTGAATAACTTGTAAAATATCACATCTATCTGCATGAAACTTGATTAAAAAAACACACCACAAGACAATTGTGAGTAAGGTGGTCCAAAAATTGGAGCATTATCGTGTACCATTTTCACTTAGTTCCGGGATCATTTCGTTTATTTTGTCCAATAATTTTTTTTTAATTTATATGAATATTATATAAATATATATTTATTTGATTTAGGTTGATGTTAAATGCTAAATGCAAACTGCAAAATTAACATTTTGAAACATTCAGCCCTATAAATAATTCTACAATTATTATAGGTAGCATGGAGTAAATGAGGTGCTTGAGGAGTATAAGAAATGTAAAAAGAATCTTAAGAAAGATATTAGAAAAGCTAAAAGAAGATATGAGGTTGCTTTGGCAAGTAAGGTGAAAGTAAATCCAAAGGGTTTCTACAGCTATATAAAGCAAAAGGATAACGATGGATAAAATTGGTCCATTAGAGAGACAGAGTGGACAGCTATCTGCAGAGCTAAAAGAGATGGGGAAGATATTGAACAATTTATTTTCTTCGGTATTCACCAAGGAGAAGGATATTGAATTATGTGAGGTAAGGGAAACGAGTAGAGTAGATATCGATACTATGAGATTCAAAGAAAAAGAAGTACTGGCACTTTTGAAAAATATAAAAGTGGATAAGTCTCCAGGTCCTGACAGGATATTCCCTAGGACATTGAGGGAAGTTAGTGTAGAAATAGCAGGGGCTATGACAGAAATATTTCAAATGTCATTAGAAACGGGAATAGTGCCCAAGGATTGGTGTACTGCGCATGTTGTTCAATTGTTTTAAAAGGTTTCTAAGAATAAACCTAGCAATTATAGACCTGTTAGTTTGACTTCAGTGGTGGGCAAATTAATGGAAAAGATACTTAGAGATAATATATATAAGCATCTGGATAAACATGGACTGATTAGGAACAGTCAACATGGATTTGTGCCTGGAAGGTCATGTTTGACTAATCTTCTGGAGTTTTTTGAAGGGATTACTAGGGAAATGGATGAGGGTAAAGCAGTGGATGTTGTCCATATGGACTTTAGTAAGGCCTTTGACAAGGTTCCTCATGGAAGGTTGGTTAAGAAGGTTCAATTGTTGGGTATAAATGCAGGAGTAGCAAGATGGATTCAACAGTGGCTGAATGAGAGACGCCAGAGAGTAATGGTGGATGGCTGTTTGTCAGGTTGGAGGCAGGTGACTAGTGGGGTGCCTCAGGGATCTGTGTTGGGTCCACTGTTGTTTGTCATGTACATCAATGATCTGGATGAAGGTGTGGTAAATTGGATTAGTAAGTATGTAGATGATACTAAGATAGGTGGTGTTGTGTATAATGAAGTAGATTTCCAAAGTCTACAGAGAGATTTAGGCCATTTGGAAGAATGGGCTGAAAGATGGCAGATGGAGTTTAATGCTGATAGGTGTGAGGTGCTACATCTTGGCAGGACAAATCAAAATAGGACGTACATGGTAAATGGTAGTGAATTGAAGAATGCAGTTGAACAGAGGGATCTAGGAATAACTGTGCATAGTTCCCTGAAGGTGGAATCTCATACAGATAGGATGGTAAAGAAAGCTTTTGGTATTCTAGCCGTTATAAATCAGAGCATTGAGTATAGAAGTTGGGATGTAATGTTAAAATTGTACAAGGCATTGGTGAGACCAATTCTGGAGTATGGTGTACAATTTTGATCGCCCAATTATAGGAAGGATGTCAACAAAATAGAGAGAGTACAGAGGAGATTTACTAGAATGTTGCCTGGGTTTCAGCAACTAAGTTACAGAGAATGGTTGAATGAGTTAGGTCTTTTGACTTGATAGAGGTCTTTAAAATGATGAGAGGGATATACAGAGTTGACATGGACAAGCTTTTCCCATTGAGAGTAGGGAAGATTCAAACAAGAGGACATGACTTCAGAATTAAGGGACAGAAGTTTAGGGGTAACATGAGGGGGAACTTCTTTACTCAGAGAGTGATAGCTGTGTGGAATGAGCTTCCAGTGGAAGAGGTGGAGGCAGGTTCGATTTTATCATTTTATCATATGCACACACACACACACACACACGCACACACCCATGAAACACACACACACACATGAAACACACACACACATGAAACACACACACACACACACACACACACACACACACACACACACACACACACACACACACACACACACACACACACACACACACACACACACACACACACACACACACACACACACACACACTTATCTCTCTACATCATCGTTTCCCTTATCCCTAACCATTCTGAAGTAGGGTCTCGACCCAAAAAGTTACCCATTCCTTCTCTCCAGAGATGCTGCCTGCCCAACTGAGTTATTTCAGCTTTTCGTGTCTACACACACATATACAGTATATATATATAAACACATAATAACACAATAACATTTCCAATTTTCATCTAAGTATTTGATGGCTTGGGAAAATGGGTTGGGATGAAACACGTTTAATTCAGAGTCTGTAGTCAGGATTTAATGGGAGATTGAACGGAAAGATCAGAGGCTTCCCCAATCCTCAACAATCTGTGCTCTGTTATCTTCCTTCGCTCCATAGATGCTGCTGCACCCGCTGAGTTTCTCCGGCGACAGAAGTTTAGGGG
Source organism: Leucoraja erinaceus (assembly GCF_028641065.1). NCBI lineage: Eukaryota > Metazoa > Chordata > Chondrichthyes > Rajiformes > Rajidae > Leucoraja > Leucoraja erinaceus. Next base: position 23,871,803 of record NC_073382.1, on the reverse strand, counting down.
TAACATGAGGGGGAACTTCTTTACTCAGAGAGTGATAGCTGTGTGGAATGAGCTTCCAGTGGAAGAGGTGGAGGCAGGTTCGATTTTATCATTTTAAAATAAATTGGATAGGTCTATGGATGAGAAAGGAATGGAGGGTTATGGTCTGAGTGCAGGCAGATGGGACTAGGGGGAAATAATTGTTCGGCACGGACTTGTAGGGCTGAGATGGCCTGTTTCCGTGCTGTAATTGTTATATGATTATATGGTTATATGGTTATAAATATATGCACACACACACACGCACACACGCACACACCCATGAAACACACACACACACACATGAAACACACACACACATGAAACACACACACACACACACACACACACACAGAAACACACACACACACATGAAAACACACACACACACACAGAAACACACACACACACACACACACACACACACACACACACACACACACACACACACACACACACACACACACACACACTTATCTCTCTACATCATCGTTTCCCTTATCCCTAACCATTCTGAAGTAGGGTCTCGACCCAAAAAGTTACCCATTCCTTCTCTCCAGAGATGCTGCCTGCCCAACTGAGTTATTTCAGCTTTTCGTGTCTACACACACATATACAGTATATATATATAAACACATAATAACACAATAACATTTCCAATTTTCATCTAAGTATTTGATGGCTTGGGAAAATGGGTTGGGATGAAACACATTTAATTCAGAGTCTGTAGTCAGGATTTAATGGGAGATTGAACGGAAAGATCAGAGGCTTCCCCAATCCTCAACAATCTGGGCTCTGTTATCTTCCTTCGCTCCATAGATGCTGCTGCACCCGCTGAGTTTCTCCGGCAATTTTGTGTACCTTCTGTTATCTTCTAGTTTGGCTCTCCACTATACTCTCAGTGCCTCTGGTCTTTCTGCTCAATCGCCCATTGAATCCTGGCCACAGACTTTGAATCTCACTTGCTCATCTTCTATGTTGGCACTTCCCACTAAACAATGTAAATACAGCTGAAAATCAGAGCACCAACCAATGCTTATGCCAGACTTATGGCATCTATATTCAGATGAAATCAGAAGCCCCAAAATGTTAGCCTTCTTTTATAAGATGAAAGCTGATCCATTACCTCAGCACTACAACCCCATATAACCTTGATTCCCTTGACAAGTATATAAAAAAAACTATTGATCTCTATCTTAAACATACTGAACAATTGGGTTTCACTGTCCTTTGGGTAAAGAATTCCAAAGATTTACTTTTTTTTACTGGATGAGTTATTTCTTCTCATCTCGATTCTGAATGTTTCCCTCTTTCTTTTCGGACTATAGCCATTAATTTTAGACACCCCAGCCAGGCGTAACATCAATCTACATCTACTCTGTCAAACTGCATGAGATTTTAATAGGTTTCAAAGACATCACTTCTCATTCTTCAAAGCTCAAGAGAGTATAGTCACGATTTAATCTCTCCTCGAGTGAGAAACCTAACGTCCCTGGCTCAATGAGGTGAGCCTTTCTTATGCTTCCTCTATTGCAAATATATCCTTCCTTTGGTTGGGAGCCCAGTTCGTGAACAACATTCCAGACACTGCCTCACCCAGTCCCAAACCTAATTAGAACAAGACGTTTCTAATGCAGAAGAGAAAATGCTGGAGGATATTCAGCGGTCTGGCAGCATCTGTTGAGGATGTGGACTGATGATGTTTCGGGTCAGGACCTTCTCCAGGCTGATGGAGTAGAAGCACGGAAGCTGGAAAAGCAAGGTTGGGGAGAGACAGAGCCTTGTAAGTGATAGTAGAAACAGTTACAGGTGGGTGCTTGAAAGATGGGTGAAGTAAGTGACATAGACTACAGGAGAAAAGGGCAGATATGGAAGGAAGGTGTGAAATATGAATGGTGGAGTAGCGAGAATGGCCTAATGCTACTCCTATCACATGATCACATGATCATGATTATCTGCCATGCTTTGTCCTGTCTCTCTCCTTTTCCAGCTTTCTTCTCCTTCCCCTACAATCAGTCTGAAGAAGGGTCTTGACCTAAATCATCACCTATTCAACTTCTCCAGAGATGCTGCCTGACCTGCTGTTACTCCAGTACTCCACCAATTGTCTCAAGCTTTCTGAAAGACGGGTGAAAGGGGGATTTTTTGGCTTAAAAGGATATTGCTTGTAAACTAAATAATAATTCTTCAAATATTAGCCATTGCACATTTATTGTCATAACTTTTTAATGTGGTAAACCAAGATACATTCACCCACTCACATCTCCTGCCTTCACAATTTGTCTTTATAGAGTCAGAGTGCAATTTACCCACACCGACCAACATCCCCTATCTACAAGTCAAAGTCAAGTCAAGTCTATTCGTCACATACACATACGAGATGTGCAGTGAAATGAAAGTGGCAATGCTCGCAGACTTTGTGCAAAAAGACAAACAAACAAACAACCAAACAAACTACAAACAGTTTCATTAATCTCATCTGCCTGCTTTTGGCCCTAAACCTTCCAAACCTTTCCTATCCATGTACCTGTCCAAATGATTTTTAAATATTGTGATACTATACTGCCTCAAATACCTTCTATGGCAACCCTTTCCTTATACCTACCACCCTTTGTGTAAACAAAGCTGCCCCTCAGGTTCTTATTAAATCTTTCCCACTCATCTTAAACCTATATCCTTTGGTTCTTGATTCCCCTACTCTGGATAAAAGACTCTGCAGTTACCCTATCGAATTATTTCACGATCTTATACACCTTTATAAGATCACTCTTCATCCTCCTGCGCTCCAAAGGAATAGAATTATAGCCTGCTCAACCTCTCCCTATGCTCAGGCTCTCGGATTCTGGTAACACCCTTGTAAACCTTCTCTCTACCATTTCCAGTTTACCAACATCTTTCCTATAACAGGGTGACCAAAGCTGAACACAATACTTCAATGAGGCCTCAGCAATGTTCTGTAAAACTGTAACATAAACCTTCAACTTCTATAATACTCTGACTGGTGAGGGCCAATGTGCCGGAAGCCTTCTTGACCACCCTATCTACCTGTGAGGCCACTTTCAAGGTATTATGTACCTGCACTCCTTGGTCCCTCTGTTCTACAACGCTCCCCAGAGTCTGCCATTCACCATGTAATCCTGCCCTGGGTAGACTTCCTAAAATGCACCACCTCGTACCTCTTGGGATTAAATTCTATCAACCATTTCTCAACCCACCTGCCCAACCGGTGAAGATCTGCTGAAATTTTTGACAACCATCTTCACTGTCCACAATACCACACACTTTCTAACTTACTAATCATGCCTTGTACATTCTCATCTAAATCATCGCTATAGATGACAAACAGCAATGGTTCCAGCACCAAAACCTAACGGACACCACTAATCACAGGCCTCCCGCCTAAAAAACAACCTTCCACCATCACCCTCTCTAGAGATCTAGGACAGAGTCTGAAGAAACATCACCCATTCCTTCTCTCCAAAGATGCTGCCTTGTCTCGCTGAGTTACTCCAGCTTTTTGTGTCTATCTTAAGTTTAAAACAGCATCTGCAGTTCCTTCTTACAAACCCTCTACTCCCTACCATGAAGCCAAAGTTCTATTTTGTTAACTATCTCTCTTTGGATACCAAGCGATCTAACCGCCCAGCCATGTGGAACCTTGTTAAATGCCTTGCTTCAATATAACATCTTGGTGTCAGATTGAACTACATCTCTCTCAATTTTTACTTAACATTCTATTATATTTTGATCACTGTTCCCCACGACTCATTAACCACCAGATTAACAATGAAGGCTTTGTCATTGAACCATATTCTCTGATTAAACTCTCTGCTTACTGACCAGAAGGCTTTATCTAACACACTATTACCATCCAATCTTTACATACATTACAGTTCCCCATGATTATTACATTACTTCTGTTACTTGAATATCTAATTTCCCGATTTAAACCATATCTGGTATCGCCGGAGAAAATCCACATGGACACAGGGAGCCAGCACACGTAGTCAGGATTGAACCCGGGTCTCTGGCGCTGTAAGGCAGCAACTCTAGTGCAGCCCTTGTTTACTAGACCAAGTGGGACCCATTGGGTCCCGTCCCCTCAACGTGCGGTTGTGGGGGGGCGGCCTGCGGCGTCACACATACACTAACCACCCCACACACACACAGGGTGGGAGGGGGGGTGAGAGGGGAAGGAGGGGGGGAGAGAGGGGGGAGTGGGGGAAGGGAGGGAGAGGGGGGAGAAAGGAAGGGGGTGGATGGGGAGGGGTAACGGGGCTGGAGGGGGGGTTAGAGCGGGAGGGGGCAGAGGGGGGAGGGGAAGGTAGAGAGAAGAGGGGGAGAGAGGGGGAGACTAGGAGGGGTAGACAGAGGAGGGGAGACAGAGGAGGAGGGGTAAGACAGAGGAGGTGAGAGAGGAGGGGAAGAGAGGGGGGGGAGAGATAGGAGGGGGGAGAGTGGGGGGAAGAGGGGGGTAGTAGAGGGGGGAGAGGGGCAAGAGGGAGGGAGAGAGAGTAGGGAGAGAGGAGGGGGAAAGAGGAGGGGGGTAGAGAGGATGGGGAGTGGGGGGGGAGGGAGGAGAGGGAACAGGGAACAGAGGGGTGGGAGAAAGGGGGAGGAGAGAGGGGTGGGAGAGGGGGAGAGGAGGAGGGAGGGGGGAGAAGAGGAGGGGAGCTGGTCGAACGAGCAGGCTGCGAAAAGCGAGCGGGCTGCGAAAAGCGAGCGGGTTGCGAAAAGCGAGCGAGTTGCGAGCGAGCGGGTGATGTCACTTGCAGCACGTGAACACAATGTGCAGCCATTGTGATGTTATCACGTCATCAACCAAACCCAGCCGAATTTCTATGTTATTTGAAATTTTTGAACATTTTGATTAATAACTGGAGAAATAATGCATGAATGTTTCAGATAAAACGATTTTTGATTCACGGGATAAATCTCTACAGGAATATGTGAAAATGTTAATGTTAGAGCCTAATTTTTTCGACCAGTATGATTATACATATACATACACACACACACATGCACACATGCACGCACGCACACATCCAAGATCAGAGTTTTATAGGTATTCTAGACTAAGTGGAACCCATTGAGTCCCGTCCCCTCAATGAGCAGTTGTGGGGGGGGGGGATGGCGGCCTGCGGCATCACACACACACTAAACACCCCCACACACTAACCACAGCCCTTGATATTATATTAATATTATTCATTGGCTCCTTTTAAGTGGGGGGAGATAGTGGGAGGAGAGGGGAGGGAGGGGGAGGTGGGGAGGGGGTGAGGGGGATGGGAGGAGGAGGGGGTGTGGTGGGGGAGAGGTGGGGGGAGAGGGGGGGAGAGAGGGGGGAAAGGGGGGTAGAGGGGGGTGGAGAGAGAGAGGAGAGGGGGGAGAGAGAGAGGGGTCGAGAGAGAGAGGGGGGGAGGCCCGGGCCGAGCCGAGAGGGGGGAGAGACCCCGAGCTGAGGAGCGAGCCGAGGCAGGAGCGGGTGAGCGAGTGTCGACCAATGGAGCGCCAGTTGGGCCCAAGCAGTCATCTGCTAAGATCTTTGGTTAGCGAGGGGGGGGGGGGGTGGCAGCTCTGGGGGGGGGAGGGGGGGGGGCAGCAGTTCGGGGGGGGGGGGGGGGGGGCGCGGGCAGCTCGGGGGGGGGGGGGGGTCAGGTGTGGGGGGGGGGGCGGAAGGTTGATGTGGGGGGCGGGAGCTCTCGGGGGGGGTACAGCAGCTCATGCGGGGGCGGCAGTTCACGGGGGGGGTGACAGCTCGCGGGGGGGGGGGGGCAGAAGCTCTCAGGTAAAGGGCCCGTGCTGAGGCGCGAGTGGGCAAACGTCTTCAGTCAATAGGATGACTTTTGAACAATGAGGGGAGGAGGGAGGGGTGGGAGGTGACGTCAGTTGCAGAGCGAGCAGACGGCAGGACGATCCATTGTCACATCATCAGCAAAAACCCCCCCAAAAAATCAGGCATTTTGAATTGAAAGTTGGATCGGATTTGTGACCATTTTTATTAATTACTCAAGAAATAAAACACAAAATATTCAGGTAAGCCGATTTTTCATTCCAGGTGGTAAATCTCTACCGGAATATGTAAAAATATTCCCATTAGTGCGTCATTTCTTAGAGTAGATGTGATCACACACAAACAAATAAATGCACACACATATCCACATCGAAGATCAGAGTTTTATAATTATACTTGACTAAGTGGGACACGTTGGGTCCCAGCATCACACGGGAGGGCTGGTCTCCGAAAACAATAATCCACCTCTCCACCAATTCCAATATTGGTGGCCAGTGGGGAGGGGGGCTTTCTGGAGCACTAGTATGGGTGTTGTGGGCTGAAGGGACTGGTTTCCAGAGGGCTAGTATGGAAATTGTGGGCCGAATGGATTCTTGGGCTCGCGGTTCAGTCACTCAAGCCTGTTGTGCTGGCAGCTCACTCACTCACGGCTGGTAGGCTGGCAGTTAACACGGCTATTCCTCGAAATTCCATTTCAAGCAGGGTGCAAGGCCTGCAAATTCAAGTGCAGTTTCTTACCACTTCAAGCAGGGTTCAAGGCAACCAATTTCAAGTGCAGTTTCATTCCATTTCAAGCAGGGTGCAAGGCCACTAAAGACAGCGAGTCGTAACCTCTCCCTCCTCCATCTTGCAGAGACTGAGCCACACCTGCACTTCTAGGTTTTATTGTTCCTCCACCCTCCCGCCAGAAAGGGTGTGGCCTTCATGGCGTGATTGACAGGAGAGAGAATCTTAACATTTTTTAAACACTAATAACTTTTATTTTTCATTGATGGGAAAAATCCTCAGAACCTGTTGAGCGGAGGGGGACTCACATGCCCAAAAATCACAGCCGTACGCGGTAGCATTTTTTCTAAAATCAATATAAACCGCAAACAGGAAGTGGTCAAGATTAGACTTTAAACTATATAGAAGACAAGGCAACTTTAATTAGGCACGGCAACTTTAACTAGGCAAGGCAACATTAATTAGGCAATGCAACTTTAATTAGGCAACACAGCTTTAGCATTTCCAAACCAAGGCAACACAGCTTTAGCATTTCAAAACCAAAGGTAACATACCTTTAGTATTTCCAAACTAAAGGCAACACAGCTTTAGCATTTCCAAACTATATTTTCAAACCACATTAAGCGCACTGACAGGTCAGTAAAACCATTCACAGTTTAGTAGACATGTGTTCAGTGTTATTCACAGCTCAGACTGAGAGACGTGACCCTCTTGCACCATAATCTTGCAGAGACTGACTGAGGCACTCAACACTTCCGGGTTTTATAGTCCCTTCGGAAGGGGTGTGGCCTTCAGGAGAGAGAATCTCAACATTTTTTAAACACTAATAATTCTTTTATTTTTCATGGATGGGAAAAATCCTCTTGTCCTGCGCAGCGAAGGGGGACTCTGAGTAAGATGGCCAAATATCACAGCCGTAAGTGGCAGAGTTTTTTCTCAAAATCAATATACAGAATAACAGGAAGTGGTCAAGATCAAACTTTTGGTATTATAGATAAGGATAGTTATATTTCCAAGGGCGCAAGACATCCTCCAGACACTTGCACAACATTAGTTACTTGAGGACACTGGCAAAGCTGTGCTCATTTCATTTGAGCTAGAATTGTGATGTTCAAGATCATAAAAGAATAAATGAGAACATTATGTTTTGATTCTTGAGAGAGATCAAAGAGCGTTCATTTTAGTTAATTGACAACAAAACCAACACAGAACTGAGGAGAATTGATATTGCCCTGATAGCCATTATTTGGAAA